>NC_134915.1:18885038-19233030 GCF_051014615.1 Bombus vancouverensis nearcticus | reverse complement strand
CCCAACCTAACCCAACCTAACCTAACCCCAACCTAACCCCAACCCTAACCCCAACCTAACCCCAAACAACCCTAACCCAACCCAACCTAACCCCCAACCTAACCCCAACCTAACCCACTAACCCCAACCTAACCCCAACCTAACCCCAACCTAACCCCAACCTAACCCCAACCTAACCCCAACCTAACCCAACCTAACCCCAACCTAACCCCAACCTAACCCAACCTAACCCCAACCTAACCCAACCTAACCCCAACCTAACCTAACCCCAACCTAACCTAACCCAACCTAACCTAACCCAACCTAACCTAACCTAACCCCAACCTAACCAACACCCAACCTAACCCAACCTAACCCCAACCTAACCCCAACCTAACCCCAACCTAACCCCAACCTAACCTACCCAACCTAACCCCACCTAACCCCAACCTAACCCCAACCTAACCCCAACCTAACCCCAACCTAACCCCAACCTAACCCCAACCTAACCCCAACCTAACCTAACCTAACCCCAACCTAACCCCAACCTAACCCAACCTAACCCCAACCTAACCTAACCTAACCCCAACCTAACCCAACCTAACCCCAACCTAACCCCAACCTAACCCCAACCTAACCCCAACCTAACCCCAACCTAACCCCAACCTAACCCCAACCTAACCCCAACCTAACCCAACCTAACCCCAACCTAACCCAACCTAACCTAACCCAACCTAACCTAACCCCAACCTAACCCCAACCTAACCCCCAACTAACCCAACCTAACCCCAACCTAACCCAACCTAACCCCAACCTAACCTACCCCTAACCTAACCCCAACCTAACCCCAACCTAACCCCAACCTAACCCCAACCTAACCCCAACCTAACCCCAACCTAACCCCAACCTAACCCAACCTAACCCACCTAACCTAACCCCAACCTAACCCCAACCTAACCCCAACCTAACCCCAACCTAACCCCAACCTAACCCCAACCTAACCTAACCCAACCTAACCTAACCCCAACCTAACCCCAACCTAACCCCAACCTAACCTAACCCCAACCTAACCCCAACCTAACCCCAACCTAACCCCAACCTAACCCCAACCTAACCCCAACCTAACCTAACCCCAACCTAACCCCAACCTAACCCCAACCTAACCCCAACCTAACCCCAACCTAACCTAACCCCAACCTAACCCCAACCTAACCCCAACCTAACCCCAACCTAACCCCAACCTAACCCCAACCTAACCCCAACCTAACCCCAACCTAACCCCAACCTAACCCCAACCTAACCCAACCTAACCCCAACCTAACCCCAACCTAACCCCAACCTAACCCAACCTAACCCCAACCTAACCCCAACCTAACCCCAACCTAACCCCAACCTAACCTAACCCCAACCTAACCCCAACCTAACCCCAACCTAACCAACCCCAACCTAACCCCAACCTAACCCCAACCTAACCCCAACCTAACCCAACCTAACCCCAACCTAACCTAACCCCAACCTAACCCCAACCTAACCCCAACCTAACCCCAACCTAACCCCAACCTAACCTAACCCCAACCTAACCCCAACCTAACCCCAACCTAACCCCAACCTAACCAACCTAACCCCAACCTAACCTAACCCCAACCTAACCCCAACCTAACCTAACCTAACCTAACCCCAACCTAACCCCAACCTAACCCCAACCTAACCCCAACCTAACCCAACCTAACCCCAACCTAACCCCAACCTAACCCCAACCTAACCCCAACCTAACCCCAACCTAACCCCAACCTAACCCCAACCTAACCCCAACCTAACCCCAACCTAACCCCAACCTAACCCCAACCTAACCCCAACCTAACCTAACCCCAACCTAACCCCAACCTAACCCCAACCTAACCCCAACCTAACCTAACCCCAACCTAACCCCAACCTAACCCCAACCTAACCCCAACCTAACCTAACCCCAACCTAACCCCAACCTAACCCCAACCTAACCCCAACCTAACCCAACCTAACCTAACCCCAACCTAACCTAACCCCAACCTAACCCCAACCTAACCCCAACCTAACCCAACCTAACCCCAACCTAACCCCAACCTAACCCCAACCTAACCCCAACCTAACCCCAACCTAACCCCAACCTAACCCCAACCTAACCTAACCCCAACCTAACCCCAACCTAACCTAACCCCAACCTAACCCTAACCTAACCCCAACCTAACCCCAACCTAACCCCAACCTAACCCCAACCTAACCCCAACCTAACCCCAACCTAACCCCAACCTAACCTAACCCCAACCTAACCCCAACCTAACCCCAACCTAACCCCAACCTAACCCAACCTAACCCCAACCTAACCCAACCTAACCTAACCCAACCTAACCCCAACCTAACCCCAACCTAACCTAACCCCACCTAACCTAACCCCAACCTAACCCCAACCTAACCCCAACCTAACCCCAACCTAACCCCAACCTAACCCCAACCTAACCCCAACCTAACCCCAACCTAACCCCAACCTAACCCCAACCTAACCTAACCCCAACCTAACCCCAACCTAACCCCAACCTAACCCAACCTAACCCCAACCTAACCCCAACCTAACCTAACCCCAACCTAACCCCAACCTAACCCTAACCTAACCCCAACCTAACCCAACCTAACCCCAACCTAACCCCAACCTAACCCAACCTAACCCCAACCTAACCCCAACCTAACCCCAACCTAACCCCAACCTAACCCCAACCTAACCCCAACCTAACCCCAACCTAACCCCAACCTAACCCAACCTAACCTAACCCCAACCTAACCCCAACCTAACCCCAACCTAACCCCAACCTAACCCCAACCTAACCCCAACCTAACCCCAACCTAACCCCAACCTAACCCCAACCTAACCCCAACCTAACCCAACCTAACCCCAACCTAACCCCAACCTAACCCCAACCTAACCCCAACCTAACCCCAACCTAACCCCAACCTAACCCCAACCTAACCCCAACCTAACCCCAACCTAACCCCAACCTAACCCAACCTAACCTAACCCCAACCTAACCCAACCTAACCTAACCCCAACCTAACCCCAACCTAACCCCAACCTAACCTAACCCCAACCTAACCCCAACCTAACCCAACCTAACCCCAACCTAACCCCAACCTAACCCCAACCTAACCCCAACCTAACCCCAACCTAACCCCAACCTAACCTAACCTAACCTAACCCCAACCTAACCCCAACCTAACCCCAACCTAACCCCAACCTAACCCCAACCTAACCCCAACCTAACCCAACCTAACCCCAACCTAACCCCAACCTAACCTAACCCCAACCTAACCCCAACCTAACCTAACCCCAACCTAACCTAACCCCAACCTAACCCCAACCTAACCCCAACCTAACCCCAACCTAACCCCAACCTAACCCCAACCTAACCCAACCTAACCTAACCCCAACCTAACCCCAACCTAACCCCAACCTAACCCCAACCTAACCCCAACCTAACCCCAACCTAACCCCAACCTAACCTAACCCCAACCTAACCCCAACCTAACCCCAACCTAACCCCAACCTAACCCCAACCTAACCCCAACCTAACCCCAACCTAACCCCAACCTAACCCCAACCTAACCCCAACCTAACCCAACCTAACCCCAACCTAACCTAACCCCAACCTAACCCAACCTAACCCCAACCTAACCCCAACCTAACCCCAACCTAACCCCAACCTAACCCCAACCTAACCTAACCCCAACCTAACCCCAACCTAACCCCAACCTAACCCCAACCTAACCCCAACCTAACCCCAACCTAACCCCAACCTAACCCCAACCTAACCCCAACCTAACCCAACCTAACCCCAACCTAACCCCAACCTAACCCCAACCTAACCCCAACCTAACCCCAACCTAACCTAACCCCAACCTAACCCCAACCTAACCCAACCTAACCCCAACCTAACCCCAACCTAACCCAACCTAACCCCAACCTAACCTAACCCCAACCTAACCCCAACCTAACCCCAACCTAACCCCAACCTAACCCCAACCTAACCCCAACCTAACCCCAACCTAACCCCAACCTAACCCCAACCTAACCCCAACCTAACCCCAACCTAACCCCAACCTAACCCCAACCTAACCTAACCCCAACCTAACCTAACCCCAACCTAACCTAACCCCAACCTAACCTAACCCCAACCTAACCCCAACCTAACCCCAACCTAACCCAACCTAACCCCAACCTAACCTAACCCCAACCTAACCTAACCTAACCCCAACCTAACCCCAACCTAACCTAACCCCAACCTAACCCCAACCTAACCCCAACCTAACCCCAACCTAACCCCAACCTAACCCCAACCTAACCCCAACCTAACCCCAACCTAACCCCAACCTAACCCCAACCTAACCCCAACCTAACCCCAACCTAACCCCAACCTTTTTTTTTTTTTTTTTTTTTTTTTTTTTTTTTTACGTGGAGAAATCCTCATGGACACCCGCTAGCGGGTAGTGTCGGACTCTTACCGACTAAAACTCCACGGTGGCCTGTCCTGACGCCTGAGTCGAGATGCACCCGGGATCTCTCCCGAATTACTACCGGTTACCCCCGGGCGTCTATCTCTCCTTTCGTCGAAGGGAGGCGTCCTGCTCTTCTTGGACCGCTAGGGGGGGACCACGCCCCCTAGCGCCTCGCTCCTGCTGCTTCGTCCTGGGACCCCGTCCCCTGAAGCCTCCTCCTGGTTTCCACGCGCTCCTACGGCGGGCGTGGCGGCGCCGGTGGTGGCGTCGCGCCCCTGTGGCGCGCGGTATTCCTAGGGCGCTGCGATGTCCTGGACGGGTCGCGAGCTCGTTCCCTGATCCTTTCCGCCCGCTCCTTCGCCAGCATCACCTGCTCGCAATAGGTGCGGACAGCGGCGTACTCCTGGCGCCCTCTCAGCATGGCCGCGACGACCGCTTCTGGGGCTAAGCTCTCGCCGATTTCGAGCCGTAGGACGCGTCGTGGTTCCGCCCACGCCGGACAGAACTCCAGCGTGTGCTGCGCCGTGTCCTCCTCTTCCTCGCAGTGGTGGCAGACGGACGTCGCCTCTCGCCGAATCCTGAGCAGGTACTCGCCGAATACTCCGTGGCCGGTGAGCACCTGCGTCATCCTGAAGGTCAGCGGTGCTCCGCCTCGATCCCTCCACGTCTCCCAGTTGGGAAGCACGGCGCGAACGGCCCGGTGCGGCCGCACGGCGTCCTCCCGGATCAGCTGCGAGCGCCATCGTTCCCAGACCTCCTTCTTCGCCTCCTCCCGGATGTTCGAGGCCGGCTGGCCAGAGGCCGATGGCGTCGGGTTCCTCCGCTGGTGTTCGTATACGCGTTCGAGCGCCAGGGCTTGCAGCTCGAACGGCGGGGACGCCGCTAGCACGGTCGCCGACGCGTACGATGTCGTCCTGTAGCCTCTCGCGATGCGGATAGCGGTCGTCCTCTGCAGCCTCCGCAGCAAGGTCAGGCTGCGGCGACTGGTCGCCAGGCTTCTGGCCCAGACGGGTGCCCCGTAGAGAACTCGGGACCGGACTACTCCCTCGTAGAGTCGGCGGACTCTCGATCCTGCTCCGCCGATGTTCGGTAGGAGGCCGCACAGGGCGTTGGCCGCGGCCGTCGCCTTCGGGACCAGTTGCTCGAAGTGCGGTTCGAAGGTCCATCCGCTGTCGATCGTGAGACCCAGGTACCTCATCTGGCGTCTCACCGGAACCTCTTCTCCGCCGATGTTCACCGTCGATCCTGCGGGAGGCGTTCCTCTTCGTCGCTGGTCGAAGAACCACAGCGCCTCGGACTTGGCCGGCGACACCGTCAGGCCGAGCCTCCGAATGGCGCTCATCGCGCACGCCACGGCGTCCTCCGTGCGGTTCGCCGTGTCCTGCCACCATCGTCCCCCGGCCAGGACCAGGGTGTCGTCTGCGTAGCACACCATTCCAGCCCCGGGGGGCATCGGACATCGGAGGACCGAGTCGTATGCCGTGATCCAGAGTATCGGACCCAGCACCGACCCCTGCGGAACGCCGCGCTCGATCCGTCTTCTTTCTTCCCCGTCCCTTCCGGCGTAGACGATGTACCTGTCGGAAAGGTACGCGCGGACGATCCTCACCAGGTACGCCGGGACGTCAAAGTGTCGCAGGGCCTCCACGATCCTGGCCCAGGGGATGGAGTTGAAGGCGTTGGTGACGTCGAGCGACACCGCCACCGCTACCCCTTCTCGGGCGACCTTGTCCTCGGCCATGGTCCTCAGCCTCTTCACCGCGTCCACGGTCGAGCGGCCGCGGCGGAATCCGTACTGGCTGTCGTGCCATCCGGGCGTCCTCCGGGTCACGTGAGCCTCCAGCCGGGCGGCGACGATCCTCTCCAGCATCTTGCCCACCTCGTCCAGCAGGCATATCGGCCGGTACGCGGACGGCGAGTCCGGCGGGCGGCCCTCCTTCCGTAGCAGCACCAGCCTGGCCGTCCGCCATGTCCGGGGGTAGGCGCCCTCCTCCAGGCATCTGTCGAACAGGTGCCGCAGGCGGGGAGCCATGGTGACGATCGACTCCGCCCACGCTCGGCCCGGTATTCCGTCGGGGCCTGGCGCCACGTCGCGGGACGCCGTCCTCCTGGCTGCTTCGAAGAGTTCCTCGTCGCTGACTCGCAGCTCCTCGCTCCATCCCGTCGCGGTCGCCGTCGCCGCCTCCTCGTCGTCGTCGGCGGAGGGGGAGGATGGCGCCGGTCGGCTCGCGTCCCTGTCTTCCGGCGGGAACAGCGTCCCGATGACGTTGTCCAACAGCGTCGGGTCCATGTCCGAGGTCAGCGGGGGCGCCGAAGGTCGCAGCTTCTTGGTGACCACTTTGTACGGCCGTCCCCACGGGTCGGATTCCACCTCCTCGATCAGCTCCGTCCAGCACCGAGATTTCGCGGTCTTGATCTCCCGCTGAAGAGTCCGTCTCGCCTCTCTGTACTCCTCGTAGAAGCGGGAGATCTCCTCCTCGTCGCGCGTCAGTCTGCGACGACGGGCTCTTAGAAATCTTCTGCGGGCACGCACGCAGTTTTCTCGCATCTCGGCGATCTCCGGGGTCCACCAGTACGTTCCCTGGTCTCGTCCACCCCCCGGGACGGAGCGCGGCATCGAGGCGTCGCACGCCGCGGTCATGTATCTTCGGAGCTCCTCCGCCTCCTCGTCGATACTTCCTCGCTCGGTCGTCCGTCGGGCGTCCCAGCTCCAGGCGGACACGGTCGTGGCCGCCCGCAGCATCTCCTTGTCCATCTCCTTCAGGCGCCATCGCGGCGGCGGCGGCGGGCGGCGACGGTTCTCTCTCGGTCCTCGTCGTCTTCTCCCGGCGTCGTCGTCCTCGGTCACCTCCATCAGTACGTAGAGGTGGTCGGACAGCGTTTCCACCCCCTCGGCCACTCTCCAGTCGCGGATTCGCCTGAGCAACTCCGGGGTAGCCCACGTGATGTCCACCACGGAGGATCCTCTCCAAGCCACGCAGGTGCTCGCCGAGCCCCTGTTCGCCAGCAGGAGCCCCAGACTCGCTGCCCAGTCGGTGAGCATCCTTCCACGGGAGTTGGTCCTTGGGTTTCCCCATTGCGTCGAGTGGGCGTTGAAGTCCCCCAGCACGAGCACCTGGCGGGGGAGGCATCCTCGGATGCACTCGCCGACTCGGTCCAGGAAGTCCCCGTACGCGGCCAGGTCGATGTTCGGAGAGACGTACACCGCCACCACCGCCGCTCCTAGCCACTCGACCGCGACGAAGCCGTTGCCACGGTCCAGCGAGACGCACGAGGCCGACGTCCACGTTATCCCCGCGGATCCGTCCAGGTCCCCGATCCAGTTGGGCGAGTCGGGTATACGGTGCGGTTCGGCCACCGCCGCCAGGGCCACCTCGTTCTCCCGGACGGTCTGGACGAGCAGATCTTGCGCTCGTCTCGACCTACCGAGATTGCATTGCAGCAGGCGCTTGAACTATGCCGTCACCTCCATGGCCTCCTCCCGGCCATCCGCCGCTGCTGTCGGTTCGGCGGCGCTTCCTGGTGACCGTACCGCGGCGGCTGCTGCTGCTGCTGCTGCTACCGCTGCTGGTTGGCGGATGGGTCTCCTCCTCTTGACCTTCGGGGGATTGCATGCCTCTCCGCCCATCCTGTGATTCGCGGGTGCCCCGAGCGATTCGCACAGCGGACACTTGGGAGCGGAGGCGGGACAGCCTCTGGCGCGGTGTCCGCTCCCGCCGCACCTGTAGCACAGGTGCCCTCGGTCTTCGCCGGATACGCACGTGGCGCGCACGTGCCCCAGTTCCAGGCACCTGAAGCACTGCAACGGGCGCTTCGGCACGGCCCTTATCCTCGCCGTTGACCAGCCCAGGGCTATCTTCTCCGCCTGGGCCAGCTTGCGGGCTCCTGCCGCCGGGCACTTGATCCATGCAGAGCCGAGGCCGCCTCTGGTGGCGCCGATCTCGCCCACCTGCACCTCCGCGCTGCCGCATCCCGCCGCCGAGGCCAGTGCTCTCCGCAGCTCCTCCTTCTTGACCGAGATGTCTATCCCGGTCACGCGTAGCTCCGCCATCCTGGTCGGGGTGGCGATTCTCACCGCCGTCGGGTCCAGGGTCTCGGCCAGCCGCGACGCCAGTAGCGTCGCCTTTCCCCTGTCCTTGTCGCCGGGGACTTGTATTATAATGGCGCCCGTCATCGCCTTCTTCATCTCCAGGCGCTCCGTCCCGAGCTCCGACAGCGGAATCCTCGTTCTCGCTGCCTCCAGGACGTCGGCGTACGACATCCTCGCTCCCTCGTTTAACGTCAGGGTCACCGCGGATGTTCGCGGTGCGCGAGGGGGCGTGACCACCTTGGGTGCCCGCGGTGGTCCTCTCTGCGTCGCGGGGGCGCTCGCCTTCGGTGCGCCCGTCGTGTCGCCGCCCGGCTGGGGTTGCTCCTGCCGCCGTACCCGCGTCGGTGGTGGCGCGGTCGATCCTTTCCTCGCCGCCTCTGCTCCGGCGGCGGCGGTGACGGCTGCCTTCGTCCCGTTCGCCGTCTTCCTGTTTCTCCTCCTCTTCCTCTTCGTTTCCACCAGCTCCCATCCGCCGTCCTCCCGTTCCCTTCGGGTCGGCATCGGCTGGGCCGCGGGAGGGTCGACGGGGCGGTCCCCGCTGGGTCGTCCTTCGGGGGTGCGTTGCCGTCGTGCGTCCCCGAATCGTTCCTCGATTGTCCGGAGAATGGAGGGTCCCAGTTCTCGGACCGCTCTTTCCAGGGCGTCCAGCCGCGTCCTGTCGTTTCCGCCCTCCCACTGCGCGCGGACGTATTCGGGCGCCGCGTTGGCGCATCGTGGGCACTCGTTGACGCGGGCAGCCAGTCTCCTCAATTCCTGGCGGAGGGCTGCGTTCTCCCCCTCCAGCATGGACAGCCTCGCGTCCACGTCGTCGCCGGCGCCTCGCGCTGGCCTCGCCCTCCTTGCGGATTCCTCGTTCCACGCGGCGGTGATATAACTCGCCGCGTTTTTAAGGGATCTGATGTAGGTCCCCTTCAAGTTCGACGACGTCGTCGCGACGTGCATTATCTCCGACACGTGCATCGTCAAACCTGCGCTGATTTCGGCCGGGGAGCTCGTCTTCATCTGCACCTCCAACTCCTCCGACACCTCCGGTGTTGTCGTGGCTCCCGTTCTCTTCCTCTTGCACCTGGACGCCATCGAAGCCAGCGACGAACGCGAGGCGAACGAGGCGACCGACTCCTCGTCGTCGGACCTCGCCCGCCCCCGCGATCCCCCCGCCACCGGTGACGTACCGTCGTCCATCGTGGCCGGCGCGAGAAAAACGTACTCGGACCTGTTCGCGGCTCTCAGCGAACGTCTCGTCGCCTTCCTCGGAGGCTCCTCCGCGGTCTCCGTCCTGCCATCCTCTGGATGAACCTAACCCCAACCTAACCCCAACCTAACCCCAACCTAACCCCAACCTAACCCCAACCTAACCCAACCTAACCCCAACCTAACCTAACCCCAACCTAACCCCAACCTAACCCCAACCTAACCCCAACCTAACCTAACCCCAACCTAACCTAACCCCAACCTAACCCCAACCTAACCCAACCTAACCCCAACCTAACCCCAACCTAACCCCAACCTAACCTAACCTAACCCCAACCTAACCCCAACCTAACCCCAACCTAACCCCAACCTAACCTAACCCCAACCTAACCCCAACCTAACCCCAACCTAACCCCAACCTAACCCCAACCTAACCCCAACCTAACCCCAACCTAACCCCAACCTAACCCCAACCTAACCCCAACCTAACCCCAACCTAACCCCAACCTAACCCCAACCTAACCCCAACCTAACCCCAACCTAACCCCAACCTAACCCCAACCTAACCCCAACCTAACCTAACCTAACCCCAACCTAACCCCAACCTAACCCCAACCTAACCTAACCCCAACCTAACCCCAACCTAACCCCAACCTAACCTAACCCCAACCTAACCCCAACCTAACCCAACCTAACCCCAACCTAACCCCAACCTAACCCCAACCTAACCCCAACCTAACCTAACCCCAACCTAACCCCAACCTAACCCCAACCTAACCCCAACCTAACCCCAACCTAACCCCAACCTAACCCCAACCTAACCCCAACCTAACCTAACCCCAACCTAACCTAACCCCAACCTAACCCCAACCTAACCCCAACCTAACCTAACCCAACCTAACCTAACCCCAACCTAACCCCAACCTAACCTAACCCCAACCTAACCCAACCTTTTTTTTTTTTTTTTTTTTTTTTTTTTTTTTTTTTTACGTGGAGAAATCCTCATGGACACCCGCTAGCGGGTAGTGTCGGACTCTTACCGACTAAAACTCCACGGTGGCCTGTCCTGACGCCTGAGTCGAGATGCACCCGGGATCTCTCCCGAATTACTACCGGTTACCCCCGGGCGTCTATCTCTCCTTTCGTCGAAGGGAGGCGTCCTGCTCTTCTTGGACCGCTAGGGGGGGACCACGCCCCCTAGCGCCTCGCTCCTGCTGCTTCGTCCTGGGACCCCGTCCCCTGAAGCCTCCTCCTGGTTTCCACGCGCTCCTACGGCGGGCGTGGCGGCGCCGGTGGTGGCGTCGCGCCCCTGTGGCGCGCGGTATTCCTAGGGCGCTGCGATGTCCTGGACGGGTCGCGAGCTCGTTCCCTGATCCTTTCCGCCCGCTCCTTCGCCAGCATCACCTGCTCGCAATAGGTGCGGACAGCGGCGTACTCCTGGCGCCCTCTCAGCATGGCCGCGACGACCGCTTCTGGGGCTAAGCTCTCGCCGATTTCGAGCCGTAGGACGCGTCGTGGTTCCGCCCACGCCGGACAGAACTCCAGCGTGTGCTGCGCCGTGTCCTCCTCTTCCTCGCAGTGGTGGCAGACGGACGTCGCCTCTCGCCGAATCCTGAGCAGGTACTCGCCGAATACTCCGTGGCCGGTGAGCACCTGCGTCATCCTGAAGGTCAGCGGTGCTCCGCCTCGATCCCTCCACGTCTCCCAGTTGGGAAGCACGGCGCGAACGGCCCGGTGCGGCCGCACGGCGTCCTCCTGGATCAGCTGCGAGCGCCATCGTTCCCAGACCTCCTTCTTCGCCTCCTCCCGGATGTTCGAGGCCGGCTGGCCAGAGGTCGATGGCGTCGGGTTCCTCCGCTGATGTTCGTATACGCGTTCGAGCGCCAGGGCTTGCAGCTCGAACGGCGGGGACGCCGCTAGCACGGTCGCCGACGCGTACGATGTCGTCCTGTAGCCTCTCGCGATGCGGATAGCGGTCGTCCTCTGCAGCCTCCGCAGCAAGGTCAGGCTGCGGCGACTGGTCGCCAGGCTTCTGGCCCAGACGGGTGCCCCGTAGAGAACTCGGGACCGGACTACTCCCTCGTAGAGTCGGCGGACTCTCGATCCTGCTCCGCCGATGTTCGGTAGGAGGCCGCACAGGGCGTTGGCCGCGGCCGTCGCCTTCGGGACCAGTTGCTCGAAGTGCGGTTCGAAGGTCCATCCGCTGTCGATCGTGAGACCCAGGTACCTCATCTGGCGTCTCACCGGAACCTCTTCTCCGCCGATGTTCACCGTCGATCCTGCGGGAGGCGTTCCTCTTCGTCGCTCGTCGAAGAACCACAGCGCCTCGGACTTGGCCGGCGACACCGTCAGGCCGAGCCTCCGAATGGCGCTCATCGCGCACGCCACGGCGTCCTCCGTGCGGTTCGCCGTGTCCTGCCACCATCGTCCCCCGGCCAGGACCAGGGTGTCGTCTGCGTAGCACACCATTCCAGCCCCGGGGGGCATCGGACATCGGAGGACCGAGTCGTAGGCCGTGATCCAGAGTATCGGACCCAGCACCGACCCCTGCGGAACGCCGCGCTCGATCCGTCTTCTTTCTTCCCCGTCCCTTCCGGCGTAGACGATGTACCTGTCGGAAAGGTACGCGCGGACGATCCTCACCAGGTACGCCGGGACGTCAAAGTGTCGCAGGGCCTCCACGATCCTGGTCCAGGGGATGGAGTTGAAGGCGTTGGTAACGTCGAGCGACACCGCCACCGCTACCCCTTCTCGGGCGACCTTGTCCTCGGCCATGGTCCTCAGCCTCTTCACCGCGTCCACGGTCGAGCGGCCGCGGCGGAATCCGTACTGGCTGTCGTGCCATCCGGGCGTCCTCCGGGTCACGTGAACCTCCAGCCGGGCGGCGACGATCCTCTCCAGCATCTTGCCCACCTCGTCCAGCAGGCATATCGGCCGGTACGCGGACGGCGAGTCCGGCGGGCGGCCCTCCTTCCGTAGCAGCACCAGCCTGGACGTCCGCCATGTCCGGGGGTAGGCGCCCTCCTCCAGGCATCTGTCGAACAGGTGCCGCAGGCGGGGAGCCATGGTGACGATCGACTCCGCCCACGCTCGGCCCGGTATTCCGTCGGGGCCTGGCGCCACGTCGCGGGACGCCGTCCTCCTGGCTGCTTCGAAGAGTTCCTCGTCGCTGACTCGCAGCTCCTCGCTCCATCCCGTCGCGGTCGTCGTCGCCGCCTCCTCGTCGTCGTCGTCGGCGGAGGGGGAGGATGGCGTCGGTCGACTCGCGTCCCTGTCTTCCGGCGGGAACAGCGTCCCGATGACGTTGTCCAACAGCGTCGGGTCCATGTCCGAGGTCAGCGGGGGCGCCGAAGGTCGTAGCTTCTTGGTGACCACTTTGTACGGCCGTCCCCACGGGTCGGATTCCACCTCCTCGATCAGCTCCGTCCAGCACCGAGATTTCGCGGTCTTGATCTCCCGCTGAAGAGTCCGTCTCGCCTCTCTGTACTCCTCGTAGAAGCGGGAAATCTCCTCCTCGTCGCGCGTCAGTCTGCGACGACGGGCCCTTAGAAATCTTCTGCGGGCACGCACGCAGTTTTCTCGCATCTCGGCGATCTCCGGGGTCCACCAGTACGTTCCCTGGCCTCGTCCACACCCCGGGACGGAGCGCGGCATCGAGGCGTCGCACGCCGCGGTCATGTATCTTCGGAGCTCCTCCGCCTCCTCGTCGATACTTCCTCGCTCGGTCGTCCGTCGGGCGTCCCAGCTCCAGGCGGACACGGTCGTGGCCGCCCGCAGCATCTCCTTGTCCATCTCCTTCAGGCGCCATCGCGGCGGCGGCGGCGGGTGGCGACGGTTCTCTCTCGGTCCTCGTCGTCTTCTCCCGGCGTCGTCCTCGGTCCCCAGGGTTACCTCCATCAGAATGTACAGGTGGTCGGACAGCGTTTCCACCCCCTCGGCCACTCTCCAGTCGCGGATTCGCCTGAGCAGCTCCGGGGTAGCCCACGTGATGTCCACGACCGAGGATCCTCTCCACGCCACGCAGGTGCTCGCCGATCCCCTGTTCGCCAGCAGGAGCCCCAGACTCGCTGCCCAGTCGGTGAGCATCCTTCCACGGGAGTTGGTCCTTGGGTTTCCCCATTGCGTCGAATGGGCGTTGAAGTCCCCCAGCACGAGCACCTGGCGGGGGAGGCATCTTCCGATGCACTCGCCGACTCGGTCCAGGAAGTCCCCGTACGCGGCCAGGTCGATGTTCGGAGAGACGTACACCGCCACCACCGCCGCTCCCAGCCACTCGACCGCGACGAAGCCGCTGCCACGGTCCAGTAAGAAGCACGAGGCCGACGTCCACGTTATCCCGGCGGATCCGTCCAGGTCCCCGATCCAGTTGGGCGAGTCGGGTATACGATGCGGTTCCGCCACCGCCGCTAGGGCCACCTCGTTCTCCCGGATGGTCTGGACGAGCAGGTCTTGCGCTCTTCTCGACCTACCGAGATTGCATTGCAGCAGGCGCTTGAACTATGCCGTCACCTCCATGGCCTCCTCCCGGCCATCCGCCGCTGCTGCTGGTTCGGCGGCGCTTCCTGGTGTCCCTGCCGCGGCGACTGCTGCTGCTGCTACCGCTGCTGGTTGGCGGATGGGTCTCCTCCTCTTGACCTTCGGGGGGTTGCATGCCTCTCCACCCATCCTGTGATTCGCGGGTGCCCCGAGCGACTCGCACAGCGGACATTTGGGAGCGGAGGCGGGACAGCCTCTGGCGCGGTGTCCGCTCCCGCCGCACCTGTAGCACAGGTGTCCACGGTCTTCGCCGGAAACGCAAGTGGCGCGCACGTGCCCCAGCTCCAGGCACCTGAAGCACTGCAACGGGCGCTTCGGCACGGCCCTTATCCTCGCCGTTGACCAGCCCAGGGCTATCTTCTCCGCCTGGGCCAGCTTGCGGGCTGCTGCCGCCGGGCACTTGATCCATGCAGACCCTAGGCCGCCTCTGGTGGCGCCGATCTCGCCCACCTGCACCTCTGCGCTGCCGCATCCCGCCGCCAAGGCCAGTGCTCTTCGCAGCTCCTCCTTCTTGACCGAGATGTCTATCCCGGTCACGCGTAACTCCGCCATCCTGGTCGGTGTGGCGATTCTCACCGCCGTCGGGTCCAGGGTCTCGGCCAGCCGCGACGCCAGTAGCGTCGCCTTTCCCCTGTCCTTGTCACCGGGGACTTGAATTATAATGGCGCCCGTCATCGCCTTCTTCATCTCCAGGCGCTCCGTGCCAAGCTCCGACAGCGGAATCCTCGTTCTCGCTGCCTCCAGGACGTCGGCGTACGACATCCTCGCTCCCTCGTTCAACGTCAGGGTCACCGCGGATGTTCGCGGTGCGCGAGGGGGCGTGACCACCTTGGGTGTCCGCGGTGGTCCTCTCTGCGTTGCGGGGGCGTTCGCCTTCGGTGCGCCCGTCGTGCCGCCGGGCTGGGGTTGCTGCTGCCGCCGTACCCGCGTCGGTGGTGGCGCGGTCGATCCTTTCCTCGCCGCCTCTGCTCCGGCGGCGGCGGCGACGGCTGCCTTCGTCCCGTTCGCCGTCTTCCTGTTTCTCCTCCTCTTCCTCTTCGTTTCCACCAGCTCCCATCCGCCGTCCTCCCGTTCCCTTCGGGTCGGCGTCGGCTGGGCCGCGGGAGGGGCGACGGGGCGGTCCCCGCTGGGTCGTCCTTCGGGGGTGCGTTGCCGTCGTGCGTCCCCGAATCGTTCCTCGATTGTCCTGAGAATAGATGGTCCCAGTTCTCGGACCGCTCTTTCCAATGCGTCCAGCCGCGTCCTGTCGTTTCCGCCCTCCCACTGCGCGCGGACGTATTCGGGCGCCGCGTTGGCGCATCGTGGGCACTCGTTGACGTGGGCAGCCAGTCTCCTCAATTCCTGGCGGAGGGCTGCGTTCTCCCCCTCCAGCATGGACAGCCTCGCGTCCACGTCGTCGCCGGCGCCTCGCGCTGGCCTCGCCCTCCTTGCGGATTCCTCGTTCCACGCGGCGGTGATATAACTCGCCGCGTTTTTAAGGGATCTGATGTAGGTCCCCTTCAAGTTCGACGACGTCGTCGCGACGTGCATTATCTCCGACACGTGCATCGTCAAACCTGCGCTGATTTCGGCCGGGGAGCTCGTCTTCATCTGCACCTCCAACTCCTCCGACACCTCCGGTGTTGTCGTGGCTCCCGTTCTCTTCCTCTTGCACCTGGACGCCATCGAAGCCAGCGACGAGCGCGAGGCGAACGAGGCGACCGACTCCTCGTCGTCGGACCTCGCCCGCCCCCGCGATCCCCCAGCCAACGGTGTCGTGCCGTCGTCCATCGTGGTCGGCGCGAGAAAAACGTACTCGGACCTGTTCGCGGCTCTCGGCGAACGTCTCGTCGCCTTCCTCGGAGGCTCCTCCGCGGTCTCCGTCCTGTCATCCTCTGGATGTCCTCCTGTGGTTATCCTCCTCCTCTCTCCTGCTGTTCCGTCGCCAGTCGTATAAACGCGTCCGGGGGCCTGACGGTCCACCCTCGAACGGCCGTGGTCGCGAGATATCGACGCAGCGGGGCCCACTTCACTACCCACGACTGCGCCGGTACTGGGGTATCCCTCCCCTGCACCGTAAACGTTGTCGTTTCTGTTCTCCATTTCCATGTTTCTTTGTTTGTTTTTCGCCAAGGTCGTCGTCGAAGTCTCCGTCCTGGTGCCACTCACTCTTTCGCACCCTGCCCCGGTCGAAGCCGGTGCAGGGCGACAGGGAGCCCCGCGAGAAGGTGAGGTGAGTGGTCTTGACAGGCATGGGCCCGCCAACTTCTCCGAAGTTCTCCGCACCGGATCGGCGAACCGACGGGAGCCAAGGGCACCGATCGGCCGCCACCCGACTGTAAGAGAACATCAGATCCATCGGGGTTTCCCAGGGCATGGTCCTATGCCCCGGGAACCCATGCCCGCCTCGTGCTCCCCAACCTAACCCCAACCTAACCCCAACCTAACCCCAACCTAACCCCAACCTAACCCCAACCTAACCTAACCCCAACCTAACCCCAACCTAACCCCAACGGTGACCAACGCTGTCCAGCTGTCCAGCGTTGTCCAACGGTGTCCAACGTTATCCAGTGGTGTCCAACAGTGTCCCACGGTGGACACCGATGTCCAACGCTGTCCAACGGTGTCCTACGACGCCCGACGTTGTCCAACGTTGTCCCACGGCGTCAAACGTTGCAGTCCAGTGTAGGTCATCCAAAATTCTTTTTTCGAGGCATTGGATGACCCACACTGGCCCGACGATGTCCCACGTTGCAGTCCAGTGTAGATCATCCAAAATTCTTTTGGCGGCTTTTGGAGACCCAAGCTGGACTGGTGCGTAGTTCTTAGCTTGGCATTGTTTTCCAAAGATTAATCAACTGATTAATTTTTGAAAAACGATGCCAATTACCAGGTCTCACCACGAGGAGGTGACTACGCACGAGACCCGCCCATGAGTGATTCAACATTATGCGTCGGTCTCGACATTCAACCTATTGGTAAGAATGTCGAGTTCTGACTCTACTTGATCATGGGCCTGCGTAAAGAGATAGTTGTTTCGTAGCCTAACTGCGAAACACATATCTCCAACGCAGCGCTTACATGAATCTTTACAAACGTAGAACAAAGCCTACGTAACGCAACATCCATCTCCCACACAACGATTACATCGATCAGTACAAATATCGTACAATAATTCGCATCCCTACTGGCATCATTCGGTATCAAACACACATTTATCTAACTTGGAATGAAAGCAAGAAAATGTAGCTACTGACACTGTATATACCATTTCGTGTCTCGCAGAAGGGACATACGAGTCGCTGTACTAAACTAGTTATCGTTCTATTTTTGCGACACTGTAAGATATTGAAGATACTGAAAAGTTATAAACTCTAACGTGATCTCAATCAGTATCCCTTAAAAATGGGTAAACAAGAAAATGCCCGATGAATCAGATGATAAAGGAAAAAAAAAAAAAAAAAAAAAAAAAAAAAAAAAAAACGCGGCGCGCCCGAAACGAACGAGATCGCGATCTCTCGAAAGAACTAACAAACCTACACGACGTACCCCCGTACACGAGATAACCCCGAGGTTCAGCGGAAAGCCCAAGAATTGACCGTAACTCGATTCCTGTTTCGCCGTTCGAAACTTACACGAGTCGCGGTCGATGGCGCCGACCGATGATGCTAGTGATCCACGGGTAATTCAGCCGTGGATCCAGCACATAGGCCAGCAACTTAACACACTCCAACTGAACATGTGGAACCCGGGGATGGACCGCTGAACAGGATTACGAAGGCAAGAGGCCTCAACTGAACAGTGGGGTCCACTCACGGGGAGGGACCGCTGAACAGGATTACGAAGGCATTGACCTCAACTGAACAGTGGGGTCCACTCCCGCGGGCCCGAACAGAATTACGGAGGACGTGAAATTGCAGGTCCCTGACCGAGTACCAAAGTACCAATCGGACAGGACTGCAGATCCACGACTGAATCCCCAACAGATTCGCCAGCATCACCGGCGCGACGACAACTCCCGCGATACGATGCGAACGTCGAGCAGTCGTCGAGCAGTCACCAGGACAGAGGTGTCCTTGGGGCGACTTACGAATCCAAAGAGTTGTCCAGTGCACGTTGACCCGCACGTACGCGGAATACGCGCGAGCGAGTACGTCACGCTACGGTTTGAAAGAACTGAGTGATCGCGAACCGATAAATCGCGAGTACAATAAGTACTGTGTGGTAAGCGAGTGAAGGGAGACGAGATTTTCCTTTTTTTCGTTCTAAGGTGGATAAATGTCGTTGTACAGAATGAGCTCACAATGCACTTAACATAGGTATCTACCTTACGATTAATTAAGACTAAAACGTACGCATCCCACGATGTCCAACGGTGTCCCACGGTGTCCCACGGTGTCCCACGATGTCCCACGATGTCCCACGGCGTCCCACGATGTCCAACGGCGTCCCACGATGTCCAACGGTGTCCAACGTTGTCCAACGTTGTCCAACGGTGTCCAACGGTGTCCAACGCTGTCCAACGGCGTCCAACGTTGTCCAACGGTGTCCAACGTTGTCCAACGACGTCCAACGACGTCCAACGACGTCCAACGACGTCCAACGAAGTCCAACGATGTCCAACGGTGTCCAACGATGTCCAACGACGTCCAACGGTGTCCAACGCTGTCCAACGATGTCCCACGTTGCAGTCCAGTCTAGATCATCCAAAATTCTGTTGGAGGCTTTTGGAGACCCAAACTGGACCGACGGTATCCCACGGTGCAGTCCAGTCTAGATCATCCAAAATTCTGTTGGAGGCTTTTGGAGACCCAAACTGGACCGACGGTATCCCACGGTGCAGTCCAGTCTAGATCATCCAAAATTCTGTTGGAGGCTTTTGGAGACCCAAACTGGACCGACGGTATCCCACGGTGTCCCACGTTGCAGTCCAGTCTAGGTCATCCAAAATTCTGTTGGAGGCTTTTGGAGACCCAAACTTTACCGACGGTATCCCACGGCGTCCAACGGTGTCCAACGGCGTCCAACGGCGTCCCACGTTGCAGTCCAGTTTAGATTATCCAAAATTCTCTTCGTGGCTTTTCGTAATCCAAACTGGACTGTATTAGCGTGGTTCTTAGCTTGGTATTGAATTATTGTGCAATGTATGTACTTATCGATGTTGTGGTTTTCCAAAAGTTAATCAACTGATTAATTTGCGAAAACGATTACATCGATCAGTACAGACATTGTACAGTAATTCGCAACCGTACTGGCAACATTCGGTATCAAAGATACATTTGTCTAACTTGGAACGAAAGAATGGAAATGAAACTATTGACATTGCGTATACAATTTTGAGTCTTGCAAAAGAGACATACGACTCGTTGTACTATACTTTTGAAAATATCGAAAAGTTATATACTCCAACGTTACCGCAATATGTTTCTTTTTAAAATAGGGGACGGGAAGAAGCCTGAACAATCAGACAATGGAAGAAAAATCATTTGGGTATCTAGCATACATATTTAATATGCTATGAAATTTTCATATATGTAACTGAAATGTACTTTCTGCAAATTGATAAATTTGAAACAAACTCATTTATTTGATTTGGTATATGAAAGAAACAGGTATCTTTAAAACGAGAACATTTTATACATGGAAAATAAACTACTAATAATGGTTAATTATGGATCAAATGACTATTGATTAAATTTTAGCAAATATAGGGAATCATTTGTATCTTTTTAATCGAAACTAGGGTTACGTTGAAAACAAGTATTTTAAGTGATTGAATTTAATCTGAATAAAAAATTCAATATGAAATTCGAATATTTATAAAATTCTACATTACTGTTAAAAGATTGAAAATATCGCGGTCGAAAAAATGTTAAAAGTTATGGTTCTAAGAACGAACAATCACCAGCACTAGTACCAATTGCAATGAATTCAATTTTAATAAATATTTTAAGCCTTCATAGCAACATTAAGATATTTCATTATAATACTTTGTTGCGCATGAAATCCCTCACAGATTCATATATGTAAATATATATATATATATATATATATTATACATTTGTAATAAAGTTCTGTATTTTAGCAGTCATGGTAACGTTAACGCTGACAAAGAAATATGTCTTATAGCAGTATTTTCAGTAATAAACGTGGTAATAAGGGGAGCTGAAAAGGAAACAAAGCAGTAGCCAGAAGGGCTACTAAAATTCAATCGTCTTCCACTCTATATAAACCCGATCAACACGCCGAGAGTGGAACTGAATATTCTTATTTCGCAACACTAATTTACTACTAATATTTATGAAACAGAAAATTCTCAAAATCAAACGCGATGAGTGCTTCGTTATATCTAATCTACTATTAAAAAAAAAAAGGAAAAGTCTGAAAATTCCCGATATTTGATACGCAACTCTAATAAGTATAAATCTACGCACTCGTATTTAAGCAATACGCAACACTAATGGCGAGAGATAGAAGTGCAACCATTTAAGAGGTTGCTGATGAACGATCACACTTGCACAGCTCTTGCAGCTGTACGTGTGATCCAGGAGCAGTGTCCGACAAATGCAGTCGGAGGGTTTGGGCATTTTGTAAACGCAACTCTAGTGAACAAAACGCGATCATCCATTATCGCAACGCTAAAGGGAAAAATTAATAGAACTCGCGATGGAACAATATCGCAACGCTAACTCTTATAGTGAATTTAATAAAAATTACTATTTACTATATAAAAAAGCTACTTTAAATATTCTAGTATTGCTACTTGCAATATTATAAAATTAATTGAAAACTAACACTTTTATAATCTAATTTTAAACAATAGAAAACAGGAAAAATTCTAAAAATTGCAAAAGACAATCGCGATATCGTAATTCGCAACTCTAAAGCAAACACGATTATCATTTTATCGCAACTCTAATTCAAACCGTAATCATTTTCTCGCCACACTAATGAAAAGCCACGATGTTATTTCGCAACTCTAATACAACCCGTAATTAATTTGTCGCAACACTAATAAAAAAAATCGCGAGTGGAGGGCTGACATATCGCAGTGCAACCATGTAGGAGGTTGCCGATGAATGATCACACTTGTACAGCTCTTGCAGCTGTACGTGTGATCCAGGAACAGTGTCCGACAATTGCAGTCGGAGGGTTTGGGCAGTTTATGAACGCAACTCTACTCAACAAAACGCGATCATTCATTATCGCAACGCTAACAGGAAAAATTAGCAGAACTCGCGATGGAACATTATCGCAACGCTAACTCTTATAGTGAATTTAATAAAAATTACTATTTACTATATAAAAAAGCTACTTTAAATATTCTGGTATTGCTACTTGCAATACTATAAAATTAATTGAAAACTAACACTTTTATAATCTAATTTTAAACAATAGAAAACAGGAAAAATTCTAAAAATTGCAAAAGACAATCGCGATATCGTAATTCGCAACTCTAAAGCAAACGCGATTATCATTTTATCGCAACTCTAATTCAAACCGTAATCATTTTCTCGCCACATTAATGAAAAGCCGCGATGTTATTTCGCAACTCTAATACAACCCGTAATTAATTTGTCGCAACACTAATAAGAAAAATCGCGATTTGCCCAATGGGACGATGGACCGATATATCCATCGGCCAAAAAAGCAAACTACTACTACTACTACTACTACTACTACTACAAATACTAAAATCGAGCATAGTGACAAAGTAGTAACAATAATGACTTCCCATGCTCTGGATGACCCAGAGGATGGGCAGCCATTAGTAGTTGCCCTCTTGAGTGGCAGTTTGCCGGGCCTCTTCGGCTTATAGCCTCTTCTTTCTTCGGGCGCAATGCCCGCTGAAACTTAAATCTAAGCTCGAGACTTCTAAATCGCAAACAAAAAAAAAACTTACCAAGGTAAAATAAAAATATAAACCGCGGAAGCTGATTGGAGTGCACATGGACTGACCAACGATCACAGTAGTAATCGTTGCTCACTCGCATGTGCGTGCTCGAGCAATAAACGTTCGTTTCGACCCATTCGCGACCGCGACCGCGAAATTCGAAAAATCGAAAGGCAAAACCAGAGACGAGTGCATGCTCTACTCGTGCCAGTTTCACCGTCGATTTTTCAAATTAGATTTCCAGAAACAGGTTGGTCACACGAAAACGCGCCTACCCGACCAGAGACTGTGCCAACCTGCCCGGCCCTACCTACTTATAATTAACAGACATACCAGAAAGTATACTACCTATCCTACCTAGCGCTATATTTAAAAATGGCAAAACAGACACACCAACACACTCGCTCCACGGTTCTCACACAAACGCTCGGGCGCAAAGGTCCTACACTAGAGAGGACGTCCCGGGACGCCTCCGACACCCGAGCTTAACACACACCATGCACACTCTAAGGTACGTACCGTTTTCCTGAAATCGACTGACGAAGGCTAGTGACCATTGCGTAAAACGTGATAAAACACGTCTGAGAAAATGATATCGTTAAAATAAATGTAAGTAAACTTGGAATTATAATTGTAATTTGCGTCAATATTTAAAGCGTGGTTACACTTAATCGCGTGGGCGATATTATCACAAATTGTGATTGTATCGAGACGTAAATTGAATCGATATATGTTTCGACATTTTTAATATTTGATGTTTTAACGAATGAAAAAAAGCGACGCAGTTCCACGGCCTAACAACACACACACATAACGTGGAAAATACGTCGTGCACGGTACACTAACGCATCGTCAGTCGCTGACAAATTATTACATTACTTAATTCTAGATCATCGTGCCCAGTGTCTTTCTCCCATTCAAGTAGCACCTGGGCACGTGAATGAGATCCTGACAATGGGCACGGAAAGGGTTAAACCTGAAAATCCTGATCTAAAAGAAATGATTAGTTCGTGTAAGTTTTATTTAACGGACTAACGTTCTTTGATTTTATATTTTACTACTTCGTATTTGATTAAATCTACTTTATTAATTTAATAGTAACTAAGTAACTCTACTTTATTAATTTAATAAATCAGAACAAAACTTTAATATTGCAAAAAAGGTAGCGTTAATTGAAAAAGACTGAAACTCGATCAAATGGAATAATTGACTCTAAATATATTACTAAGAAAGAAATATTCTCAGGCGATCTCTTTATCAAAGCACATACTCGAAAGTGCAGAAGAAGTGTTCAAAATTATTGCTTTGATTCAAAAATCTGCCTGTCACGAAGTGTCTTCTTGCACGTAAAATTTCACACATTCTTGTACGGGAAAAAATGAATTTTGACTCATATTTTAAATTCTAACCGAAATGAAATAAACGAACGTGACTTGATATTGTCACGATTAATTCATTGCTTAAAATCAAGTATGTTTATGTTAAACAGGTATATTCGTGTACATATTTGCCATTTGCAAATATTTCTAAGGAATGTTAACATGCATATTTATAAATAACACGAATATATTCTCAAGTGTATGTATTTAAACTAATTATTATACTCGCGCTGTGCAAGAAAACCTATCCTAAACTAATAAATTTCAAAAAAGAATGTTACTACTCACGGGTATAAAAATACCCGCGGTCACTATGCTCGCAACAAAATTCTACGTAATACAACCGGTCACCCGTGCCGATTCGGACCTTTCATCCTACGACATGATTGAGTGACCGGAGGAACACAAATGCATGCGACTCACCGTTCGATGCGGAGAAACAGAGGACGTTACCCTGGATGCTGCGGTATCCCAGCGAATATCATCAGGGAGACTAACATCAGGCAGGAACCGTGTAAAGTCCAGTGGTGAAAATGGTGGTTGTTTAAAGGCGGGTGGGGGGGGGGGCGAGGAAGAAGCGAAACTTCGTTTCGACAATTTTCTTCTTTTTCCTATCGAACGTTTATTTAGAAAATACTGCTATTTTTTTACGCTTAAAAATTATTATTAAGAAATTGGAACAAGTTTGAAAAATATTATTTAGTTGAAAATTGTGAGATATTTTTCGATAGCAAACAAATGCTCATGAATAACGTAAATGCAATGCAATCGTTTGCAAGAATTATATTGTTCGCAATTAGAATATATACTGTGAATTTTCGTTATTAGAATACAAAATATACATTCCAATAATACACTACAGTCACGTGTTTTAAATAATGGAAAATATTTGCAAGAATTCAAAAGTTCGCCACTAAATATATTTAAAGAATACTGTGCAAACGCGCGCGAAACCTTGTTTCGAGGTATTTGAATCTACCTGTTACTAATTTGCAAGTTTATGACGTTATAACTCAATTAGAAACAATAAGATAATTCGTTAAAAAGTGGTTTGAAATAAGGGAATGATTTCATACATCGGGATCTTTCAGAAGAATCAATGGACTCACGCGACGCACTCCTGTGCACAAAATAACCGCAAGACTCAGTGGAAAAAAAGAATAGATTTTTATATCTCGTTCCAAGTCAGATAAGTATCATTGTACAGAATGAGCTCAGAATGAAATGAAATGAAATGAATGAAATGAAAAAGACATATCCCACGGTGTCCCACGGTGTCCCACGGTGTCCCACGGTGTCCAACGGTGTCCAACGGTGTCCAACGGTGTCCAACGGTGTCCAACGGTGTCCAACGGCGTCCCGCGGTGTCCAACGTTGTCCCACGGCGTCCTACGTTGCAGTCCAGTGTAGGTCATCCAAAATTCTTTTCGCGGCATTTGGTGACCCACACTGGACCGACGATGTCCCACGTTGCAGTCCAGTATAGATCATCCAAAATTCTCTTAGAGGCTTTTGGTGATCCATACTGGACCAACGTCGTCCCACGGTGTCCAACGATGTCCCACGGTGCAGTCCAGTCTAGATCATCCAAAATTCTCTTAGAGGCTTTTGGTGACCCAAACTGGACTGTTGCGTAGTTCTTGGCTTGGTATCGTTTTCCAAAGATTAATCAACTGATTAATTTTTGGAAAAGGATGCCAATTACCAGGTCTCACCACGAGGAGGTGACTACGCACGAGACCCGCCCATGAGTTATTCAACATTATGCATCGTTCTCGATATTCAACCTATTGGCAAGAATGTCGAGTTCTGACTCTACTTGATCATGGGCCTGCGTAAAGAGATAGTTATTTCGTGTCCTAACCGCGAAACACCTATCTCGAACGCAGCGCTTACATAAATCCTTACAAACGTAAAACAACATACATAACACACCATCTATCTCCCACACAACGATTACATCGATCAGTACAATAATTCGCAACCCTACTGGCCGCATTCGGTATCAAAGACACGTTTGTCTAACTTGGAACGAAAGACACAATATGAGGCTACTACGGAAAAGGAGCCCCAACAATCAGACGATGAAAGAAAAACCGTAGCGCGCCCGGAACGAACGAAATCACGATCTCTCGAAAGAACTAACAAACCTACATAACGTACCCCCGTGCACCGGATAACTCTAAGGTTCAGCGGAAAGCCCAAGCATTGACCTTCGCCCGATTCCTGTCACGTCGTCTGGATCTTATCACGGTCGATGGCACCGACCGATGATACTAGCGATCTAGCAAATAGGCCTGCCATTTAACACACTCCAACTGAACAAATGAAGGCCCGGGGAGGGACCGCTGAACAGGATTACAAAGGCAAGGCCCCAACTGAACAGTGGGGTCCACCCCCGCGGGTTCGTCACTTGAACAGGATTACGGAGGACGTGAAATGCAGGTCTCTGCCCGAGTACCGATGTACCAATCGGACAGTATTGCGGATCGCAGGCATCACCAGTGCGATGACAACTCCCGTGAATCGAGGCAAACGACGAGCAGTCGTCGAGTAGTCATCAAGACAGAGGTGTGCTTGGGGCGACTTACGAATCCAAAGAGTTGTCCAGTGCACGTTGACCCGCACGTACCCGGAATACGCGCGAGCGAGTACGTCACGCTACGGTTTGAAAGAACTGAGCGACCGCGAACCGATAAATCGCGGGAACAATTTTTCCAGTGTGGCAAGCGACGGGATCACGAGAGACGAGATTTTTATTTTTCGTTCCAAGATAGATAAGTGTTTTTGTACAGAATGAGCTCACAATGCACTTAACATAGGTATCTACCTTATGATTAATTAAGGCTAAAACGCTCGCATCCCACGGTGTCCCGCGATGTCCCACGGTGTCCCACGGTGTCCCACGGTGTCCCACGATGTCCCACGGCGCCCCCGCGGGGGGGTCTTAGTCCGGTCTAGATCTCCAAAACTATTTTGGATGATCAAGACCAGACTATATTGAAGTAGTTTTTAGCTTGATATCGTTTCTCAAATACTAATACTAATATTCAAAATAGTACTTGGTGTATTATTATTTGGGAAACGATACCAATTACCGGGACCCACCACGAGGAGGTAACTACGCTCGGGTCCCATTTACATATACAGTTTTTAAGCATTGGAAGCAGAGATGTAAAATTATTTTATAATAAAGCGACATTGTAGCGGCGATATTGTTTTGCCCGGAGTTTATTTGTTCTTACATTACTTGCAATCTAACGGTCTTGATACTCCGAGGCAAAACAACAACATGATTTGAAATGTCCTCTGACTTATGTCCAGCTACAGATAAGATGTGGTTGCCTTCGGTTAAATTGCACTCGCTTCCTTGATTCCATGGATATGGTGTTGCTTCCTTACTTTCGAGCAGACATGGAAAATTACATCTTAAGATTACACTCTGTGTTAAGACAGGTTTTATACGAAATAGTGAAATGAGAAATTAAATACTGTATTTAAAATTAAAAAATAATGCTATTTAGAAATAAAATAGTACTTCAAAAACTTGATAGATTTCGTTAATAAAATGAAACAAAATAAATCATTAATTCACTCACTACGAATTGATGGTATTGATTTAAATCAATGAATGTAGAGCTACAACCGATTAACGGTACAACTGTTATAAATTAAGAGCATAACTACTTTGAATTAATGGGAGAATGTGGTTATAAATTATTGGTATAACTGTTAAGAATTAATGGAGTAATTGTTTTAGATTAATGGCTCAAATGTTTTAAACTAATGGCTCAGATGACATAAATTAATGGTCTAAATGTTATAAATTAATGGCTAAATGTATAAAATAACAGTTTAAAAGTTACACATTAGTGGCCTAGACGTTAAAAATTAATAGCTTAAATGTTATAAATTAATAGCATAAATGTATACAGTAACAGTTTAAATGGTGTAAATTAATGGCCTAGACGTTATAAATTAATAGCTTAAATGTTATAAATTAATAGCATAAATGTATACAATAACAGCTTAAATGTTGTAAATTAATGGCCTAGAAGATATAAATTAATAGCTTAAATGTTATAAATTAATAGTTTAAATGTTGTAAATTAATAGCTTAAATGTTATAAATTAATAGTTTAAAAGTTACAAATTAATGGCTTAAATGTTATAAATTAATAGCTTAAATGTTATAAATTAATAGCATAAATGTATAAAATAACAGTTCAAATGTTGTAAATTAATGGCTTAGATGTTGTAAATTAATAGCTTAAATCTTATATATTAATAGCATAAATGTTATAAATTAATTGCTTAAATGTTATAAATTAATAGTTTATATGTTATAAATTAATAGCATAAATGTTATAAATTAATAGCTTAAGTGTTGTAAATTAATGGTTTAGACGTTATAAATTATTGGTTGCAATGTTGTTATTTGATTCTTTCTTTATTTACCTTATATTTAAATTCTTCCTCGATGTTCACTCTCCGGAATTTCAGGCACAAAAGAGCTCGCGCGCGACTTCCGTGTTCCTTATATACCTTGACAAGATGCCGGTTTGTTAATCAAACGGTAACGATATTTTCACATAGCAGGGGACGGTTTTTCCATTATAACAAAATCAAATTGAACGATTTCTTAATTTTTATCGTAAATTGGCGCCTTTAACGATTTAATACGATATCCATTTTTATCATTTTAATAGTTTCTGCAAACTAAGACTAAATTCACACTTCTTTAATACTAGTTTTCGACTATCGATTAGTTTGGACAAAAAGGAGAAACAAAGCCTAACGGCAGTCGATAACGTTACTGTGAAATAAGTTAAGGTATTAAATAATCAGACGGATAACATTCATATCAAGCGTTATATTGTATTATCGATATTCGTTCATTTATTCGTGCTACTTAAAAACTAAAATGTTCTTTTTTCTTGAATAACACCTACATCACTGTTTGCGATATTTAAAATTCTTATTTAATGCTTATTGAAAAGTCAGGTATCTGTTTAATTCTTCTCAAGTTAAACGAGTAAATTTACTCGTTACAATTGTAACATAAAATGGCTTTATTTCTTCAATACCGCCTGCATCGCTGTACGTGATACAGTTATTAATTATGTAGCGAACAATATGATCTAATTGGCTGTAATCACGGTTAGGTATTTATTATTGATTCCTTGAAGAATGGTGTGATTCTTATAAATTAATGTTTTACATGTTGTCAATTAATGTTCAGTTGCTATAAATTAATAGTTTAATCTTGCTAATTATTTGCTTAAATGTTATAAATTAATGGCTTGGACGTTATAAATTAATAGCTTAAATGTTAGAAATTGGTAGTTTAAATGTCATAAATTAATAGTTTGAGTGTTATAAATTAATGGCTTAAATGTTACAAATTAATGACCCAGATGATATAGATTAATAGTTTAAATGTTAGAAATTAATGGCTTAAATATTAGAAATTAATAGTTTAAATGTTAGAAATGAATGGCTCAAATGTATAAAATAACAGTTTAAATGTTGTAAATTAATAGCTTAAATGTTATAAATTAATAGCATAAATGTATAAAATAACAGTTCAAATGTTGTAAATTAATGGCTTAGATGTTGTAAATTAATAGCTTAAATCTTATATATTAATAGCATAAATGTTATAAATTAATTGCTTAAATGTTATAAATTAATAGTTTATATGTTATAAATTAATAGCATAAATGTTATAAATTAATAGCTTAAGTGTTGTAAATTAATGGTTTAGACGTTATAAATTATTGGTTGCAATGTTGTTATTTGATTCTTTCTTTATTTACCTTATATTTAAATTCTTCCTCGATGTTCACTCTCCGGAATTTCAGGCACAAAAGAGCTCGCGCGCGACTTCCGTGTTCCTTATATACCTTGACAAGATGCCGGTTTGTTAATCAAACGGTAACGATATTTTCACATAGCAGGGGACGGTTTTTCCATTATAACAAAATCAAATTGAACGATTTCTTAATTTTTATCGTAAATTGGCGCCTTTAACGATTTAATACGATATCCATTTTTATCATTTTAATAGTTTCTACAAGCTAAGACTAAATTCATACCTCCTTGATACTAGTTTTCGACTATCGATTGGTTTGGACAAAAAGGAGAAACAAAGCCTAACGGCAATCGATAACGTTACTGTGAAATAAGTTGAGCTATTAAATAATCAGACGGATAAAATTGATATTAAGCGTTATATTATATTATCGATATTCGTTCATTTACTCGTGCTAATTAAAAAATAAAATGTTCTTGTTTCTTGAATAACACCTACATCACTGCTTGCGATATTTAAAATTCTTATTTAATGCTTATTTAAAAGTCATGTACCTTTTTAATTCCTCTCAAGTTAAACGAGTAAATTTACTCGTCATAGTTGTAACATAAAATGGCTTTATTTCTTCAATGCCGCCTGCATCGCCGTACGTGATACAGTTATTAATTATGTAGCGAATAATATGAACTCATTGGCTGTAATCGCGGTTAGGTATTTCTTCGTTAAATCTATCGATGTATTAGGCTATTAGTGGGAGACTTATTGATTCCTCGAAGAAATATCAAATTCTATGAAAGTTAACTAAATGATTTTATTCAATTAGTATTCGTCAATGTTTGTCATATTCAGCAAGCTTCTTTTATAATAGATTATGCCACTGTATATTATGTTTGCCTATAGCTTTTTTTTTCTAATTCATTGATTTTATTATTAGTCTCGTTGGTTTTTCCCGTGAGTATCTGTTGTACGTACATCTCCATTATGCTCAGGTTTTTAACATCATCGGATAACTATCTTCTTTATAAAATAGTTCGTACAACCGTAAACTCGTACTGTTTTTAAAATCATCCGGTAAGTAATCATTACAGGAGTGAACTTGTCGAAGATTTCATAGGTGTGAATTTTCGTAGGAAGGTATAAAGTGATTCGATTTATTGTAGCTGGTCTTTTTTTTAATAAAAATTTATTTCATGTTGTTCCTGGCAAATGACATGGCGCGATTAATAACTATGATACACGTTCAGTATGGACTCCAGCTTGCTGCGATTAGGCCACTGAGAAATTAAACGAAAGACGAAGAAAGAGTAACGATCATTCTCGAATCTGGCGAAAGTCTGACGAAAGTCATCTTTATCTTCATCTCAAATTGACTAGTTTCCATTCTCATTCTAAGACGAGTATCGCAGAGAGGTTCGAAAAATGATTTTTCGTTGGAAAGTCAGATTTTATTCAATTTTCATTTCTCCAATTTCTACGGAGATTTTCGTTCTTTCAGAATTTTCTTCTTATTTAACGAGTGCCTTGACGAAGGATTTCTACAGTACCAGCCATAATAGAGAGAACTCGTTTGAAACAGTTTATCGCTAGAAAGCAAACACATCATTGGGCTTTTGCACGCTTAGACTTGATATAACAGATTTTAGCTTATTTTTTTGTAATAATAAGTTACAGGTACTTGGATAGATCTCTTTCTCAATCGAAGTCCTTTAATGTCTCGATGAAAGAAATTTTATATTTTAACGTTTCAATATTTTAATGATGCAATAGTATAATATTTTAATAAGAAGGGAGAAATGGTTCGTATACGATTCTATATTTTTAATCGGCAAAAATGAAGTTGAAAGGGTAGAAAAGCTATTGAAAAAAATTTGGATATCATCGAAGCATCTGCAGGTCGATCTTAATTCGATCTATCTATCTAGTAACTTCAAAATACAATTTCTTTTGCCAAGAGGAAACATTGAATTATAGGCTCGCCCTACCAACTCAAGATCAACTTCAATTGACGACTAATTAGACTCTTTGAAAAGTTTCACATCCCTCACGATCACGACAGACATTGCGCGCGACGATTAATTCGTTTCGAAGTTTTTCTTTATACAGAACCAAACACGCGACCGATGAATTCACGGTAGGAAACGGTAACAAGGAGGGCTCGCCGCAGGAAATCCCCGACTCTAAACCCGCGAGCAAGGAGGTTGGAGCGGAGGAAGCGATGGAAGCCATGAACTTAGGGGATTAAGAAGATGCTCATCCTCCAGACCAATCTGGGACGGTCAAGACGGGCACAAGACCTGCTCTTTCAAACCATCCTGGAGAGCACGATGGCCCTAGCGGTGGTGGCCGAGCCATACAGAGTCCTGGACGCTCCGGACTGGGCCGGAGATACGGATGGCTGTCACCTGGACATCAGCGCCGGGGGCGTCCGCCCACGGGGATCCACTGGAACGCGGCAACGGATACGTAGCGGTCGAATGGGCAGGAATGGTGGTAATGGACGTGTATGTGTCACCCAACAGCGTATCGATTATTAATTTAATTTTCATGGAAATTTGATAACGTTTAATATATCTTAACAAAGACAGCCGTGTATAAACGATTCTATCGTTCTTTCTACTCGAACATGGATAACATTTGATATACGATTTATATGTCGGGTTTACATTAGAATTAGGGTTAGGGGCGTAAAGCGAATCTTCGTTTGGATTACACGTCGTCGTTATGCAATAGAGAAGACATTGGCTAGTGCAAATACGATTACCATAGAACCGGACAAGTAACCGTGGTGATTAGATACTAGAGAAACTAATGACAATGATCCTAGGTTCAATAACGAATCCGAAGAATGACTTTCCGTCCCGACGATGCCACAGAGGAAAACTATGATGGGATGTGTCTAAGGACACGAGATCATCGGATTCGTCGGGAATAGCCTTCGTTCGGAAAGTAAGGGAAATTGACGTTGCTGCTAATCGGTCAATCTCCATATGGGTAGTTAGAAAAAGAAAGCCGCCCTCGAGGGAAAGTTGCTAGTGGGAGACGTCGTGCGTTGAAAAAAAATAGATCTCCCCTATCTTCCCATAGTTGGGACAAAGACTGTTTGTCTGTTTGAAGGACTTTAGGTAACTAGATCTTAGTGTTTATAACGGCCCTCGGGCTAGCTGATCACGTACTGTGGAGACACGTCGGCATCTGGTAACCATCATAGCCGAAGAATAGGATCTGCGTGTGGCGAGCCACGGGACAGAAACCGTTGGAATGTTTACTGTCGCGTGCCGTTACAAATATTTCTTTTAAGGAGAGCGTCTCCGCAGTACATGTTCAGCTAGCCTGAGGGCCCGTCATAAATCTTAGGATTTAGTTGACTAAAGTCCTTCAAACAAACAGTCTTTGTCCCAGCTACGGGAAAATAGGAGAGACCTATTTTTCAACGAACGGCGTCTCCCACTAGCAACTTTCCCTCGAGGGCGGCTAGCATCTTTTTCTAACCACCGATATGGAGATTGACCAATTAGCAGCAACGCCAAATTCCCTCACCTTCTGAACGAAGGCTATCCTCGACGAATCCGATGATCTCGTGTCCTCAGACACACCCCATATAGTTTCCCTCTGTGGCATCATCGGGACGGGAAATTCATTCTCTCTCGCGATCTCATCGACGAAAAGAGTAACCCCTTACGACCAGTGAATATTACGAGTCCGACTTAGATTTTCTGAGCACGTTCATCTATCATCCCGTCGACCGCGGATTCGTTATTGAACCTAAGATCATTGTCATTAGTTTCTCGAGTATCTAATTACCACGGTTACTTGTCCAGTTCTATGATAATCGTATTTGCATTAGTCGAAGTCTTCTCTATTGCATAACGACACGTGTAATCCAAACGAAGATTCGTTTCACGCCCCTAACCCTGATTCTAATGTAAACCCGACATATAATTAATCCATTTTTTCCGCAATCACGGCTCTTTTTTTCTTCTATCTTTTCATCAAAAAAATATTTTAGACACATCCTATTATCCTACACTGTTATTTCCATTCACCAGCCATTTTCCACTTAATGAATTACATTTCATTCTTCTTCAGCCCCAACTTTCCTTTCTCAAATAACATTAAGCTTTTCAATAATTTCCTTTTTCCATTCCCTCCCGCTCAACCTTCTTCCAACGGATACATTTTTCTTCCCTGTCTCTGTCTGTAATGCGTCAATTCTCATCCACCCTTATAACTCACCATAGAATGATATTATTAAAGCTAGTAATTCTATATAATTCTATATAATTACTAACTTTAATAATACCATTCCATATTATTGCTAATAAGTTTCATTCCTTTAAATAGAATTCATTTAACGTTAATCACTTTCCACATAGCATCCATGTAATTAGAAGATTCCAACGGTGTTCTTCCGTACTAATATATTTCCAGATCATAATTACTACCTTTCATAATGGTGTTCCATTACCCAATTCTATTCTATCTGTCATCTATATTTTTCAAGCCTAATTTCACAATTTATGGTCAATGGACAAATAAACAACGCACACATATATCTCCTAAATGTATCTTTATTTGTTCTTTAGTCTCCTAGAATTCAAACAAATCTATTCTTCTACCATCCACAAAATTATATTGCCTTACGTATTACCTATTATCTATTCTATTTGCATTTCGCAAACAAACCTCAATTTCTTCTCTCTTTTTGTTCCTTTCTTACTTGTTTCAAATTTCACGCGTCTAACCTACAACAATGGTTTTACATATCTGACATATTCACGTGCTTCTTCTTCCTGTTCTTCTTTATTTCACCCTTCTGCTACTGCTTGTTGTTATTCGTCACAGTTCATTTCGCCTGTGCTGCACCACATTTTTTTACAATTTTTATTTTTTTTACAATTTATACAAAGGAAAACAAATCGGTATAGCCTATAACCATATGTATGACAACTAGAATTTCCCTTAGCGTAATATTTACCTGAATTTTCGATCAATATACCTTTATGTTGGAAACTTCCGAATACAAAAATATCTTACACAGATTCGACCACGTGACGTCCGTCTGCAACTATGGAACATGCGCTCGTCAGATGGCCGAATCACCGCGGACAAGATGTCCGGTCATGAACTACATAGAGTTCAGATCAACCACTCCGTCCAATAAATTATTCTAGTACTTTCGAATAAATTTAACCCGTATGAAAGACCCAATCAACCTTATTGCCTTTGTTACGTTATCGTGTCGACGTTATTAATCTTATTTCTTTGTCTTCCATGTTGTTTTAGTATCGTCTTACTTAGTCTAACTCTACTCATTATCCGTTTCTTTCCTTCTAGTTATTTTCTGTTTCTTCATTTTCCGTTCCCTTTGGTACAAAGTAGCGAATATAAAATTATAAAATTGTTAAGTATAAACTATGTCACATATCTTGTGTGTTCGTCGTTACATTCTCCGTTAAAACACTAGCCTAATAAAACTACACTGATAACCATTTGCGTGTAGATTGGCAGCAGAGCGTAACAGGCTCTGCGTAGCATAATCAGACGGCAGAAAGACAGCAGAAATCCAGCAGATCCTGCGCAACTTCGACAATTTAAAGCGCGCACATACTTTTATTTATTTAAATAAGGCCACTAAATTACTCTTATTACTATTATTGTAGTAAGCAAATGAATAATTTTCATAATACATTTTTTATTATTAATAAATACATATTTATTGTTTTATAGCATATAGTTTTATGTATAAACATAAATTAACGTTAAGCACCCAGTGCAATCCTCGATTTCCGGAATGTCCAAATACAGTATGTCCGTTTTAAATGTCCACGCATTAACATATCTCCAAGTATCAGAAATGCGAAAAGAATGTTTCGTATAAAAGTTGCTTGACACTTGACGGGGAAAAATTAATAAGATATTACCATTTCTTTCTACGTTCTTATCTAAAGAGATTTCAATGCCAATGTATAGCTTTTTCTAATGGTATTGTATATTTTTTTGTACACCGCTAGATACATATTTTTATTCTCTACGAAGAATGTATGAAGATATTGGGGCTGAGAAACGGTTGATTTAAAAAATATAGCAACTTTAATCTTCCAAAGTTTATCGTATGAAAGACAAAGAAAGACAACGCAATGTCTTACATTTCCGCAGCAGTAAGGCGACCAAGGTACTAACGCGTGCGCTGCACGTCACATGAACGCACAACATATATATAGACAGAATACACTGTCATAGTGTACACACTGAATAGACAGAATACATACAGGGAAAAGTTGTTCAAAATGTCCTATATTCGAAATATCGAACGTATCCAAAATTCATTGAAATCTAAGAATAAGTAACTTTATTTATAATTAATACTATATTTATAATTAATTTGTTAATATTTTATAGTCAAGGGTCGTCGGTCGCCGGATTGAAAAAACTTATCTCGAAACACAAATCTAATACACTGATGATATTCGTTTCTAATTGAATTATAACAGATATTTCTTACAATCTTGCATACGTAGTTATGATCGGATTTTGGTAATTATTTATATTAAGGAACACGTATGTCGTTAAGTACTTGATTCTGAGTAAATTTTTGCTGATAACTTCATCGGTGGTCTAATTATTGCTTTATTAGCAATTTATTGCTTAATTATTATATTTGTAGAAAAAAAAAACTGTTCCTCTTAGTACATTGAATTTTGCCTATACGCTTGTATGCTTATTTACTGTTCCTAGATTCAAGTTTCTCTTCAAGATTCTTTTCTATTCCTGTAGAGACTGCCGATGAATGTTAGACATGAAAAAGGATAATGCGAGTGAAAAAGAAAGAGGGACTAGGAGTCGAAACGTTTGGCTTCCATATGAAATAATAGGAAGGAAATCTTTAACTGAAATATCAAACTTTTTTATTTTTCATTTGTGATGAATAGAACCTTTATCAACATGTTTTCTACGCGTTTCTGTTTGCTATAATTTGCGAACATATTCGCTTACTTCATAAATAATAATTAAATACATATCAGTAAGTAAATACAAAATTCAAGTTGTACCGTATTTGGTCTCATTTTAATTAAAATGTTCTTACAAATGACAAAGTTCTGACAAAGTTTCATTGAAAAAAAGCCAAAGATAAGAAAATTTCACTCTTCGATTAGTACTGACATACATACGTACATCATCTGAACGATATCTGACACTGGATCGTGTTACACTACTCGACCGCGGCTGGCTCTGGAACTTACCGGCGCGTTATGTAGATTTCACATGATTGCCTACCTGTAATTTGATCCCCACCCTCCCATCCCTATGATGGGGATGACATCCGTGCGATTACCAAGAATAAGAGTAGATTCTTTTCCTGCAATTGTTATAGAAGTTTTCCTTTCCAGTATTCACTTCCATCCAGGTTCGTGCATGTCTCACGGTCAAAGTATCAATGACATGCTACATATATGTATGTACTTTAAGCGAAAAGTGAAAAGGAAAAGTTCCAAAGGAGGAATAAGCAACTAAATAACTAAAGCGAAAAGATGGAAAAAGAATAATATCTTCGACAAAGTCAGATTTTAAGTTGGATCTGAGGGTTCAACGAAGTCAGAGGAAGCGTTCCGTTGATCAACGCGTTACTAATTTTTGTTTTTATTGCGTTTATTGACAAAGGTTATTAAATATTACAACGAATCCAATGTTGGTTCTTACTTTAGGGCATTCGCAGATTATAATTTTTATCGTTTTTGAATAGCGATCACGACATTTGTTTTTTTTTTTTTTTTTTTTGTAATTTAATTACGATCAAGTTATTAGATATTATATGCCTTGTCATGCCATATTGAAATAAATAGTTGAAATAATAAAATAGTGAATAAAACGGATAATAAATAAAGTAGGCCACAATAAGAAGAGAGTACAATTAATGGAAACTGAGTAATGTACATATGTACATTAGTACAACATTAGTACATACATGTACAGACTGTATATAACTAATAAATTTAGGAAGTGTACTTTTTAAACTTGTATTACAGGCTCAGATGAAGAAGTTGTAAGAAGTGTAGCCTTTACTGTTTTTTTCGCGATTGCGATCAACTGCAATTTATTATGTAATAAACTAATCCTCCTAATTTGTTTTAAATAAATTCAAATCGTTTGGCCTGATTTTAAAAAAGTTATTCTGTTTTCAAGAGTGTACCAACACTTTTGTTCGTGACTACATATGTTTAAACACTTGAACGTTATTAATTCATAACGCTACTTAATTCTGAATATGAATGTTTCCTGTTCTTTCCAAAACATTATAGTATCGATCGCAAACTGTGTGAAGGATAAAAACTGACTGATTTGTATTTTTTCCAAATATGAAATATGCGTTGCATTTCTCACTGTCAATGTATTACAATAGCTAATTTTAATAGAAAATTATAATTTTCATTTATATTATACGTGAAGTATGGAATTTATTTCGTATATTGTAAATAATTGAAATTTCATTAACTTTTATATATATATATATATATAGCGCACACTGAATACGTACATATTTTTTACATTTTTTGTATGTATAATTTAAACAGTGATAATGAAAAACAATCGTACGGCCTGGTCACATCATATAGCTTTTCTTTATAAAAGCCACGTGTTACTGCGAAAGCGTGATTATCAAATCTATTTGCCAGAGAAGCTGATTGGTTAACTCAAGGTCACGAAATCTGATCGTCCATGCTTCAAAGGAGCAGGCAGCAGTGCCGCTTCTGTTCTCTCGGTGTATAGTTGCGAAGTTCTGAGGAAAGCGCGGCAACTAGACTGCGTTCTTTTTTTATTGTTAAAGTTGCTATTATTGCATGCTTCTTAACTTGTTCCAAAGGTTAATTAGGAGAATGACTGTGGAAATCGATAAAGAAGAATTAAAAAAACGTTTGACACCGCTACAGTGGCACGTCACGCAGGAAAAGGGTACAGAGAGGTACGTATATCGGGAATTTAATTCACTTGCTATGAAATTAAAAATTGAATCGTGTCGATCTTTATATCGGTATATGTTATTTCTCGATTTCATTAGAAAATTAGTTGTAGCTGTAGTAAAGTTTCGTGTAAAATATAAATGTACGCCGCTATATCGTTACATACGAGTCTATACATGTAAACAATATTTTACAAAATTCTGAATTTTTTTATACAAACTTGAATAACGATGCTTTTAAATCCTGCAACGTGTAACCTATTAATAATATACGTTTTATACATCTTGTAATTTCCCAAGGATTAATGTTATAATCGACGAGTTCGATTTTTTGTTACGTATAATTATCAACTAACAATGTCGCATTATTGAACCTTTAGTCACTTAGGTTTAAGTAAATTGCAACAGTCGCATGATACAATTTTCCAAAAATATTGTCGTACGATCGAAACTGGTTTACTTTTAGGTGATGTGAGACTAAAATAACTTTTTCAAGAGCATGTATTGGCTTGACTTTGCGTCATGACCGAGTGGTTTAAAAATAAAGTATAGGTCCTCACAATTAACTTCCTAGTGTACATGCATCTTCATGCTTCTAATTGTTCTTTGTTTCTCCATGCAGACCTTTTTCTGGTTGCTACAATAAATTCTATGAGAAAGGCACGTACACCTGCATAATCTGTGATCAAGAATTATTTTCTTCTGACACAAAGTACGATAGTGGTTGTGGTTGGCCTGCATTCAATGAAGTATTGGAACAGGGACGAGTCAAGTTAACCAAAGATACTTCACATGGTAAGCGGATATATGAATTTTGATTTACTGACAACACTTTCAGAATTATGCTCGGATTCTTAATACAATAACATAGTATTCATCATGCGTATCATTTTACATTAATTACATATATCTATTTAAATGGTACATAGATAAACTCCTTATTATCAAATTTGACTTATATGACAGATTGAGATATAACACAATATCATATCATATCACAAACATTAGAGTTTTATCTGTTTACCATTCTTGTACATTCTTCATTTTTTCTTACAATTACTCTATCACAAAACCTTTCCTAAACTTTTAGTTCTGCTACTGTCTCGTAGTCTCCTAAGTCTTCTGTAATTTGTTTATCATTTTATTTGGTCAAGTCTTTGCAATATTTTACATATAGTACAGACATACATACACAAAGTATTATAATATCAATTAGTAAAATATATTGGTACAGTATATTATATGCTTTATGCGTGATAAGTTTATCAACATAATTCAATTTTTGTCACAGATATATACATGTTTTTAATGTATAAGAACAAAATGACTTGTACACATTTATACTATTTGTATAATTTATTTATATTAAAATTATAATACTTGGGAGGCAATATTCCTTGTATCCTTTACCTCGCATGTTAATGCTTAGAGTGTGATTTGTGTTAGACTTACATCGCCTATTGTACAAACTAAGGTCATAATTATCCATTAAAAATAATCCTTTCTATATCTTATTTCTGTATATATGAAAAATATAGAATTAATCTTTTTTTTTTTTTTTTTTTTTTTTTTTTGGTATTTAATCATGTAATAATTCTTTACATATAGCTTTGCTTTATGTAACATTAAGATTTTAATAAAATTATTATAATTATTAAATACTTTGCTTATATGAAGACTAAATAATAAAATTACAAGTTTAAGTTTGCATTAGAAGAGAGTATGCGTTTTGTTATATTGATTACTAAATAATTCATACGTTTGTTGGTACTAGTTACGTTGAATCTTACTTATACATGTAGAAATACATTGGCAAATAATGATGTATAACATGTAATATTAACCAGGTTGTGACTAGAATATTTGATTAGTTATTTGAATGTTACTCTATATGCCACTTACAGATAACAATATTGTAGTAATTTATTCATAAAAGTAGGTTTGGCAATATGTTTAAATCATGTTAATTAAATGAAAATGTTTCTTTCAAATAGTACCATAAAAATATTTGACTAAAGAGGCAAATATTGCTCTGAACTATTTTAATATATCTTTTAATTTTGTCATACAATATCAAGACAATTAGATATCAAAGGGAAATTTGGACAGAGCTTCGATGGATGAGTAAAGCAAGGGACAAGATTACGGGTATTGCTTAGAATGTGTAGCTATTTCTTACTTTACGCATTATTTTAAGGATATAATTAATAATCACAGATATATCTTTATTTTTACTTAAAACTTCTATTTCTTGTGAATACTTATTTAGGTAATTGATTTTAATTTTCGTTACTATCAGTCTATAGCTTTTATTAATATTAGTTTACTGTTTTTGGTGCTGCTATAACTGGAAAATATTTAGAGTGAACAAACAAAGGTGTTGGTCTGCGTTTAATCACACTCTATTATTCTATTTCCTTTGTCTTCCTATTGCTCCGCTACCACCACTTCACTTTCACCATTGACACACGAAAACTGCGTCGACAATTGACGTACAGTTGGTGGAAATCTACTACTGCTGATCGCAAACCCAGATATGGTGCGGACCGAGGTGACCTGTTCAAAGTGTGGTGCACATTTGGGACATGTATTTAATGACGGGCCAAAACCTACAAGGAAGCGATTTTGCATCAACTCGGCATCCATAAACTTTCATTCAGCGGGAGAAGAGAAAAAGATGACATCATAAAACTAAGGAGGGCATAAGTTTTTAATAAAATTTTTGAAAATGTTTAAAATATCTAACTTATCTTATTGACAGAAAGAATTTATATTTCTTAATAAAATGTGACTCTATTTGATATTTTGTAATTTGCTGTTACTGTTTTGTTACTCTTCGGAATTATAAAGTTCCTTTAATGACAAAAGCAATCATGTTATTAAGAAACAATAAATATTTTTATGTTAAATCTTAGCATACATATTCCATAGTTGCTATGAATATATGTCTTGTCTATGCGTCGTAAACTCTGAGATTAATAACATTTATTAGAAAGCATAGATTATAATACACAGATGTACATCCATAGCGACAAATCTATTAATGGGATACTAGTGAATAATAGTGAATATCTGCATTATTATAATCTTAGAATAAATTCGATTCTGTACATACACTCTAAATGACTGTAAAATAATACATTTAGTGTGTATAAAATATAAAAAATTAATGTAAAACACTTGTCAACTAACTTATAAAAACATTCTATTATTTTTTCATGTTACACATTTCATGGACAGAACGTGTAAATAATAAGTACTATTTATTTGTCTGAATATATATGCTAATAATATAAAAAGTTTGTTATACTTTGTAATTATTTGTGGTGCACAGTCTTTTATATCCAAAAAGAAAATCTAACTACATTTGAGTTTCATAAATTTACTCTACTCTTACTGTATCTATAGAAGAAATACTTTATCGTTCAATATTATAAAATAGAAGGAAGGATGATTTCATTCAAAGAACTAGGACGTTTTGTTATAAAATGTTTCCTTATATTTTAACGTTTCAAAACAAACTAAAAGATGTTACAGTACAATATATACGCAAATTCTAGGCATAATTTTTACAATAATTCATTATCCATTTGCTGCTTTCTTTCATTTTTAAATTCGACACTGTTAAGTATTAGTTTTCCTGAGAAACCAGAATTTTACCAAATATTTTCATTAGATAATAAAAGCCAATTTTATACAAATAGAGGTACAGTTGAAGTGGGAAATTTTATTAAAAATTTGAAGCCAAAACGTTTACTGTGACATGTATAAATGAACTAGCGGCTTCAGTATCAGTAGGCCTGATTTATTTTATAATTGAGATCTCGAAGCATTTTCAAAAACATCATAAAAAAAGGTATTGAAAACATGCATATACGTACTTAACTTGATTTGTGTATAGGAACCTATTTCATAGTTCTAAACTGACAATAATACATTCCTTATGAGGATACATAAATGCACTTGTAACGGTAATCAAGATGAAGATGCAAAAACATTTACACTTGTCCACATTTTTATTATGTGTTTTATACGTAATTTTGTATTGTTCATCAATATTAAAATAATGACGATTGCTTGCTAATTTTATAAATAATGTTTACTTTTATTACAGTAAGGCATATTAATACAACTTTTGTACTTTTGTTTATTCTCTATACATAAGCAACAGGATTCATTCAAAATATTCATATTTCTAATTATTATTTGCATACGTTTCTATACAAATTTTTCAAAATATGGACAAGTAAAATTTTGCATCTAACTTGCCTCGATTTACGAATAAAAATGAATCTTATAGATAGCTACTACTTGTAGCTGAAATATGCTTAATAACTGTCGCAGTAATATAATAGACATAAAATGGACGTTACTTCTTTTTTCTAAAGATATTTGTGAAAATGCAGGACCTCGTTCAGTATTTCTGATCGAGTTGTTAACGTCAATTTTGACCCTGAATCTCATTTTCTTTTCTTCTTTTTTTCTTTTTTTTTTTTTACAGAAATGTATATTTATTAATACTAGACGTGCACAATTATTTCGTTTTCTATACCTCCTATAATTGCTTACAATTCCTAGAAAATTTGAAGTTGATGCTGAAACAAAATAATGCAAGAGCTCGTTCTTACAGAATACTGAAACAAATTCCATGCGATTATATATTATAATCCCTGATTCTTTACAGGTAAGTAGATTTACCCTTCAGCATACAACTCCAAATTTAGGCGTAAGCGCACAATACAAACTGAGCTGCTTCGTCTGTCAAGTATAATTAGACATTATCGATTATTATAAAAAACTAATCAGGCTTTTTAATATTACGAAAGTAATAAACTCAGTAAATAATGAATATATTATTACATATACGATTGTTCATTACCAAATAACGTATGCATTTTCCTTTTTTTTTCCTTTTTTTCTTTTTCTTTTTTTGTTTCATATGTAATATGTTAATTTCTTCAATATCTATTATAATTTTACGTGGCGTTCTTTAGCTTTAGTTTACGATAAACTCCTATACGTAACGAAGATGCAAAGAATAAAAGTAACAAATTCGAAAGTTCGTATTCCTTAAACTAAAAGTATCCAAGGTTTCATTCTCAGTAATATAGTATGTTTAAGATATAATATAATTAGGAAAGACATTAATTATTACGTTTAATGTAGTACAACCATACGTAGAAACCTTGTCTTATATAATCATCGTCAACATAAATTTATATATTTTTTCTCAATCTGTATCTGTATTAAACAAAATATGAAATTATTCTGTTGATGGTTCAAGATCATAAGGAATCTAGCGCGAGTTTTTCACGTCTCTAAACATGACAAGACAGGCACTTTATAGTGTCACAAAATGTTCCTATATCTGAACCTTGTTTTAAAATTTCGTCCATCATCCGTTCACTTCTTAATAAGACACGTTAAAGACAACTTATGTTTGACCTGTATCGAAGAACACACGTAACTAGACATTCGTCTATAGAAAGATGTTCTCACATCATAATATACTTTAGCAACAGGGTCGATATTTTAACGTGTCCCGTCAGCGATGCAAATGAGAAAAAGTACTTATATTTTATCCTACAACTATAAATGAACAGCTTTAAATAAGAATCGCGTGTATGAAATTCATCATAAATTTCATTATGTATGAAATTAATTGCCTATACTATATACAAATTAACATAATAATGCGAAAGTTGCAGTGTCCAAATACTTAAAAGATTCATTAAAACTTCAGTTTAATATAATAACATAATGAAGTTTACTAACATCCAATTGACAAGAACGTGATTCTTGAGAACGTTTAAAACAAGTTAGGCTATCGCTTATACATCTACGTCATACTGACAGACCAAAGACTGAAAACATATTGCTCTGCTCTCCATATCTTCATTCAAAAAATATAAGTCTGACACGAAGATCAATTTTCTTCTTCTACGATTTTTTTTTTTGTTAAACCATAATAATATATTAGAATAGGTCCTATGTACTTGTTCACATTTGTTTTGTGGTATTATCTAATAAGGTTTTTGCTATAAATAATGTATGTTTGTAGCTAACTCTGATCTTCAATTTTAGAGTCAGTAATACTAGCTTTATATTTTTAGAAAATAACTGACAGTCGCTTGAGAATCCTCGATGACAGTTCGGTATTAGTACAAGAGCTCTTCAGGCAACAACCCACTCGTACAGTTTATCTTTTACTTTGAAGACTATTTAAATAAAATGTTGAACTCTTAGTAACTAATATATACCCATCGAGGAATACAAGATTTCTGCCGTCAGATCGTTCACAGTTCTTCTGATTTAACTTGATTTCCTCGCAACATGCGAGAATCGAGCAATTTAAAAACTTTGAAACCATTTCTCGATACTTTTCAAGGTATCGGATAAGTTCTATCTATCTATCTATGACCTATATATATATATATATATATATATATATATATATATATACATATATATGTATATATGTTTATAAATATATATATATATATACATATATATTTATATACGTACATACATACATACATACATACATACATACATATATATATTTATTTATTTATTTATATATGTTTATTCATTATTTATTATATATTATTGAATTATTGTGCCGTTCCATTTTGGGAGGGTGATTCATTATTTTTCTGCAAAATTATATTTTTATGATCATATCATAATACCACTCTTCTAATTACCTTTAGCAGCTTCCTTTGCTGCCATTATTAAAGGTGTTAGGGAAGCAAGTGGCCTTGCTAATTTCAGAAAAGGATGCTGCAATTTGCCATAAAAGTACAAATTTTATTAAAAGTTTATTCCATTTACGTAAATTTAAATATAAAACATATATTAATTGTACTTTAGGTTAGTATAAAATATTGTTAGAATTACCTTGAGTAATTCTGAAGCCGCTGATCGTTTCTCCACTTCGACCTCCAAACACTGATCCAAAAAGTCTTGAAAAATTCCTGACAGTTTATCCTTTTCTTTGATTTCAGGTTTACCATTTGTTGCGATCAAATATAATGCTCTTAATGGATTTTCATTTAAATATGGTGGTTCTCCTTCTATCATTTCAATAGCCATTATACCCAACGACCAGATATCAACCTATAAGATTTAAATAATTTATAAATATTATAGTACAATAGTTATATAGTAATTACTATATAGACATTGCAATGTAATAGTTGTAGAGTATCATTCTTTTCATTCACCTTTGGACCATACTGTTTTCTTGTAACTACTTCTGGCGCCATCCAATATGGTGTACCAACCATTGTAGTTCGTTTGCTTTGCTCTGGTGAAATTTGTGCACAAAATCCAAAATCTGTTAATTTTACTCCACCGTCTAGTCCAAGCAGGATATTATCAGACTTAATATCCCTGTGTATAACTTGATTACAATGAAGGAACTCCAAAGCTTGTAGGACCTCTCTACACACTGCTGCTATTTGACCCTCATCCATACAAGTCTCAGTTACAACATCTGTCAAACTACCACCAGGCAGATATTCCATAACTACCCATAATTCTTCTCCTACGAGGTAACTATCCAAGTAATTTACAACATTTGGGTGCTTATTCTCCCGCATAACCAATATTTCATTTATTATTAACTCCTTCTTTGGTTGTTGTGAAAGATTCATTTGTTTTATTGCAACTTCCATACCTGTTGATGTTTCAATTGCTGTGTACACCGTTCCCGAAGCACTGGAAGATAACATTAAAAATATATAAAAATGCAAAAAAATTCCATAAGAGAATATTTACATTTTATATTATTTTATATTATATAACTTACCCCTGTCCTATTTTTTCCATTTTCGTATATTTCCTATTTGGGTCACCTACACTTACAATTGTTCTTAATTTTTCTAATATTTCATCATCTGACATTTTTTTCTTTCTAGCTTTATCACTTTGCGCTGGTCTTGTTTGATCGGTTGTCGTTGATGTAGGAGTCGCTTGATTTTTATTTCTATCCAGTTGTGATTGATGTGGCTGTTGCGGCGTTCCGTTTCGTTGGGGTGATCCTAACGTGGTAGTTAATGGAGGCGGTGGTTCTTCTTCTATTGGCTTTGTATACTATTGCAAAGTATTTAATTTTTTAGTTTAGTACTTACAACACTCAAATATAGAAAAATAATTCTAATTTTTGACAATTTGCAGACAGTTATTACTTACGATCGATTTCGTACGTTCGGGCCTAGCAGAAATCGGTGGTGGTGGCGGTTCATCTTCCTGTTCGGAACTAGTCGCGCAAGCATCCGTTGGTGTACTACTTGGACTACTGCTGCTTACTCTATAATTTTATATACAGAATAAGTACAAAAATAGGAAGAGAAAGAGATTTGGAAGCATATGAGGCTTACCTGCTGAGCGAATGTTGAGAATGAGAACTTCCAGAAGCTTGTGACATTGCTTGACCACGAATATTTCCTCCTCCTCCTCCTGTCCCAACACCTATACCCACCATGCTTCTAGGACTACTGGCTCTCTCAATAGGAGCTGCACATAAAATTTCCTGTGCTTCATTCGTTAATGTATATATAACTGGCATATGATAATAAGAACATTATATATTAATCTTTATGTAAATGTTATTAACTTACCAACCACCCCAACCATTTTTGTAGTTGTCATGTATTTGGAACCTTTTGTTTCTTTACTGCTACTGTCATACCAATTCAGAACATCCAATACAGCCTGTGGATTTTTCTTCTGTTCTTGTTTACTAATATTACTAGACATAAGCAACCTTGCCCATGCTTCTGGCATCCCCTAAGAACAAAAGTTATATTTCAAAGTAATCATTAATAGTCTTACATGTACAAAACTTTAAAGAAGATGTAACTGATAGGTTAGGATATAATATTTACAAAAGTATAATTCTCAAAGTTCTGAAAACTAAGAGAACACCGTGCAAATATAAAATATTTAAGACTCCAATTGTTACAGTTGTTGAATAAATAGTAAGATTGTAAGCACTCAAACCAATGTTAAAATTCATTCTGCAAGAAAGCAATAATATTAAATGCAACGTTGACTAAAGCATCTATAAATCTACTAAAGCAGCTATATGCTTCTAATCTATGATAAACTCTAAATTTTGAAATAAAATATAACAACTTAATCCTGTTAATTGCAACAAAAACAAACAGTTAAATTAAGTGTATGTATAATAAGAAGGATTATAAACAAACTACTTTTGTGGTCATTTTAAATTACTTACTTTTAATGGCAGCTTGAAAGAAATACGTGTCTAGTTAGTTTTTCATGTGAAAAAATAATAGGTATAAGAAGCATCAGACAAATTACCAAATTACTTTTCCACAATGTCCATACACATGTGAACAAGTGATGAAAATTTATTTTTTTTTTTTTCGGTACGAAAGATCCATTTGAGATATACTTTTTAGACAAAGAAAATTGTTTGCATTAATATTTAATAATACATTACTAGTTGCTCTTACGATGACACACGTTTCACAAATGAATTATTCTTCACATACATATATATATATTCATTTATCACAAACACACTCGCACACGCACACATACATACACGCACGCACGCACGTACGCACAATTTTAATTTATTGAAATATAATAAAAATTGCACTATAAAGTAAATTAAATTCTATCCGGGTTGTAGTACTGTAACTTACTTTATTTCCACATATTTTTATTATCATTTATTATGCAATATATTAATACATGAATAAGCCAATGAAAATTGCAAAGCGATTGCTAAATATTACCTATTAATAAATATCAATTTAATAATGTTCCATTGGTGAAAACAACAAATAAAAATTCAATCAGAGATGTTTCATATCTAAGAATTAGTTCTTTTTTTCTTGCATTGTCAGAAGGGATCTTGGAGAATTTATGTAACCAGTAATGTAATGCAATAAAGAATTACTATGTAATGTCTATTTGGATACTCCGTACCATCGTATAGTAGCAAAGCGGAAAGCGAGTGCATCTTGAACAATAGTAAAAAATTGCAAATAGTGAATTGACTTACCGTAAATTCACCAGTAACAGCGTCAAATCCAACATGTACAGTATGTTCAAAGTTGGTGGGATAACTGATGTTGGGTTTATCCTTATTTTCTTTTACCTTCATTTTGCTTTTCAATGTTTTCTTCTTACGTTCATCAGAATCAGGTTCCTTAGGTAGTGGACGCATATCCACTGGTAAATTAGGTGTTGATTCACCTCTGAAACATGTTTAATCTATCATTATCTAACTAGTGATATCAAATGAGACAAAATAATCTTACAGTTATACATTCATTTCTATATACATAAATTATACATAAATGGAATTTGTAGATTAAATGTTATATTGGATACTTTAGTATATATTTTATTATTTATATATTTAAGTAGTAAGCTATTATTTATAGAACATACAAATATATAACTAACTTTTACATTCGTTATAATAGCTTTTATGTCTAATACATTCAAAATATGTACAAAATTAATATAAAAATTATATGTTTCACATGTATAATACATATATATATATATATATATATATACACACACACACACGTTTGTTAGTAAGACTGCATATAAAGACTTAAAAGGATGGTCTCCCACATCAGAATGTCATCGTGTCTGAACTGTAGGATTTTATTTTTAGCAACCACTAGATTAGTGTCTGTTATCCTATTTTTGGAAGATGTAGACATTTACTTATTGTAAAGAAAATAATAAAAATGTAATGTGTAACAAACTTATCAGCTTTTAGTGTTACAGAACAGTGTTCTGATATTACATCTATTATATTACATAGAAATGTATAGAACTAGAGAATGAAACATTAGACATATCTGTTACTGAATATATATTAAAATATCTAATATTAAATGATATATTCTTTCATTGAGAAATTTTTCGGTACTAGTAAATTATAACAACATAATAATATAGCATAGAATATATAGTTACCTATTTGATGTAAGTCGTACAGGAGGTGCAGGGGGTTTGTCTTCTTCATCTGACATGTTGTTTCTACTTTTGTCCCTTTGTTGCCAATCTACCTTACGTTGCTGCGTTTCTATAATTTTGTTCAAAGATTTGTTTAATACTATTAGCCCCTGCCTCAGAGATCCTAGTCGTTCTTACGTTATATAAATCCTAAAAGACTAAAGGTTTGAATCACAGTATACAGAGAATTCTTTATGTTGACAAAAACACCAAGTTGTTTGTTGAAAACATGAGACTTGAAGATCCATTCACTTTCGTTATAGATAAAAGAATTTGCTTTCTTGAATTTAGCAAACGTTATCGAAATGATGTTTGAAATTACCGGTTCTATATCACAGATATGGATATAGTCTTGGTGACCGGTAAAGAACAGGAGACAAAACGAAAGAAAAATGCCTCTCCTCGTGAGTGACAGTTTCGGGTACTTGTGAAAGGTGTTCGATTTTGAAGAATAGCGGCGTCTTCGAACGGGTCAATGTCGTGAGTATAGGGTGTGCTCGAAGACGAGGGATAGACAGGCACCTCCAAAGCGTGATTCACGCACGCACGGGAGCAGACACCGCGCCGCATCCACGGATCTCTAGTTCTCTCTCCCTCTCGCCCTCCCTCTTCCTCTGTCTCTCTCTCTCTCTCTCTCTCTCCCTCCCTCCTTCTCTTGTTCTCACTTTCCACCGTTCTCCGTGTCTGGGATGTTCTTTAGTGTCGCGATTGCTCTTTCGTTCTCGGAGTGTTTTCACTCCTCCCTTTTTCTGTCGTCTCGCACTCGCGAAAGAAAAAATACGATTGTATATCGTGTATATATGGCGCCGCTTTATCCACACGTCCGTGATGTGCCGTGTTTGGGCACGGCGGAGGCGGAACCACGCGGCGCTCTGAGTCTTATCAATGGTATCTCATTTCGTACGTATAATCGACGCCCAATGACGACGAATCTCTTCCTGTTCTTCTCCACACTTTTTTCAAGGTTGATAAGAAGTCTGAATCACCACCGCTGCCACAGTCCTCTACCACTGTACAGCGCCTCTACTACTGGAACACCGTTCACTCCCTCTCTTTCTGTACCTCCCTCCTTTCCTTTCCCTTTCTTTCCCTCTTTTCCACTTTTTCATTTGCTTCTTTCTCTCTCCTTTTCACCATGTATTCCTCTGTTCATACACTTACAAGGTTTGATCGTTAGTACTTAGTATGTACACGCATATACTTACTTTCACCCGCAACCTATTGTCGGTTAACACGAGTAAGTCCGTATATGTACATATATGTATATATGCGTGCGTGCGGGTGCCTGTGTATATATATATATATATATATATATATACACACACACATATATGTATATGTATATGATTTAAAAAGAAATTTAGAACAATATAGGTTGGAACGGTGGTAAGACTGCAAGTGAATCAATTACAGGTTAGCCAACATGGAAACAAATACATATTGTTGTAAACTTCAATATGGTTTTACTCGTTAAAATGAAAGCTTTCAGTGGATTATTATATACTTTTTAAAGATAAATTAGAAATTTGTATGTTCAAAGAGAGTGTGCTAAAATATCTTAAGATTTCGTATGTGTATAAATCGTAGTTTAGTAATTATAAAACTGCATATTTGCTATTTTCGTGTAGGTACCTATTCATATTTTTATTTTTATTTATACTAGAGTTTGTACATAATGAATTAAATATGCTTTTACAAATTAATTTTATATTCGTATTCGAAACTATTCAATCTTTACCTTTCGAAAATAGATGTAATATATATTTTTATAATTTATGTATCATAATTACATGTTTAAATCTCTTCAAAATATTTGTCACTAAAAAGTGTGCTTGTTAAAAATGTATTATCTCGGTTTATATTTCTGACAAATGAGTATCTTACTTATCTGGAAGAAGCATATATGGGGGTTAACTATATACTATAAATAAAGTAAATAATAATTTAAAAAATATGAACTTAAATTCTTAAGACATGGAGTATAATAATAATAACAATAATAAATACATATATATATACAGGACTATTTATAATTATATGCATAACAAAGACTATATAAAGAATATAATGTTCAGATATCATAAGCATTATTAATATGTATGAAATTGCATCTTAATAACTTGTATATTTCTAAGTCCATAATAAAATTAACTGATTTTTTTTCTTTTTTTGGCAAATATAAATATTTATCGTTATCCATTACAGGTAGTTTGTTAACGTGTGTCCAGAAATGAATCCTTTGATTATATTATACCTGTCTATGTAATATATTTTTGTAACTTAAGAAAAGAAGGAACAAATATATAAAAAATCATATTATGACATATTTGAGGAAGTTCTTACATGTTTTACATTCCAAAACATTTGTAAGAACATTGCTCTATCATATGTAAATTTATCATATGTAAGTTTTGTTTTGTAATATAAAATGCTTGTTTGAAAATCAAAATTCTCTTAAAAGTACTTTTTATTATTTTCTCTGTTATTCTTGATACTTTGAATACATAATACTATGACATTTTAATCTTGCAGATTTTTATCGTTTGACATATTCATATTTATAAGAATTATCATTCTGTATTTATGCATAGAATCATCATTTAGTATGGTTATAAGCCTTCCGCATGATTAAGTTGTATTTATAATGTATATTAATATAAGTAAAATGATATCAATTCTTTTATAAATGATTTTTTACCGCAATTATATTAAAGAAAATAATAGTTTCAGAAGTGTATAATGTTAGATTAATTACATTTCTATTCGATATAAGTGCTTTCCAGTGCTGCATAGTCTAAAAGCTTAAAAATTTAGAATTTATTTATTTGTGTGTGTGTGTGCGCGCGTGTGTATATATATACACGTAACATTAAAATAATTTAGAAACTTAGAAAAGATAAAGATTGGTTAAATTTGCGAAATGTTACAGAAATATTAAGTAATACTTGATAATATTAAAGGTATTAATATGCATTAATGATAAATACATTGTTTGTCATACATTTTATTAAGTACAGTTGGCTCAATTATCTTATCTTTCAATGATACGTGAATAATGACAACATGTGTGAAGTTAGCTACATACTTAGCTTAAAAGTTAATCACATTGGAAGAAGGTAGAGAGTAATCACAATTATTATAATTCATAACATAAGACTGTTTACTATTAAGGAGATCGTTATTTTCATTCTGAACAACCCATGTTTTTGATATTATGAAGTATCTGTAAATGATATTTAATGCCATTTGTTAACTGACAAGAAAATTGGTGTGCGTTTATTATAGGTTATAGAGTTGTACTATGTGATTCATCGAACAGTGTGAAATAACCTATGAATTTAACATCTGACCACGTATTTGACGTATGTTCGGAATGTACTCCTGTCATAAGTGTAATGGAAACTGTTTAACTGTGTAACTGTATCATACTATTCAATAATTTGTTGCAGGACACAACAATTGATCAACTGTCGCATACGATTTTTAACTAATTCTTAGATATAACATTATCAATTCAAGATGAAGAAGAAGGTATTCAAATTTTGTACTTATCTAAAATCATAACCGTTTAAATTAATTTGTACCGTTTATTAATAGATGTTCGTGCGTGCGCGCGCGTGTGTGTAAGTTTTACATATAATGAATATTCTATATTTTTTAGGTTCTGTTGATGGGTAAGAGCGGTTCAGGAAAGACTAGTATGCGCAGCATAATTTTTGCCAATTATATTGCTCGTGATACACGTCGTTTGGGAGCAACAAGTGTGTAATAGTTGGCTTATACCAGTTTTATCAAATATTTGTACCTTATGCATTATTTATTAATTTACTGGTATGTTTAATAGTTGATGTAGAACATAGTCATGTTCGATTCCTTGGTAATTTGGTGTTAAATCTTTGGGATTGCGGTGGTCAAGAAGCATTCATGGAAAATTATTTTGCATCGCAACGTGACAATATATTTAGGAACGTGGAGGTTTTGATCTATGTTTTCGACGTAGAATCCAGAGAATTAGATAAAGACATGCATTATTATCAAAGTTGCTTAGAAGCAATATTACAAAATAGTCCAGAAGCAAAGATATTCTGTTTAGTACATAAGATGGATTTAGTACAAGAGGATCAGCGAGATTTGATATTTAGAGAAAGAGAAGAAGATCTGAAAAGACTTAGTTTGCCACTCGAATGTACTTGTTTTAGAACTAGCATATGGGATGAAACATTATATAGGTATATCTTTGTAACTGTACAATGATTTCAATCTTTATTTTATAATTCCATGCAAGCTATTATGTTTAGGGCATGGTCTTCGATCGTATATATGTTGATTCCAAATGTGAAAGAGCTTGAACAGAGTTTGAAACAATTTACAAATATTATTGATGCCGATGAAGTACTCTTATTTGAAAGGGCAACATTTTTAGTAATTAGTTATTGTCAAAGGCAACATCATAGAGATATACATCGATTTGAAAAAGTTTCTAATATAATAAAACAGTTCAAACTTAGTTGCAGGTAACTTGCTTATAAAAAGTATATATATAAGCTAGTTTGAACATATATTTATAAATTACATATTTTTAGCAAACTAGCGGCACAATTTCAAAGTATGGAAGTTAGAAATACAAATTTTGCAGCTTTTATTGATGTGTTTACATCAAATACATATGTAATGGTTATTATGTCGGATCCTGCTATCCGTAAGTATTTAGTATCTTAATTCGTTTTTTAATAAATACTGAAATAATTATTCCTACTGTTTCAGCATCAGCAGCAACATTAATCAATATTCGTAATGCACGAAAACATTTTGAGAAATTAGAGCGTGCTAGTCAGAGCTCGGCATTAAGTAGATAGAAATCAGCTCGACCCAGGCGCGTTGTCACCCGGGTCCAGGCTGTTAATCGCTATTGAATCTAAGAGTCACTTTAAAAGAGAATCATCACAATGAAGGTGCATGAGAACTTTCCTCTTTTATTAATTAAAGTAAATCGATAATTTTGCTAATGAATGAATAATTTCAATATGTAATTTGTGACAAAACTATTATTAATACTGTCATTTTCAAAGAATTATATTGTATTTCAGAATTTTTAGTTTATTCTATACAAAATTTGAAAGAATATTTAAAAATTTTGCTACGCATGTACGTGTTAATAAATGAATACAACATATATATATACAAAATATATATATATATATATATATATATATATATATATATATATATATATATTATACTTGTTAGTATGAAATTGTACGCTATTAGTATCATGTTAAGTGGACATATATATCGTTGTTCGCTTATAGTAAATACTGTCTTGGCTCTTAGAGATAATACATGGTTTTCTGGGTTAAGCTTTTTCCTGGTTCTATGATGTTATGTATTTTATTTCTGTATAGCAATTATTCTCTCTGGCCTGTTACAAAGATATATATATTTTCTTAAATTATATTTACTTGATATAATAGTGTACATATATACTTATTATATAAACCGTGCTATTGCAACAATCAAGCTAACCGTAATTGTATCTTTCGATTTAGATAACGATAATGTTAAATTATACGTTATATTTTGTATAAAATTTTGATTGGTACCTTTTGACATACGGAAAGAAGAACAAATATTAAACATGTATGAATTTATTTACAGCTGTATTTATGAAGAAGTAATAAAAGGAACATGGAATAATAAAAGCTTATGCTTTCACGTGTATCACTAGACTGTATTTTTTAATTATGCGAATAAATAAAGTCATCGAATTGAATCTAAATTTAATGTCGTATTTAAATGAAAAGTAGAATAAGTTAAGTAATCTTTGAACTAATCTTTATACTCATTTTTTAGTTGTGTGATACATTTAAAATTGCCGCCTTCTGCTCGGCTATGGCGAAATCGTGTGTTGTCACCATTTTAGGTTGATAGAACGTGACAAAGTGTGTATTGTATCCACCATGGATAGAATAATCAAAGGAATTACGAAATATAGGAATTGCCATAGGGAAGAAATGGTGAAACAGTTTCAAAGAGTTCGAGATCATCCCGAAGTACGTTACAATTTTTTTTCTCTAAGTCACTGTTGATAACTTGTGGACATATTTCTCTTTTTATGACGTTTCACGTTTCGTCTGATATTAATATTTAAATTGCGAAAGACGGTGGTAATTATTTTTGATATTCGTGATAAAAGGTATACATGTTGAGAAAGTATAATCAAATTTAAGTAAAATATGTATTTATTTCATATATGTTTTTATTAGATTTGGAAAAGAACAAGTTTGTTTTCATATGTCCTTGAACTAAAGAATCATCCATAGGAATCATACATACATGCATGTGGATAAAATTTTATCTGTGTAAGCATGTGTCAGACATTACTTTGATATAACGCGACCTATAAAGATTAATTTAATAATAGATTGAAATATTTGAAAGTTGAAGTTATTAAATCAAATATTAAAATCCGCGTTGTTATTAATATGCTTTATTGTTGTTTTAAGTGTTTATTGCATTTATTCTTTCTCAAACTGTTGCTATGCATGAAAACTATATACATATACGTAAGATATGTATGTACGTATGTGTATATAATTTAACGTGTAAAAAAGCTATTAGAATATGAAAGTATAAAAAGTATTATAAATAATATACTGCATAAATTACATAACTAATGTAAGGTGGGATATTAACATTTATTGGCATGACTGATTTTTGTCGTTACTTATCTTACACAGCCAAAGGCAGTATTCTTTACTTGCATGGACTCCCGGATGATTCCAACTAGATTTACGGAAACAAACGTTGGGGACATGTTTGTCGGTACGAGACCTTATCATGACATTGATCTTCTCGAATATGAAACTTGTTGCTTCTTTTTTTTTTCCGGACAATTTCACTTTGCAGTTTAATACAATGGAACATTACTGTAACGTTTCTAATGTTTTTAATGTATTAATTTGAAAGATATTTTTTCTTTGAATGTGTCGTTGATTTTGCTGAAGAAACATGGTGTGAAATATTCCAAAGAACAAATATTTGACAAATTTTTTTTTTTTTTTTAAGTTTTTGAAGAATTTAAAGTTTTGTCAAATTTTATGTTTTTTCAGTAAGAAATGCCGGTAATCTTATTCCTCATTCTCAGCATTTCGTAGACGAGTTAACAATGTGTGAGCCAGCGGCCTTAGAACTTGGTTGTGTAGTAAACAATATAAAACACATTATAGTTTGTGGCCATAGCGATTGCAAAGCTATGAATTTGCTGTATGCTTTGCGGGACGAAGAATTCGCATCGAAAGTGTGTACTTTGTTAGTTTTACTATTTTTACACATATTTATTTAATCTATAATAATTGTTACCTCTTAGGTGAACAGAAGGATATCACCGTTAAGAGCATGGTTGTGTGCACACGCTAGCAACAGTTTAGCGAAATTTCAACAGCTTGAAGTTGCTGGCTTCCACGAGCCGATATTATTTCAAGCTGAAACGCCTTTACGGAAGTTTGTGGCCTATATCGACTCAGACAATAAATTTGCTATAGAGGATAAGTTATCTCAAGTTAGTATAGATGCATTTATTATCGCATAATTGGCCAAACACCTTTTAAAACAGAATAAATCGGATAAAATTTTCAGTGTATATACAGGGTGGTTGGTAACTGGTGGTACAAGCGGAAAGGGGGTGATTCTACGCGAAAAAAGAAGTCGAAAATATAGAATAAAAATTTTCTTTTTAATTTTTTTTTTTCTAATTTTTCCATCGAGACAACGATCTACAGTTTTTTTTTATTATTTATTTATTTACATTTTACAATTTGTCCAGTAGGACATTTGGTAAAATATTATAGCTTAGTGATGTAGCAATATAGCATGTGGATGGCTACCCTCAGTGGGATACCATCTTCGAGCGATCTACAGTGAGATCCGTTATAACGTACCGCACGCGTACCGAGCGAAAATTCAAAGTCGATTTTTTCGAAAACAAAGCCTCAAACGAAAAATTTTTATTCTATATTTTCGACTTCTTTTTTCGCGTAAAATCACCCTCTTTCCGCTTGTACCACCAGTTACCAACCACCCTGTATATATATATATATATTAATATATTTTTATTAATTCCCTTAACTTAAAAAAAAAAAGAAAGAGAAGAAGAAGAAGAAGAAGAAGAAGAAAGAAAGATAGAAAGAAAAGAAACGCAAGTTGTTTGGTCCAATTTGGTTATACTATAATAAAGTATATATATATAGTCGGTTACGATCATCTCTGTAATTAATAAATTTAAATTGAAGTCTATTTTAAAGAAATACGTGTATTTTAATTTCAGATAAATACTCTACAGCAGTTACAAAACATAGCTTCTTATGGGTTTTTAAAGAAACGGCTTGAGAGGCATGATTTGCACATTCATGCTTTGTGGTTTGATATTTACACTGGTGATATTTATTACTTTAGCAGGGCAAATAAAAGATTCGTAGAAATAAACGAATCGACCGAAGCGTCTTTGCTTGCAGAAATTAAGAAATATTATTCTTAAATTGCTTAATGCTAAAACGGTAACTTTTACTTATATAGGTGGGAAATCGTTTCGTCGTTGAGATTGAATAATTACGATTCGTTGAACCTCCCTAGAATGTTTAAACGTGGAGTGGGTGCGAGTTAGATACTCGCTCAATCGAAGACCGTGTAATGTACCTGAATGTGAAAGTAGTGAATTCTCTTCTATTTTTTTCTTTTTTTTTTTTTTTTTTTCTTATTAAGATTCATATTACAAACTCGTTTGCACAAAATAGATCGCCATGACAGTGTTGAAGGAATTTATAATAAGGATATTTGATATAGATTTATTTCTAATAATTCGCGGGGCATAGTTTAATTGTATATTATTATTAGTTTCACTGTATATTATAGGGAGATTTTTTTTTATGTAGCACGTGCTCGTTAACATGTAAGGTGTAAAGGAAAAATTATTTATTTATCGATGAGATCTGCACTCAGCAGAAAAATGAAACGTTATTTTTGGAATAAATGATATAATATTTTTGAAATGGTTATACGATATATACAAGGTTTTTCCACTGTGTATTTATAACAATTTATACATGTGATAGTAAATATTTCTACAATTTATGTAACTTGATATAATTACTTGTAATTTGATATAATCACTGTGATAGGTATACAAAATATAATTATTGTTTTCGATATGTTCGGTTTGATTCATTTAACGATCCGCTTGACTTGTCACCGATTTGGTTCAGTATACTTTGCGCTTGAATCACGTGAAATAAAATTGAAGTCGAGCAATAAGAGCTGGAGGACGTACCGTATTGACGGATGGACGATTTCGTGGCCAGGCGAACTAGAGCATGCCACTCCCGAAAGAGAAAGCAAAACAACGAACCAAGGTGTAGAATTAGGATGATTATAAGTATCAATATCAGATGTTCGAGTCTTATTAACGCAATGTACAATAGTTATTTGCACTTACCGCAAATATTTAAAAACCGTTGTTTACTTTTATTATTTTCGTAAATTTAAAAACGTAAAACGTGCAAATTTACATGGAAATGTTTATACGTAGTAACGAATGGTATCACAGTGCTCTGCAATATCATAGGCATCTTCTGTTAACGAACGTTTGTTAACGACGAAACGTCGTCGCTTCATAGACAGGTATTAGACGCGTCGATGCCAACAGTAGGTTTCCATGCAGCGGGCGTTATAAAGTAAAGTGCAATTGTCCACGAAACAGTGGCGAACCATTTTCGTCGCTACGCGTTTTCGTCGTGAGTCATGACGACAGGCGTTAACATTGCCAGTATCGAGACGTGCAGTTATATTTAATAATAGGCAATAGGTAATAACGAGGCAAAATGCAAAATATTTTACTGTACGCTTTGTAGACAGAATCGAATAACATTGCGAATAAATTATTGCTGGAATAAAAATTGCGGATAAACGAAGTTGTTCGAGAATAACGGATAGAGACTTGTTCGAATATGTTTTCGAATATTGTACGTAGAGAGTAGAGAGTAGAGAGTAAAGAGTAGTAGCAATGCATGGAAATCATCGTTAGAACGTTTAATTAAATACAAAGACAAAGCGGTCGCTTGCAGATCGTCAATCGTATCACGCCGGGAAACAGAGTGCCACGGGGGCGTTTTGGCTTCGAGTCGGCGCCTGACTGGCTGTGCAACTATTTAGTTTGCCGTTTTGCCATTTTATTTGCAGTTAGTGCTGAAATCGAAAGACGATTTATTTGCGACTAACGAATAATTTTTCGTCTAATAAAGTCGCTATTTCTTATTCGCGAGTTTATTCGTTATTCGAATAAAACTTGCCCAATTTTGCTAATAGAGAACGCTTACGCTACTACGAAGCGACGCTTCGTGGACAGTGGGGTTTAGCGTGCGAGGCGCGCGTACACGTTCTGTTGGCTGTTTCAGATGAGAAAAATGGTTCGAGCGGCTCGCGCTTTTCAGCGTGTTTCGCGGCAAAGTAAAAGCGAAGGGGATTCGCTGCTATGTTTAGGCGAATCGTCGAGTTGGTCCGGTTAGGCCGGTCTACGGAGTGTGACGAGCTCTGACACGGTTGCCACTTGCCACTTACCACCAACCGGAAGGTGGAAGCAAGATCAAAGAATCTCCGCGATCTTCGGTCTCCACGAACGATACGCGCGTCCCTCTTGCCCATCTTCCTTCTCTTTTTCCTCTTTTTTCTCCTTTTCTCCTCTTTTTCCTCTTCTTTCTCCTTTGCCCCTTTTTCCTCTTTTCCTCTTTTTCCTCTTTTTCCTTCGCATTCGATACTCGCACCCCACGAATCGTTCCGCGGCATCTATCACGGCGCTGAAAGCACGCGTGTACCGTAAATAATAAATATAACACACGTTGTACGTTAAAAAGTAAAATCATGTGATCTTTTGTCTTTATATATATATATAGCCCAAGGTCTAGTCTAAAGACTCGTAACAAAGTTCCAGACTTTTCTCGCCTTCTGACTTGCCGTTGTTACAATCATCATTAGAAAAGTAAAGTGTTAAGCGTCGTACCTCGACGCTTTCCCCATTTATGCTCGAAAATATTTCCTTGGTCATAGAGCAATTTAGTAGCGCTTATAAAACAGCTATATTAAGACAAGTAATTTAGTATGTACAGTTGGTTGGAAGTTGTCGAACATTTCGTTGTGCTGTTTGGTTACGGCTACATCGTTGACACAGCTATTTTCCAACTAGCTATGCAGTTGCCGGAGTTACCGGGGTTACGTCGGAATCGTAAGAAGGTTTTTAAAGCGTGCACACTACCGAACTTCCGTGAAGGGTGACACCTTTAAATTAGACTCGGTTACGAAATTCAGGTGCACCGGTAGTTTCGTGGTTCGTTTACCTGGCCTTACCTGGATAGTCGAAGAATACATATTGTTTATTGCCACTGCGCTACGCTGGACAGGTTGCGTAGTTTTAGTTTTGTGGCGAGGGACAGAATTGCGGGGTTAGCCGAATCTACCCGAGCTACGGGGGTTCTTCTTGAACCAGGAAGTCAAAGAAGGAACGATTGACAGCCTTTCAACCCTCTGTTGACCGCAATTGTTCGATGCGCTGCTTCCGCGTTCGCCTCGGTCTTTGTTCCGCAATTAGCGGAACGAGTTTCACCGAAATATCGCTCGACAGTTTCTTTGCAAAGATTGAAAGATGCTCTGAGAGGTGCTTCGGCAATTTAATCCCGCAGATTTAACGACTAGCACGATTTGTTACAAGAAATTTACAATAAGAAATTTTCCAAAATTTCTTGTTAAGCTAAATTTATTTCATCGACACGCAATCGATATACAATATTTAACATATTTTACAAAACTCAGCTTTATAAAAACCTGTAGCTATTCTATCGCTCGCGTTTTAGAAATTTCTTCAACGTTACCAAGCACAGAAACGTTTGTTTTTCAACGTTGAACTTGTACTACTGTATTTAAGTAGTTTAAATAGCCAAATACCTGTAGTTAACCTATAGTTCTATATATATATATATATATATATATATATATATATATATATAGTATGAGATTTTGATAAAGACGGGATTCATCTATACGTGCATCCAATCCTATAGAGAATGCTTTAGACATTTATTTTGAATTCACTTTTTTCTTATCAATCCCGTGTCTATTTATATGAACAATATGTCTATACGAGCTTTTTGTCTCGTCCCAAACCCAAATCGTTTAAAACCAACTGTATAGGATTTTCACAGCACCTGCAAACGGGGCGAAAGAGCGGCAAAGGAACGGCGAAAAATCGGCGAAAGAGTAAAAGAACGTTCATATCTTTTGTTTCGTCTTGCCAGAATGCATTCGTCATATCGTTTTTTTTTTTTTTTTTTTAGGTGGGATTGGATAACGTCCCTTGCACAAATTTACTCGGTACGTTAATTAATTACGCGGATACGACATTGTTAATTTTTCTACGGTCGACGAGCGTTCCTCGCCGCGAGCCAACGACGCTCCTACAAGAATAAGGTTTCGGAAAAATACACGAGCGGAACGGAATAGTAAATGTATTGTAGTAATGCTACCGGGGACTGCAGTGTGTTATGCCTCGGCACACACCACTGGCCACGCGCTCTTTTTCTTCGGCCAGTCTAAAGCGAAAGAAAGAAAAAAAGGAGATCGTGCGAAATCGTGACATCGTTACTATCTCCTATGCTTCAATGGCGAATCTATTCGACTTTTCGACTCGCTGAGTTATACTCGAAGCTGGTCAACTATAACGTTTCGACATTCTCGTTATTTACTCGAACGAGATAGAAAGTCAACGTGGAAATAAAAGATGAAATATACTCGGCCAAAAGTTTGGGTACGGTTGTTTCATTTGAAGATTAGGAAGAACCGAAGAAAGGAAGGTTAAGAAGGAACGGAAGAACTTACTAAGTACATCGTTGTTCATTTCTTCCTTTTAAAATATGACTTTACTACTGCAAACGAGTATATTATTTTAATATGACATATTTGAAAGAAGAGGGGGTTTTCTGGAACGGAGAGGAGAGGAGAGGAACAAGCGAGATTTTCAAAAGTAGCAAAAGTAAGGAAATAGCCATAGCTAATAGCCAACTATGGATTTAAGGAAGTAATATTTTAATTTACTAATTATCATATGACAGTCAATATCTTTAAAATCACAGCAGGCAACGGGAAAATACATGTATAATTTTGAAACCAAGGATTCAATTGCAATAGGAAGAATTATATAGGTGGAGTTTAAAGCTTGCCGCTGCTAAAATGGTAAATGTGATTTATCATGTTTCTCCATAGTTATAATACAAACGGTAAACGGTATGTAGGTTTATTAACGTCGCATCTCGATTCTTTTGTGCATATCTTTCGTCTGATTTTACATAGTTTCACCTTAACCGCAGATTGGTAGTACATTAGAGGTTCAGTTTTCCCTTTGTTGATTATAGTTTGCCAATGATTGTATATAAATATAGAAAAATGATAACTGTAATCGAGGGAAAGGTTTCTCGGTCTTTTTTCTTTTTTAGATAGGTTTCAACGCCTATACCATTTATAGGAAACCTTTATGAATATGTTACGCGAGTTGTACGAAGCTTCGTTAGCGCTGTAATAAGATACAATTCTCGCGATTACGTTTGATACGGATCGGGAAATAATAATATTCGGCATATGTGATAATATAACTGTACAAGTTGCGACTGATTTATCGCAAATATTTACATACCTAGTTACAACAAATTCGTAAAGTATGCTATTGTAGTTTTACATATTTGCGTGTTCGAGTTGAGTGTGCTTCCGTAATGATTTACGTTTGTAATCTATGTAAAACGAATTTCAATTTCTAGACCATCGGGCTGAAACGAATTTTAATATTATCGCTAGAAATATGATGAAGATTTTGGAAAGGATAAAAAAACATATGTTTGGCTGCGAAAGTAAGTAAAAAGGCAATCTTCCTAACATTGGATTGCATTTCGACAACGTGTTAAATTAAAAAATTGCCTGTAAAAAGTACAAAAATCCGCTTTATGCGTTCTTGGCCTGTAACCTTCGTACACGCACATACGTATGTACGCACGTATGTAGCGTGAAAAGTGGACTTGCGCTGTTTTGGAATTCATGACTCAATCGTTTCGTGTACAATAACCGCTATCAACTTTTCATTTCTCGCTTCGTTCGGAGCTTACTAATCGGCCGTCGTTGGATTTAGGTCGAGGAAGTGACGAGTGGTGCGAGTTTGACACAATTTTCTCTATGAGTCGGCCGAATGTCAAGGTGTAAAAGTCTTGAGTGTGACGCGTGCGTGTCTATTCGCCGTCTCGAAATGCCCGAAATTCTAAGCACGACCGTTAGCCTAACGTTTAACTGTATAATCGTGGCGCAACCCGTACGAAAAACCTCTCTCTTTCTCTTGCCCTCTCACTTCTCGCCCTTTCTCTGACGCTTCGTGAATTAATGCGCGCAGGTTCATCCAGCCGTAATGTCAGATGTTGCTGTACTCCTTACGAATGCGCCGTACCGCTACGGACAATAGACCTCGTTAATGAGATCTATGTTGACGAGGATGTCTCCTCTATGGATACCAGGTATCGATGATAGTATTTTGTATAGATGGAAAGGCAATAAAATACATGGTACATGTTATGATCGGGGTCAACGTCTCGGATTTGAACTCTTAATTGGTAGTTGTAGGTAGGATACCGATGGCTTGCCAAGGTATTCGAACACTCTTAGAAACTCGTACGATGAGCTGGTATCCACGACGATGGCGAAAGTCGTTTATCGATTCTCAAGTCTTCTCTCGTATATTGACTCCTGGTTGGCAAACTGGTTCCCTAACGCTTTACCCGAATCTATATAATCTATATAATCGTTCTTCATTGAAATCGACCAACAAGACAACACGCGCTGTCTCGTTTACCTGTTTCCTAGTACGATCGTTTCTTCTTCTTCTTCTTCTTCTTCTTCTTCCGCGAGATAACACGATTTTCAATCGACATTGAAACATTGAAACATTGAAACATTGAAACATTGAAACTGACATCGTAGCATCTTTATCATCACGATAGAAGAGAATCACGTAGAACGCCCTTGATAAATGTGCAAGTCCTTGCAGAGCGGCACGTTGCAAGTTGCGAGTCGTTTCGCATCGGTTCGCAGCGAGAAAAATGATCGTGTTTGCGCAGATCGACGATTGGCCAATTCTCGGCAGCACAGTGTGTCGAATGTCCCCCAATGGTATCGTCTATTTTTGCCAGGTACTTATTCGCAGAACGGTAACGCTGGCGTAGCTACGGCGTAATTATAAAATGTTGCAACAACAGCCTAGCCGGTGCAATGAACTCACGAATGTACTGTGCCATGACTCTCCGCCGGCCAACAGTCCAATTGTTATGAAACATCTTTCCATACGTTTCGTGAACGGCTACCTCGTCCAGCAATTTTGTACTTCGCCCCAAAACGAGCGCGTGCCTTACGCCTACGTTTATCTTTATCCTCTGCGGATTTCCTAATAAAATTGTTGCTTACAAAACGACGCAGATCTTGACAGAGTAGTACAAAATTTGTTCCAGTGGTTCTTATCGTGTTTCTTAACGTTTTTTAATGGTGCAGCAAAAATACCCGCTGCATAATCCTCCATCCCTCCTCCATTCCACCTGCCCACCACGTAAACTCAATATCCGTATTGGCTTGTATAACAATTTACCGATTAATTATACCGATTATAGTATAGGCTTTCGTCGCATATACATGATACGTATTTAGATATTAGCCAATTTTGTATCTCGTTCATACATTCAGTATTATATTACCGTATCAAATATAGATTCCGTGAAACTGAATTTGAATTATAAAATATAATTCCGTCTTATACTAAAGGTAAATATCGTTAAATTGTATATCTTATTATAATATTTTTATAATCTTATTATAACACCTGCATAATGTCAATTGTATTTTTAATGTCAATTATATTTTTTATATCAGTGTGAAATTTTACTGTATCAAGTAGATATAGTAAAATATAGTGGATTAATTAACTAAATTATCGTTTAATTTAAAACGCGACATTTGTTATATCTACAGTAAACAGGCGGCCGACTGTCTTGAGATTTGGAAAATAACAGCACCTCACTGTTATCAATCTTTGAAATATCTAGCCTTCGTACAATTCCAGTACACGAGAAAGCGATAAACTCGTATTAGTTAGTAGGCTCGTATTAGTTCTTTATTATTCGTTACTGATTAACTATATGTAACTATATAACAACTGATATAGTTATATTTCGGAATATTTATATATGGAATTCTTCTTCTAGTCGGATATACACGTTTCTCAATAGCATTTTCTGGCATAATGAAATATCGCGTATAAATAATTTTTAGAAAGTTTTCCGTCCCGTTCAGCTTGATGGAGAACTACGATAAAATACAACACCGAAACCGACTTTAGGTATTGCGAACGTTTAATCCTTCAAGTACCAAGGTCATTTTGGCAATATTTTTCATTCGATAATATTTTAGATGACAAATCTAGTATACCGCTATAGTAGTAGACAAAGTATAGTGGTAGACAAAGCAAGTATATAGAATTCTAATAAACGACACATCCTACTGTGCATTACTTTAGGCACGTTGAAATTACTTTAACTAGACTCCTGCGATATCAGAGTAACGTCCGATACAAACGACGAATACCTACGTAGAAAGGATTTTCCTGTTACTTGCAAATGCACAAAGCAAAGAGTTAGCGATTCTTTTTTTATTTCTATAAAGATTCAATTTCTTAAATTCTCCGTGATATATTATATAATTTTTTGTTAGAAAATGAAGGATATTACTTTCTCTCTGTCTCTCTCTTTCTCTCTTTTTGTATTTCTCTCTCTCTTTATTTGTATTTATCTTTTTGTATGCATATCATCTATTGGAAATAGCAATAATTCATAAAATAAAGATAAAAATAAAGATAATAAAGACAGCATAAAAATAAAGATAATTCATTTTATATGCTGTTCTATTTCGCCCTGTAAATTTATTCGTTTATTATATTTTTTATTCCTTATTTATATTACATTGTGATATTTCGTTAATGACTGCTAAATGCAAAGGATACCTAGTCGTGACGATCGCTTTATCATTTTCATTTTCATCCGATTGAAACTTTACGTTTCAACCTGAGTTTCCCTAAAGAAACTTACGTTTCCTAGAAAAGTATGAAATTTTCCACCGATACAATTGGGGTTTATTCAAGTAAAATGAGAGTAAAATATATATTTTATCTATTTATTAGCTAATAACATTAGCGAATTGACAAGCGATAGATTATTAGATAGATTGTTAGACAATGTTCACTTTTAGAAAACTTGGAAGCGTTTTTTATTATGTTCCATGTATGTTGTATTTCCGTACGTCCGCGGTATTTATTATAAATTTGAAAAATTGAAAGAAAAAATTGAAATTTATTATAGCAGAGTCCGATCGATCAATAATACAAGTACGATAATAAACGCAGCGACGTAGAAATACTTTTTGTAACCACTGTAAATGTAGCATAGGCAGGTGAATAAATAAAAACGGTACGGTCACAGAGCGAGAGTATTTTACGCAGGGCCATGGCGCAACGCGCGGCGGCCACGGGAACGATGTTATGTAAAATCGAAGCAAAAATTTCAGCCACGTAGAAAAACCGCGTTCTATAGTTGCTGGGAACCTCGAGGATACCTACTTGCCTACGCTACCGAGGAATTGGCCACCACGACCTGGCCGATTGGTCACGATCGTTGGTGTTGGTTCGTACCTTTTCGAATCGTCGCTTCTTTTTTCCATCCTCGATTTATTTTTCCGATATCGCGACATTGGCGTTATACGATAATTAATTAATCGATTAAATTAATTTCGAAATTGTCCTCTCTCGGTGCTATTTGATTTTTGCTTAGGTTGTTAATTCGGCTCGACCACGCTCTCCTCTTAGCAGACAAAAAGATATTTAATATTTTTGCAAAATCTGTGGGAAAGAGTCGACTCGGTCTCTACAAAGTCAATCTCACGCGTCAAGAATAATTATCTCGTTTCGTTCTTCGAGCTTAACAAATTTGGTAACCATCGAAAAATACGATTGGATGGGAAAATAAGTCAAAGCCTTAAGTCGATCTATTTAGCTTGTGAAAGGCTGATATCGCAAAGTTATCGTATCGTTATAACTTGTAACCGCAGCCTTTCTTGTTAGGGAACGATATTCATTCGGTAAATCTAAAATTTCATCGATACTTGAATTTAGTAACGTTTAGTTTAGTTTAGTTTAGTTTAGTTTAGTTTAGTTTAGTTTAGTTTAGTTTAGTTTAGTTTAGTTTAGTTTAGTTTAGTTTAGTTTAGTTTAGTTTAGTTTAGTTTAGTTTAGTTTAGTTTAGTTTAGTTTAGTTTAGTTTAATTTAGTTTAGTCTGGTTTAGCTTAGTTTAGTTTAGTTTAATTTAGTCTAGTCTGGTTTAGCTTAGTTTAGTTTAGTAGAGCCTGGGATCGCGACGAATCAGCTAAAATATGTAAGATCGTAGAAGCGTAAGGGCGCAGCGTAAATCATTGGTCAGGATATAGCGATCGATCACGAGTACGACAAAAAAAAAAAAAGAGAAAAAGAGGGCGGTTGCAGAAGTTGTAATAGGGCCAATTTCACCTTATGAAGGATCGCTGCGGTTTTCTCCGTGCAGCTGTCGCGTCTGTGAGTATAGGTATAAGTAGTATAAAACGTACATCGCGGTCGGTGGACGCGTGGCGGTGCGTAGGTCGCCGGTGCGTGAGCGTGCAAGTTCAAGAACAATGGCGCTTCACGATCTGTATAATGTAGGTACAATAGGATTTTGCGAGGCGGCGGTGCCGGCTGATTGTGATTGTGATGGTGCGGCGGTGGCGGTGGCGGTGGCGGTGGCGGTGGCGCTGGCGCTGGCGGTGGCGGTGGCAGCGACCAGCTCTCGTGCCACTGACCCACAAACACACTTACCTATGTTATAGGTACTATGCTGCTATATACACTGTTCTGCTATGCCGTGCCGCGCCATTGTCGCTATACCTTAATGCCCGTACACACCGCGTTTCCGTCTCTCGGAACGTGTTTGTGTATGTCGTCCTTGGAAGATTTACTCGCGGACCTGATCGTACTGTCGATGCCGAGCTTCTTGAATTTTTCATCGGAACCTGCACTACCGTGAACCGAAAGTAACTTCGTATCGAGCAACCAGGGCAGTAATTTTACGGTAAACGTTTCACAATCAGAATATGTATCGTTATTCGTTTCTATAAGGACATGCATAACCGGTAAAATCAGTCTCGCTGTTTTTTCATTTTCGCACTTTGAGCACTTGCGCTTAAAAGTCTTTGCACACCTCCTACTGTCGATAAATCTTTGCTACTTTGTATAAATCGTGTATCTGAAATTGTATAAACGACAAATTGATCTTTCAATCATATCGTATAACTGTATATATTCGTTATCGTATAAGCCATCGAACGACTATCAAACGAATAATTCAGTCTTGTTGTCTTGTAATTTTTCAGTCTTGTAGAATATGTAATAGCGATGCCGAGAGTGCTTTTCCCCTTTAGAGGGCCTTTGTCTACGTTCACAAATATGACAATCGCTGCATTCGTAACCTTATAAGTTGGTAAGACGATAGAACGACTATTCGACTTTTATCGAATGCCTGATTAAAGTCACACGTAATACAAAGATATTAAAAATTCAAACTTTTTTACTACCGATGATAATACCGATCTCGTAACGTTCTTCGTTCTTTCTCTTGAAATTCGAATTCAGATGGAGCGAAATTAGCGCGAAAAACACGAATCCGCGCAACTGTGTCTGCAGGAACGTAGCCTCGTGTAATCCGCCGCGTCTACGTACTCCCGCGTTTTACTCTCCATCTCGATTGTCCCACTTGGTAAACAGGACAAAACTGGAAGAGCAAGGCTGGGGTCCTGTCGGTGGCGGAGAGCGGCAAAAGCGGAAAGAGGTGGTCGATCCGCTCGACTTTTTACCATCGCATCGTCACGAATCCGAGACGAGAGTCGCCGCGTTTGGAAGGAGGCAGTAAAGTAAGCAACAGGACGGAAGAGGAAACCGAAGCAGCCGCGTTAAGATCGCGAACAGTTCGTTATCGCCGTTACAACTTTGAACGCCTCGACCCACTCTTGGTTTCCGATGCCAAACAAAATGGAAACAATCTGATCCCCCCTCCTCCGTTGTTTCCTGCTTCTTCTTCGTTCTCTAACTTTTTCATACCTCTTCGACCAGATTTGACTTTGCGCTGCGATCGATTCGACCGTGGAGTCGCCAAATATACATATGTATTAGGTTGTCGGAAAAGTTTCTTTCGTTTTATGATGTTTTCCGTCTATTATACGATAGACGCACAACGTTTTTTCTTTTATATTATTTTGTCGTATTACGTGCGATCCATTTTGTTACGTGGAGATAAACACCGCGACGTTTCACAGACTTGGTTTCGCCTGGTTTGTATGAAGGCACCGTTACTGTTGTAAATAAGAAACACGTTTGCGAAAGAAAGACACTTTTCGGACAACCTAACGTATCGTCGATTATATATGGTCGATTTAGCGAAGCAGAGGTGCAGTTAGAAAAACTAAATTTCGATGAAAGTCAATTTCAGATAGGATAATTATATTAAATTATAGAATAATTATAAAAAATTACGAATAACCCGTTCATTCATAACCCGATGAGACATGTTCTTTTTTCTAATTTAGATAGCTCTGAGTTTTCAGGCTATTGGTAATTATTGTGGTTAAAATTAGTTAGTTTAGTAGTAGTAGTAGTAGTAGTAGTAGTAGTAGTAGTAATTCCTTACGGGATAACGTCGCGTTAACGAGGAAACATTTTACAATTAATTATTTACAATTCTTCTTCCTCTACGCTATCGTGTTCATTTACGCTATCGAGTTCCATTGTTGAACACCGTGATCGAGAGAGGAAGCTTAAAGAATATTTTAAAATATCTTTTTGTCGCTATTTCTTGCTTCGCTTAATTAGTTAGATTTTGTCATATAACAGCGTAACCCTAAGCCTAACGTCTCTTATAATACGATCGTTGTACGCAATTTACGATTATACACAACGAACACAATGGCCATGTATTCGATGATACGTACGTACGTTTAAATGGTTCGTAACTATATTTCGAAGAATCTATCGCCGTCTATTATATATTCTTCATAATGGAAAACTCTCGATTCTCGTCAATTGTTAATTCTCCTTCGAACGAGTCGTTCCACTTCCAGTTAGGATTATAATTAATGAAGAATGGCCTCCTGGTAATCTCCTTCTTTTATCTTGGAATTTAGGACATTTTTTGCCGGTTCTTGATAAAAAGATTTTACGAGAAGCCGCGATCTGTTATTTTTATGAGATCGGGCTTATTTTTACGATCGTGCCGACCAACCGCGCATACCAGAACCAACACAACCTAGCCATCGATTCCTTTCTACGCTTCTTTTTTCTTCCTTTTCGTTCGTCCGACGAATCGAACCGGGTCACATTTCCTTCGCGATGCCACGACAATAGATAGCGAGCAACCTTTACCTAGCTACGCTTAACGCAGAATTCGGATGACACCGGAGTTTCGTTGCCCAAATTTCTCCCTCTCTCGTTGATTCTGCATACCCAAATCCGGAACCTGGTTTAGTCGTACAGGGGACCGTCGCCCCCCCCCCGTTCCCCCATACACACTTGACAGAATGTCCTCATTTTTTTTGGGGCCTCGAGGGCCGCGTGACTTCCACAACGTAAAACAACTGGGAGCCACGACGCGACATAGGCTCGCGTGAACTTCCAATACGTCCCTTTGAATTCCGTGAACGTGATATCTCTCTGGCGGTTAATTTTACCGTTCTTTGCTGCTTCGATTCATTGATATCCGGACAGCAGCTCCTATCGCGTGAACGAAAAATAATAGATACGTAGCGAGCGTACGTAGCGTTAAATAGCATAAAAGTTTCACGTGACAACGTGTCTTCTCATCATTTTCGTTAGCTGTTTATGCTTTGATACACGTATGTAGTAATAATGTTTCTAACAGAAAGAAAGTATCTATTATCGGTAGGGATTCTGCTCCGGATAACAGAATAATACGTATTCGGCATTCGGATAATAGATAATAGAACGTTCAAACATTAGACGTATTCGAACAATTCGGGATTTCGAATACACGAAGCTCTATTATTTTGTAACGCGTTTGATACGTATTACGTACAAAAGCTAGTTGTTAATATGCTATATCGTTAAACAAATTTCTTCGCTTTCCTTCACAGAAACATGATTATGTGCGATGTCTTGTTTCAGTTTTCTACTACACTCTGGTACAGTCATTATTTTCATATGTGCGATTAATGAACGAAATGTGCGATTTTACCTAACTGGATTTGACGATCGCCGGCTTCTCCTCTGTTAATTTCACACGCATCGTCTCGGATCGTAGGAGACCTTTTTCTTCCTCGAATTTTTCAAACAATCGCCATTTTCTCTTTCGAATTTTCTTTCTTTCTTTCTTTCTTTTGAATCGCATGTACGGTTTGTTTGTTGTTAAATTTTAAGTAGCGTTTAAAATAATGTTGGTAGCTATCTCTATTCGTCAAACTTTCTGTAAATATGTCGCATAACCAATGCGGAAGGCATTGGTTGGTTCATTTTCTTTACTCATCTTATTTGAGCCTAGTGACGACTAATGATGGAATAGCTTACTTTTACTTGAACTGATATTTCTCTTACTGTTCTTCAGCGGATTATTCTCGGTAATATAATTCAAATATTCCGCCTTCCTTCGGATTTATGCATTTGCCAGATATTATAACGTTATAATGTTTAGAAATTATTATAATACTTATAAATACATATAAATTACTTGGGTATTGGTTTAATCACCTAATACCTAATACGACATTTATACGTTACCTGGATATACTATATTTGTACGCGCAATCCACCGATGAGAAGTCGTACGAATATTTGACTTATTCCACCATAATGGATAATATTATGAGCTTTTTCAACGTTTTATTTGTATCATATCGTACAACTGTGCGCTAGCTTCCTTTCGATCGAACGTTGTCGCCATGTCTCATCGGTCAAGATAGGAAAAGAATATCGTACAAACGTGTGTCATTGGAGGCATTGTTAAAGAGTTGTACCTAATACAAAAACGATATACTATATAAACGATATTTATGTAGTATGTATATAGTGGTATGTATATAGTGTATGGGTATATAGTGGTATGGTGGATGACGATGATATGGTCGATAACGCGGAATGCGACGTGTTTGTCGAAATTGTGGCGGATCGATTGCCGATATTGGTGCAGAGCGAAGAAGAACAGTCGAGGTTGCTTGGACGCGTTAGGCGGTGAAAGTGTTTGTACTGTAGAATTTCTTTCGTTTCAAGATCACCGACGATGGAGGATATTTGTGATTTTGCAATTCTTTGGTAGTATCGTGAAAAATTGTTTACCGTTGTTGCGATACTCGAGAAAAATGATTTCAGCTTGGTAATTGTTCGTCTATCCGTATTCAACTACTTTCGTTAGACTAGCGACTGTACAATCGAGCGATTCAACATTTTTGGCTGGTTTCATAACCGTGGAACGTTGCTAAATGAACTCAGCCTACAAATATTGACTTGGAAGACAGAAATAAATACGGTGAACTATTAAATACGTAAAATTACTTAAATAAGCTTAAATAGGTAGAAAATGGTTTTGTATTGGAGAAACGCTGTTATTCAGAGTAAGTGCACGTTTGAATCGTGCATTACGGGGCGTCAGCCTCGAAACAACGAGTTGGCCGTTCACCGGCGATCAGAGCGGCGCAGCGGTTCGTCTCGGCGCGATAAACAATTACGAAACGGATTGTTAAAAAAGGAAGTAATACGGCTTGCGCATATTTATGTAACGGCTGTACAGGCTTAGCGACCACGAGCGTGTAACGGCAACGCGAGTAAGTTTCCTCGTGAGCTAGTGTAAAACATCCGCATCGACAGCCTATGTGTGCACGCGCCACCCAGGCTACAGGCTACAGGCTACAGGCTTCTTGCCTTGTACACCTGTGCACCAGCACGTATGCCTGCCACGTGTGTGTCCGCGTCTGCGTTACACTTAACGCCTATCTCTAGTCATCGGCCAATGTGTATGGTAGGGGTAGGATCCTCCATGCTCCAGTATACCACCAAGAAATTTCACTTGGTGCTCATCACGACTTTACGATTCTTTCCCACATATACATATACGTATATGTATACGTATATGTATACGTACAAGAAAACTCGAGCGTTCCAATTACGTCTACGTATGGGTATATGTGTATTATGCGTTAGCCGTATAAGCATGTAAGCGAGTTTTCGTGTTCCCATTATGTGTACGTAGGTAAACGCATACGTGTGTGCGTGAACGGCGAATTCGCGTGTTCCTTATTGCGTCTATCGCGTTTACGTGTATGTACGGGCTATTTGTTAGCTGTATGTGTTACCTGCAGGCAAGTTCGATTACGTGTATAGGTAAACGTACGTTGCAAATTGCGTGTATCTGTCTCTGCAAGCACACGTACGTTGAAGCTCGTACGCGTGCTACCGGCCGTTTAATCGGAGAATGGCCAGCCAAGTCCTTGGCAAGGCCGATCGAGACATCATCCAGCCACCTTTTTTCAATTAGCGGACGTCTGGTAATCGGCTACCGACTTCCTACGAACAAATGCACGCGTCTCCGACCGCGCCGTGTGTTTGCGAATTGCCTCGTTCTTTCGAATCTCTTTTTATCCTATAGGTTTTTCTTTTGCGCGAATTTGTATTCCGACTGATTTCGGCTTGGTTAAATATTTGTATGTATCGTTGATCGTGACGGGAAGAAGTAGGAGAAGTACCTGAGAAGTACTGAATTATTTATCGAATAAAATATTTCGATTAATTACTTTTAAACTAGATTCAATGAAATTAAACGTTGTTCGTTTCGGACTAACCCGTATTTTTGAAAAGAAAATTCGTACGTAGTGTTTATACTTTATCGCAGTTGATAGAAGTGAAAATTTTAATTTGCTATTAAATGTAATTCCTTACGTTTTGTCAAAATTAATAGTAACGCCAATTTAATTCTCGGACTGCGGACTACAGACTGTGGTAAAAACGGAATTACACATTTACAGCGTTATTATTTCCACTGCATCGACGCGTAGAAAGCAAAGAAGGTATAGAATCTTAGACGTTTGCAATTTATGACAAAATTGTTTATAGGTATATAAACGGATGAAAGATACATTAAGATTAAGATTAAGATTAAGAAAACTTTCCTATAAATACCGATGTTGGTATTATCTACGTGGAAGTTGGTGCGTCAGGGTTCATTGGTAGAAGGAACGAATTTTTCTGTCATTATCGAGTAAGTAAACGAATCAAGCTACGCAATTCATCTAATTAATAAATAATTATTTAGAAAATTACGCGGCCCCCTCCCTCTACCTAATCTTTCCATGAAATATTCATAGAAATTTACGTTATCGGCGATCATTAACCCCAATACAGATCCAATCGGCTATCCATTTGCGTATTTATTTTAGCAACTTTTCAATTTTCTAGCGAGGATATAAAGCGAATTACTTTGTATCTATAGATAATTTTACATTGAAAGTTATGGAAAAATGTAAAGTATTAAAGCGATTGAAACTTGTATATTGACACTTGTACACTTGCTGGATAAGCATAAAATTTTCTGATCGTTCGTACAAGGATTAATTAATCGATGGTAGGTAGAATAATTTGATTGTTCGTTTCGTTTCGGTAGCTCGATTCCTTCGAAGGAGGTATCGTGCGATATCTCTTGACCTTGCAGAACGGCGAACAATAAAATTTCCCAACAGTTAACAGCAACGAAGGTAAGGATGTTGCGATTTGCAAAATTTACAGCATCGGGCCACCGGATTCTTCGCCGTTGTAGTAGACGCCGTTCAACATTGAATTGGCTAGGTGTACAGTTTTCCGAGTGTTGTAAAACACAAAAAAAGGATGTTCGGTGGCCACATCTAGGCCCACAGGTTGTTTTTGGCCGATTTACTACGGTAAGATTTTAGTACACGGGTGTCGCGCCGTTTGACGCAGGCAGCGAGATACGATCTTCCCGATTTTGTACAGTTTTGGAATTGGCGGTGGCAACTATGGCGGTGACTACCCATGAAAGAGGCATAACTATCGCGCGAATGACCAGCCTACGCTGATTACAGCGCTGGTTACAGCGTTGATTACTACGCTGTTTACTACGCTGTTTACTACGCTGATTACTACGCTGATTACTACGCTGATTACTACGCTGATAGAGATAAATTTCAATATGCGGTAAGGAGGAAAGATTTTGGTTTATTGAATATTTTATTGAATATTACGTCGTCAGAGAAACAAAGCGTTGTGATTCATTATACCTTTTCATGTTTAAAACGATGCTGCAAGTTACGTATAGATCTAGCTCCTAGTTTCTGTAGCCTCTGGATAAATCACTTTATCGAACTTGTGAGAATCGATAAATAAAAACGTCAGACGTAAAATTGCGATGCCTGCCACGGTAAACTGTCAAATCTCTGAACAACGTCATTTACTATTTTTTACTACAATTGTTACAAGTAGCACATCCCTTCTTGGTCAAGGTCTCGAGATTCATCTACTCAGGTGCAGCAATAATGGCAGAGCGAAATGGTTTTCGGTGGCCACATCGGGTGCCACAAACCGTTCCTTCTTTCATCTCGCTCTTTCGCAAAACCACCGTAAATTTTCAGGCGTATTTGCGGAAGGACCGTCGTCCAAATTTTAAGTTGTCAAAAAGCAAAACCGTCGTGCCGTGCCTACCAACAATCGCCGTACAATTTCAGCGTCATTGAAACCTGTTAAATTATTATTTACGGCTTCTTGTTGGGAACGTGGCCATGAACTTTGTTCCTCGATCAAATCGATCTTGACTGGAAATAGAGAAACACGTGGAGTCTATTCATTTAAACAAAAGGCTTTTATTTTTGGCATCGTTTGTATAAAATCGAACATTTTCATTTTTACTTTTCAGTTATGTATAGACATGTATTTTTCTCTTTACCGAAGGTTTCCAAAGTGCTGTCAGAGCCGATCCAGCTTTTGCTAAAAGAACGATCGAGAAGCTAATAAATTTTAACCTCCGTTCGCTAAACTTGCGGCAGACTACTACTTCGGTTTGAGTGACGTTTACTTGGGGATCTCTATCCTTGCAGTATTCTCATAGCGTGTTCAGTTCAGGCTGCGTGTCTATTACGTCTGGCGAGGTTATTATCGTGCGATCCGTAAACATTAGCGGTTCCGCGATTAAACAGAGTCGATAGAGTTTGATGTAACGTTTGGATCGAGATTTCGATTTCGTGTCCTTAAATATATCTAATAGTCGTTAATAATGTGTAGAAGAAAGTTAAATTTGCATAATATTATCGGTGGACGAAGAGTATAGATTTTAAAGACAATCAGTTTGAAATTTTAATAACTTTCTCTTGTTAATTATCGACGTTGGAAATATCTTTCTTGCGAATACCATTCGCGCGTGAATTTCGCAGAAGCGAAACTGAATCTATTTGTCATAAAGGAATATATAAGAGGAATAGTATTTCAAATTCTCCGACTTGTTTTTCATTGTTGCCTTTTTGGTTTCAAAAGAAAATAAGTAAAGATAAGAACGAGTAATTGTAAAAGATCTTTTGAACGAATATTTTAACAAATTGTAAAACGACAGAGTCGCGGTATTACGAATTTCAACGAATAAAACGATACAAAAATGTTCTTCTTGTCTTTTGTTCGACGTTTTGACGTATTTGACGTATTATCAACTAATAAGTGTCTGTTATCCGTTAGAATATTATAGGTAATTTTTCTTACGCAATATGGAAAGCAATTTTCAGACAGCAACAGTTTTTGCCAATTGCCGATTCTATTTAGAAGAAAGAGTAAACCAATTTCAAGAATATCGGGATCGCTATGCCACATTGAGGGACTGTTTTTGACTTTTAGAAGAGCGATCCGCTGTAACAAGCATATCAAATCTCGCGTGGCAAAATATTTTTGGTTGGGAAGCATGGAGATGGGAAAACTCGGCGGGCAAGCTAGACAAGCAGCCGGGTGGGCAGGCAGGCAGGCAGGCAGGTAATCGACCGACCGACCGTAAGAAATCACGCCTCGCAATATTTAGACTCATACTACTTAACCGTGTAGAAGCGTACTGTCGTCGGAAATGACCGATTATTCACGGCCCTTTTCTTCTCCCTACTTTTCCGCCTACGGAAGAAGATCCTCTTCTTTTCGGAAGAAGATCCTCTTCTTTTCGGAAGAAGATCCTTTCGGGTTCGTTGTACCGACAATAAGGAAGCCTCGGTAAGTTTCGCAGGTAGTCTTTTCCCTTTTGGAAAACTTCCGTGTAGTCCACTGCTTCGTACAAGAATACTCGTTCCTTACTTTTCGAAAATTAGATCAGATTTCGACCTACTAGGATAGTCTACTAGTATAGGAAAGTAAAATTTTTTTTCTGTCTCGAATTATGCTATTTGAATTTTATACAATAAAATTAACAAAGCAGTGAAACGATATAGAAAACAGTATTATACCGTGGTCCACTAGCATATACATATAACTCGTATCAACGTTGTAGATAATTCAGTTTTATTATTATGTATTGAATAAAAAGGATTGTAATTAAATTACAAAGCGTAATAAATATATTAATAACTCTTAGGTAATAAATAATTTAAATACCGTACAATAAAATGTTATTTCTTTCTATTTCTTTCTATTTCTTTCTATTTCTTCCTATTTCTTTCTATTTCTTTCTATTTCTTTCTATTTCTTCCTATTTCTTCCTATTTCTTCCTATTTCTTTCTATTTCTTTCTATTTCTTTCTATTTCTTTCTATTTCTTTCTATTTCTTTCTATTTCTTTCTATTTCTTTCTATTTCTTTCTATTTCTTTCTATTTCTTCCTATTTCTTTCTATTTCTTCCTATTTCTTTCTATTTCTTTCTATTTCTTCCTATTTCTTTCTATTTCTTTCTATTTCTTTCTATTTCTTCCTTCGTAATATTCGTGTAAATGATACGTAAATTATAATATTTCCATCTTTGTTCACATTAGCCGACATTGTGCACACATCGTTATAATTTAATTGCATTATTTGTCATAATGTATATGTACAATGTGTAACACACAGCGTGTATGTGTACGAGTATTTAACTTTCGAGTGGTAGAAATGTGGTAACGCGACAGATAGTTTGATTAAAGTAATTAATAAATGTGTAAACGAAACTAGTGGGAAAGTGTTTCGTTCGTGGAGAGTATATTTCCCCTTCAAAACGAGACGAATGCGACGAAAGAAAAGGAGATTTTCAAATTGAATCACTCTGTTGCCAACGATATACGTAATTGCTTCTTCAACGATTCGTTTCAACCACGTTTATTAATGAAAATCAAATGATCGTTAAAAGGGCGCAAGATACGTAATTGGCAAATCAAGGAAACGCTTTTGACGAGTAATTTGCTTGACCTCAGCGAGTTTTATTAGCTGTACCTCGAGGCGCGTGTGAATCGTTGTCTAATCGCTTCGTCGACTATGCGAGCCGCCTCGGTTTATTTAATCGTCTCCTTGGGAGAACCTTGCTGCGTTGCACGAGCAATGACACGAGGACAACTTGTCTATCCTTCGTTGGTTTTTCTGCCTTATTCTTTGTCTTATGGCTTACGCTTACGTTATTATTAATGCAGAGAAATCCCGGTTTCCCTTGTTATGCGGCGGTAAGCGCAAAATCACTTACTCGTTGCAATTCGATCGAGATCGCTCGAAAGAATATTTAGCCGTAACGTTTATAAATTATTGGGGAAAGAAGTTTTGTTACTTTATCAGGGGGTGTGCGTGGTTTTCAACTGTTCAACATTTCCCTCGAATTTTAATGTAATTTTAATGTTTAGGTTTTAATGTTTAGGTAATGTTTAGGTGTAAGTTTTATGTAATGATACGAGCAAATAATATACGATAACTATTTCTGCACTTTTAGTTAAACACGGGGAGATAACGTGAAAATGACGGTTGTAAATTATCATTGAAGCCACATTGAGAAAACAGAAGGAATCGCGTTAGAACTTTGTAACACGTGGAAGGAAGGATATTTGGGCAATTTTTTCCAAGGACCCGAGGTATAGAACGTAAGTATTTAAAATAGTCGTCACGCGTGTCGTATTTTCGACACGTGACCATTGTAAATTTTCAACAATTCGTAACGAATACTCTCACCGTCTGTGACACACGTGTCTTGTTCGCGTTGCCACGTTCCTGGTCGTGCTTCGTCCTTACGGTCCACGTGTCTTTGGCCGACACCTTGTGCCTAAATGAATTCCAGGATAATACATGCAATTCATCGTGTCATCGGCACGAGCAAGTATCGAACGAATATTTTGGTCATTTCAATTTCGAATGTGACTTTTTCAATAAAACGAGATTATTTAACGGAGCAAGATTAAGGAATTGAAATAATTGTGTTAAATGCGAATATTCTGTTCTATGCTTTCGAACAAAATAAGTGGCTTATATCGATGGAAATAAAGAGATTGGACGATGAAACGAGTAACGATGAAAATTGATTATAAATATTCGACTAATTTGACTAATTATTCGACTAATTATTCTATATTTGTTATTCGATAAAAGAAAGATTAATTATACTATGAATTATACGAACATAGCTTTTCAGTCTTTTCAACTATGTATGTATGAAGGGTATTCGATTCTTTCTGACAAATTGCAGTATAATGTACGTGTATGAATTAGAATTGGGTATTCGATAATAATTAATTGCACGATAACGTAATCTCGAATTAATATCGTAGATTAACAAATATCTCTGCCTTGTTTCACGTTGCCTTATCTGTAAAGCGATGTAAGGTATTAATTAGAAATAATTAGAAATATCTTTATATAACATTTGTCACAAAGTCCAATTATTTGGATATTTACTGTTATTACAACCTTGTTACTCTACGCTGAAAATAGAAAATAGAAAATAGAAAATAGATAGAGAATTTACTTATTATTTAAGTATTATTACTACCCTTGTAGTTGTAGTCCTGAGCTGTAGTCAAAATATTAAAAATATTCGATTATATACATTTATATAGGATTATATGATAGAAAATCGATATAGATATTTCTAGGTTCTAGATATTTCTAGGCAGGGGGATGCCTAAATATTTTGACAGCTTTTGACTTTGGAAGAGCACGCGATATGGTGACATTTACAGTGTTCTCCTTGTAAGCTCGAAAGGTTACGGTTGATTGAGGTTCTGCAAACAACCCTGTGAATTCTGTTCGAACATTTAGGACTTGCCGATTGCCTTGTTTATTGCCAATAAACAAGGTTTTGTGTCGCCGTTTTGCTGACTTTGACGAAGAATCACGAGTGATCCTCGTTTAAGCCTCCGTTTGAAACAATTTTAACGTTCGAGTATATGGTTGGGGAAGAGAGTATCTTGGATGTAATTTCTTTATCCGCTGCATTATACTTGGAACAGATAATAAGAAGAGAGAAATTAAACAGGATTTCGTTTTCCTATTAATACGCACCAATTACGTACACGTTTTGTTCGAAGAATCCAGATAGAAACGACTAGGTCACATTTTCCACACGATCGAAAAATGTCTGTTGTATCTTTACTGGCATCTATACTGGCTGTATATAGATCTGTAGCTGTATCAGCGATATTTCCGAAACTTTCTTTCCATTTCCGGCAAGAATGATGATCGAGGAACGGAACGATGCTCGACGAAGCGAGACAGTTGGTAATTCCCCGCGAGTGACCGAGAAGACTCTCACGGTTCGCATACTTTTAAAATAAACTTGGAAACAATTAGGTCGATCTGGTTAGCGATCTTCGCGGAGGAGGAACGCGGTCGAGTGGTACCACTAGTCGCAGTAACGAAAGTGTAACCGACTGGGGCAAAAGTGGGGCCCGGTTCGTTGGAATCGACGGAAAGGGGCCCCCGACGGTGGGACGCGGCGATCGCTCGTCGTACCGTGTCGCGCGTCCTTGCGTCACAGAAAAACGGAGCCCTCTTCGACCATATGCCTGCCGCGGCCAGCACCACCAAGCTTCGACGCCTAATTAATCGAAAGTTATACAACAATTACCCATTATGATGCAAATCGCCACGAACCTATTACACGTGGCAGCGTGTACGACGTGACAATAACATCGCAGCGACGTGATACATATACCGTATGTACCTTTATTGCCTTTTCTTCCCTTCCATAGGGTGAATAGGAAACCTATTCGTACGATGCAATACGAAATTGGCATACGAATTTGGATTAGCGGTGTTTAGTAATTTCGGCAAGGAAGAAACGCGCGAATATAAGAAATACCAGATAATTAAGGAATTTCTGATGGAAGGAAGATGCGATGTAGGTAAACACTGTCAATGCCGTTGCCAGTGCGAAGACAAATTCTCGACGTTAGGTTTCCACTTTAAAGGAGGAAAAAAGAAGGTTGACCTTAGAACCTTCCGCCACCTGGAATTCCGTCAATGACTAAATCGATAGGTCCGTTTATAGTATTTTGCAAACTACGGTTACAATAACGGCAACCTGCTTTTTTTCCCCTCTTAAAATCTCTGAAAGTTTTGGTTTTTCATCTGTTCGGTATGACCATGACTGTCACGGATTTGTAGGGTAACTGTAAAAGGATTTTCCGTTGAAGGGTTATTTTTTTTTTCTTTTTTTGCGTCGACAAAAATTCATACCTGATCCAATACTACTTACATTTTTGCTTCGTTTGAGAGCGAATGTTCGGTATTATCGAAAGTTGCGAAAAGCGATTTCTCCAACGTGTCTGCTTGTTACATCGCCGATGAATTTGTCACAAGTTTATTAGTTACATGATTTTTTATCTAACATAGATATTTCCAGTAATGGTTCTAGAAGATATTTACAATTTCCCATATAGCCTATTAATTGATACGAAATTATTTATTAAGAATTATTTGATCTCTGATCTTTTAGATGCTTTAGTTATTAATACATGGTATATTAGCCGAACAGAACGCATCTTACCAACGAACACGGGCATGCAATAGCGCTTTGGATGGTTGCAAGAAATGGCCATGACGAGGCATGTGCTGAAAGCGTATGAACATTCCTTTGCTCGTGTTCTTTCAACTTTTCAGAAACTTCACCACGCGTTATTTCCATTGACTACAAGGTTGTCCGTTGGAATTGACTCGCCGGAATCCAAGACCAGCTAAAAATTCAACAAATAATGAATAACAATTTTGCAAATACCCGAATAAAAGAAAACGATTAGTAGTAGTAGTAGTATACACGAGTTCTTGGTGTAGATATCTAATACCTGATGCACATAAACGATATTTTATCCGATATTATATCTGGGAAAGATGTAAACATACATTTTTTTTCGATCGATACAGCACTTTTCTTTTATTAAAGAAATCGTAAGAAACGAATAAGGTTCGGTATAAAATTATTTTTTCGTTTAACCGTGTCCTTCCCACCATTTTTGAGCCAATTTTCTCGAATATTTCTCTAATGAACATCGAATCGTATCTCACGGTTAATGCTTTAACCTTTTAACTAATTAATAACTTTTCCTTCCGATTTTATGGTAAACTCGATTCAATTCCATGTTAAATAACGAGGATATTACGAATTTCGTTTGTTCGTTAAAATGAGAGCAAGACCGAAATCAAATGGAATAAACCTTAAACTTTAACGATTAAACCGTATCATTATCCACGTAAACAGTAAAACGGCAACGAATGATCGCCGCTCGTCTAAATATAGCGCGTTGGAGGCGCAACATAACTCGTGCATAACTCGATTACAGTGCAAGAATTACACCTTTGCCATCTTTCTCGCGAGCTGCAGTCATGCATGCATAATGCGTATCTTTGTTTCTGTTGCACGCCCATGATCGTGGAAAATCCGACAGACGACCAATCATACGAGATAAACAGTTTTGCGATGAACTTTGTGGAGATTCTACAGAGAGAGTCAGCGCGGTTATTTTCCCATGTATCCGAATAACAAGCTCCTATTTAGCCAAGTTTCAGTATCAAGTACACGCTGTGTATCGTTGACTAATATCGTAATCGTCGACTAGTCGATTGGCTGTTAGAAATGCACGAAAAGATCGTTTGGCGTAGCGGGCGTAACTTTGAATTCGGAATTTTGAGGCAGAAAACGAAGAGGAAAACTTGTGGAAAGGAAAAAGGAAGAGAAAATTATTCAAACTCGGGCGTACCGTATACGGTACAGCCATTCGCCGGTGGCAATGGTACGTATAAGTTCGATCGTCGATGTATCTGGTGAAGGTGAAAATTACGAAATTCTCGTCTCTGCCAGTTAAATTCAAAACTCGAGCATAGACGCGCTACAGTAAACACGACTAGCTCGTTGGTGAATTCGCGTGCTCGACGATGGACGCGAATATAAAACAGGTACGCCATCTATATATGTAGTTCTGGTTCACTAATTTACATAGATCGTGACTTTTTCGATATTTACATTGGCTCGATAACGATAATTAACGGCGGGACTACGAAACCCTAATTAGAAGAGGAAGAAGCCTAGAGCTTCTATTCGGTTGGACGGCTATTTCGATTTCGGCGGCATATAAACATTCTGTATTCTATTTATCGTATACGCTGCGACATTGATAACATTTACCACGTAATATATACTTATTCCGCGTTCGATCGCATCGACCGCGAGGTGAATAGCGACGACGTTGGGTCTGCACGAGTTATACGTACATATGTATTTTCGAGCATACAGTTTATTGCGTTTGCTGCGTAATCCTGTTGTAATAGTGCTGTTAGAATTGCGTCTGGTTCTGTTCTTCGGCATTCGCACGTTAGAAAGGAAGAAATAATTACGGTTTATTCCTCGTTTGATATAACGCGTATACTGTGTATATGTTTCACCGTTTGTCGCATCATTGATAACTCGTCGAATAGTTTGTCTTTGGTAAATTCATCGAAAATCGTTCATAACCGAATCTAGATGAATCACGATGAAAATTGCTTCTGGCATGTCATCTTAAATATCCTATTGATTCGAATAACTGTATCGCGTCTTACTCCATGGTGGATAAATGGGATACGGGGACACGCGAAGACGATACTCTTTCGTGAAGCGTTGATAATACTCTGATGCGTGGGTGAAAAGCGATTGAACGTATCGTAGACGTTCGTATGGCGGACATTTCTCGTCAGTGCTTTCGTGATTTCATGATTTTAATTGGAATCGAAGGATATTAATTATGGTGGGATAATTGAACCGGTGTTTGCGTTCAGCAGACGGCCAACGGAGGAACAATGTTGTAAGAATCAACATACAATAACTTATACCAACGACGTTTCACTTCTGTTGTTCCAATAAGTATATATCGGATTTGCACGATGATTAGGCACGAAGAAAATAGACCGTTAAAGTTTTATCGAGACTTGCTGGATAGATTCGATGGAAGCGGTTGAAGAAACGGGATTTAAATGGAGAGATTTGTCTATATATTTAATCGCTTTATTGAAAGAAACTAATTTTTACAAATTACGAGTCACTCCACCGATGGAGGATTCGTAACGAAAACTCGACTTCCTTGCGAGCAAACGATACTTTAGAATCATCGATAATGTGTCCGATAATTGTAATTGTTTTAATCTTTTTCAAACAAAACATTCGTCATATCGCACATTCGTTGCAATTATACGTGTGTGTAATTATATGGTGTAACAACTGTATCCGATTAAATTATGAAATACTGGATCTCGTAACGAGATTGTTGTCCTGTATGGAGCCTAGTTTTTTAACCATTCTAACGATAGTTTTGCATATATTTAATAATATTCGCGTAATATATTTAGTAATAACGCGGGTTTCATACTATTATCTTTAGAACGTTTAAACGAAGATTGTGCGCCTTTTCTAAATTCGTTGCACGAACGTAACAACAATAAGGTAGTTTATTATTAAATAACATGCCTAAAATTGTAATCGAAGCGAATAAAGTCGAATCAAGTGAATCAAGTACTGAATGTCGAAGAAGCATCGACCAAGTATGATTTTCAGTGTAACGTATTTTAAAGAATTAAAAATGTTTTTTTCAATAAAAAGATGACCGACAGTTATACGTGTATTTTAATTTCCACCAGATGTATAGAAAAGGAGCGGAGTCTAATTCGCGTCGTAACTTTGCGGTTAATCTTCTGTTTCTATATAATAATAACGACATCGATAATAAGAAAGTGCACTGACTACGGATATTTGTGCAAATGTGTTTGTCGCGTTTCCATAAACTGATTGCTGGTAAGTATCTAGAAGAAAGAAGAGAAAAAAGAAGAAGGGAAATGCGTAGAGTTGTTTTATTTTTTAGTTATTATCAGGTATAATTTAATTCGAACGTTTTGTATGTTTGTGTACTTATACGTATGTATCAACTAATAACTAAAAGTATCAGAAACAGATGTTTTTAACACATTTTTTTCATTTGCTACCTTCCGTTTTGCATATTATTCTATTAAAAAGACAAAGAGAGAGAGAGAGAGAACGATTCCGTTAAAAAAGAGAAAAGTTGCGCATCTTCGAGCGATTAGGGTCGAAGAGAATCGTACGTTGAGATCTATCGGCGCCCGTATCAAAATACTTACTTGGCCGTAGTCGGTATCGTTGAATCATCGTGGCTGGTCCGAAATCGAGGAAACTCTTTTCGACTAGCGTAGTGGTATTCCGACCAGGCGACGACGTATCGGTGTTACGATACGAACGGCGGCGGAGGGATCGGTGGACAGTGATTTAACACCGGTGGTGTAGGATACACAAAATGGTGTGGCCGAAGGTGGTGGAAGAAGAGCAGCAACGCACAGGAGGAGAATCACGAGGGAGGAGGTAGCAATTCGTTTGTGGTGGGGGGTCCTCGGTCCCACCTCTCCCTCTCGCCGCACGGTACGCAAGGAGGGCCACTGGAAGTAGGGGCCGCTGTCGGTTGGTGCCGTGTAAGACCCCTCGCAGTAAGGGCCCACAGGCCATCCAGTTCGTTTCTTCTTCGCCTACTTTTAGGAATTAGTCGCATCTCGTCCGGCGCCAGACGAGCGAGGCCTCTCTCCTGTTCGTACTGCATCGACAAGGCCTCTCTCTCTCTCTCTCTCCCTTTTTCTCTTTCTCTTTTTCTTCCTCCTTTTCTCTCTCTCTCTCTCTCTCTCTCTCGCTCTCTATCTCTTTCTTCTCCACATCTCCCTCTCCCCCTCCCCCTCCCCCTCTCTCTATCACTCTCTATCACTCTCTGTCTATTGCTCGTTCTGTCACTGTCTCTCTCTCTCCTTCTCTCTCTCTCTCTCTCTCTCGCTCTCTTCCTCTCTCGCGCGCGCTTGTCTCGCGGACGTTATCAACCGGAACGTCAGATAGTTCGGAATTGACGAGACACGAGGAATGAGACGCGGAAGAGTCGTTGGATCAAGGGACGACGTCAACGTCCTCGTGCGTAAATTTTTGTCGCGACAGTGATCGTATCCGAGTTGGATTTTGCCAGAAGAAACGCGAGATAGAGACGTGATCGTCGAGTGATCGTATTTGATACGGTCTCGTCTTATCGATCCCGGAGCCTGTGACATCGACGCGGAGGATATCGAGCAAGATCGAAGGTGATACAGCGACGACAAAAAGTCCGTGTAAAGAGAGAACGATAGGTGGCCGATGAGGAACAGCGGATTGCCGATGAAAGATCGACAGTGTTCGTGGAGGCAAGGGAGGAGACGCTGGTCAAGGTCAAGGATCGTCTCCCGCGGGAATTCCATTTGCTGATCTATGCCGAAACGTGTATTACGGATTTTTCCACAACTTGCCAGAGGGAACGTGTCAGCCTGGAAGGAAACGCCGGATGATCGAGAAGAACACGAGAAAGAGAGGAAAAGGAAGATTCTTTCGTGGATACCGGTTTCTTCTCGGAGAATTCGACGATCGATCGACGATCGTGTATTCGGTGATCTTGTGCCTGGCAGATTTCCCTACGTCGTTCCGTTTCGTTAGAAACACGACAATACGTTTTCGTTTTGTTATTGCTTGTCGGGCCTCGTCTCGCCCTTTGCTCGGTGCTGCGCCGCGTGACAGGTGAAGTCTGTACAAGTGATCTGGATAATTCGTCGTCGAGAGAACCAGACGTACGGGTGAACAGTGTCTCATTCTCTGGATAGATTTACACGAGCAGGTGGTCCCGAGGACATCAACAATTCCACTCTGGATACCACGCTGCTCATATGTAAGTGGATCGTTAAAATACACGTATTTTATCCTCGTTCCATTGTTTCCGTCTGTTTCGAATCTTCATTTTTTGTAGAAGAAACAGTTTTTCTGCAGAACGGTTACTTTCACAGAAAGAATCGCGTGAATTTGATATTTGGGCGTAAAATGGGGGAAAAGGAGGGAAAACGGCGTTACACGTGTTGCACGTGTAGATACCTTTCTTCGAAACGATTAACGACGGTTGTACGATTAACTGACTGGATCACGGCACAAACTGACAAACTGACAAACTGACACAGTTACACAATATGGTTGCTCTGTTTGCACAAATTTCGCGCGTATCGTGCCATTCGTAACAAATGATAAATTCGATCGTGGTTTTTCCGCGACGAATTTGAGGAAGCGGGTCGTGAACGTTTTGCGAACGGCGTTGCATTTTTATGAATCGATTCCTGCACAGAATTTCTTGTACCACATACGTCATTCGAGTTACCACGCTTTCTAACGATAGAACCCGTGTCTCGTATTCACGATCGAAGTTGCGAATTCCGGCCGACTTTTTTTTCCCTGCGCTGCGAAGAAATTCAACGAGTCTCGTTTAACGACCCCGCCGCGTACGAACGATCGCGTAGTAAATGAAATGGTCGCGAGCTGGTTATCCTTGGACTTTCGCAACGTGGTGAACGATATCGTAAGGAAGGTCAGGTCTACTTGTTTGAATGGACTAGAATTGTTCCGGAACAGCAGCAAGTTGTATAGAGAGTGTTACACCGATGCGACCCAGTAAAAAGTCGAAGACACTGGAAATTGAGAAATCGAGCAGTCACGATGCGATGGATCGTCGATTGTATCGCGAGTATACAGTAGGAATCTAAGCTGGTTTGAAAACATGGCAATTGAAAAATTGTGCATCGTGCAAAATGGCCAAGTTGACGCGAATATGTTGATTTAAGTAGCGAGTACTTTTTATTCGCGATAGTATAATTGTATAACGGTTCATCGATTCGGTTGTATTTGTTATTTAAGATATTTGTTATTTAAGAGGGGACGAGTTTGTTTCGATAGCCGATGTAAGCGAATAATGGGAAATATCGTTATCCTTTGGTTGGTTTCGAGAGGTCGCTCGCAACGTGTCAGTGGGACCTGGCACTAAAACCTAACAGTTAGTAACGGGTACTGGTAACCGTGTCATAAAGGAGGATTCTCCGCGGCGTGAAAACATTTCGGTATTTCCGCGGTGGACCGCGGGTAACCCGCTATATTAACCCGGTACATTGAAAATGGGCAAATTTGCAACGAAGCCGCATCCGTTTGCGCAAAGATCGCGAAGAAAGGCGGCTCTTCCTTAAATATCGTTTCCATGTATTTTTTCATCCACATCTGCCGACTATCCGATCTGCGTTCCCACCGTCGTAAAAACGACTTTCTATCTACGGCGAGGGGGAAACGTCTACGGCAATGGCGACTCGTAGACGCAATTTCAGGAATATGAAATTGCAGTTGAATGAATGCCACCGTATATTTAGCCGTATATTTAGTTGGGAAGGGTGTCAAAGTCGTTGGCCGTTGAATAATAACGGGTCGAATGGTAAACGGTTTCTGGGAGAAATTTATTTCGCGAGTATCATCGTTGGCGATCTTACTCGCAGGTGTTGCGATCGCCGCTAGACTTTTCCAGTTTCTCGCTCTTTCGAGGACGACGAATCGTATAGCAGAGCCGCGCGTTCGATCCAGTAGATTCCAGTCTTTGCCAGCGGAGCTAGACTGAAGAAATTTACGCGACAGTTGCAACAACGGAATTACGTTCCTCCGAGCAAAGTCTCGCTGTGAGACTTCGAGCCTCGATCGTCGAGCCTTAATCTCGAGCCTTGGAAGAGCGTCTCTGACTGTGTTTTGGGAACAACGAGCTTGTCCTTGACCGAGACCACGAATTTCGACGACCGGTTCGAGGAACGCGCGCGTCCATTTTCCAAGTGTAGAAGATATCCGAATCGTGGCATAGTAATAATATAATACACGGACAAAAGTGTAGGACAAGTAGGCCTAGGGGGATAAGGAAGCCTAGGAAAGCAGCACCTATACGTCTTGCTGTTGGTGGTTGTTTGACATTTAGAAGCCGACACGGCCATTAGGTATTCGGGTACCGAGAACCAGGAGGACGTCGGATAGGAAGAAGACTATAGAGACGGCGGAGACGGAGGCTGCTCGGTTCGCGGTGAAATTTCTCCGCAGTGACTTGCTTAGTTCTGGCGAGTGGGGGATCGACGTGTTGGCGCGAGGTTGTAGACATCTCGCAAGGCGGTTCGTTGCTCCATGCCGATTCACGATTGGCTCGAGCCAGTGTCAGTGTCAGCACGCCGATTTCTCGCGGTATGCTCGTTTTTCGGGCCGAGATCGACCGAAATTATTTGGAAAATTCGTTGCAGGCAGTCTGATTTGCCAAGTATCGCGACCTTTGATCTTCCCATATGCCGATGCTATATGTAATGGCAATTACGTTAACGCGATGGTGCTCGTCTCGCTTTCTTGCCCCTTTTCTATCGCCGCGATATCGAAGAAACTGTCAAGACGATTAACCCTGTTCGCGTTAATAATTTTCCGCCTACGAAACTGGTATTCCACCTGTCCGATTCACGGTTGCACCGAGCCGCCGCAACCTTCGTCTCTTCGTGGATATAAACGATCGTAACCTATCGTAAGTCGGCTTGGAAACTTTCAATGCTGCGCGCCGAGCCTTCCCAGAAGAGGAATCGAGGACGAAGAAAGAGGAAGCGCGTGAAAGAGCAAGCATCGGGAAACACGTCAGAGGCTGTTTTTTTTAACGAAGGACCAGAAAAACACGAGCGAGTTTGTCGGCGAGAGAGCAGGTCTATTCGGTGTGAGAGAAAAGTGGCGGTCGGAGAGAAAAGAGAGAGAATTACGGAGGCGCAGAAAGGGAATGCCGCGGAGCGACGAGGAAGGTGGAAAGAGGGTGGAGCGAGGAGCGAGGAACGAGGAGCGAGAAGAAATACCGGCGGAGAGAAGGACGAGAGAATAACAGCGTGGTGGGGCATTGAGCCGGTGTTACCGCCGTGGCTGGAGAGTAGGTCAGTGTACCACGTTAACCGGTATTCCAACGAGGTAGGGGGGCTTCCGACTCGTCAGTTCCGCAAGGCTCTATAGATACTCGCAGCTCCGACCACGGTCGCGTCCATGCTCGCCTCGCTCTTCTCAACGGCCAACGTAACTGCTTTGTTCGCTCGGATGTTCGAGTACCGGTACTTTACCGGGCTTATTTCATCGTCCAGGCAACTGTCCCCCGAAGAATCGACCTGGCTTTCTTCCTAGTACAATAGTAAACAGTTTTTCGTCCGACAGAGATCCGACAGAGATCCGACAGAGATCGTGATGGTGGTCGGAATTCCGATCGCTCGTTGTGTCCATTTTGACACGTTTCCCATCAGCCGTCTCCTTTACCTCGAGCTCGTCTTCTTTAACCTTTACCTTAATGGTTACCGCACTTTCTCCGTTGGCAGCACGGTGCCAGGTTGCCTCGCGTACGTTCGTACGCGCCTATCTGCTACCATGCATTTTGATGTCGACGTTCGGCCAAATACCGGAGCAACGTTGAATCGGCCAACGCGGTTCTCCGCAACAGAACATGCTTTCAACCTTGAAATCCTGTTCGATTACATGGTCGACAATTACAAAATTATCCACTTGCCGAGGCTTCGCCAGACTTTTCTCATCGTCGTAGGCACGTGCATGGAATACGTACATGGAAATTGATAACAACTAGATTTTCTGTGAAACTGACTCGCTCGATTATCGATTTCTCGATCGTTGTCGCGTTATTCTCGAATCAACTAAAAAATGCTAAACTAATTATTTCCAGACCAACTATCACGTTTATAAGTATCACGTCGCTTTTTCCTGTTTCGCGTAATTGTACTTGTGTCGTATCCAACTCTAATCTCTGGTACTTAATCTCGCACTTTGTCGTATCGGTGACACGCGTCCGCTTTCGTACAATCAAAAATCGTGTGGTCGGTCACGTACGATTGCAGAATCGATCGTATTTAACGGAATACTAACGAGTCGTTACGAGATCCATGAGTCAAAGATAAGGTATTTGCGCGAAGTATGCGAAGCGCTAGAGGGGCGGGCGTTACGCTTTTGCCGGCGTTCAAGTCTCCAATTTCGATGCGCGTACATCCGAGTTTCCGTACATCTATCAGCACGAACGAAAGCGATTGACGTTGCACAGGGATTTTACGATAGTTAGTAGGTTTTCTCAAACCCACATAGTCGACGCTAATCAGCCAGAGCGCTAACGAACGTTCTAAATATAACCGTGTTTGAATATACCGCTATGATAGATAAAAGATAATACCCTCATTTGTATCTACTTTTGAAACGTATTAACGCGAAAGTCACCGACCAACAGACGCGTTATCCTGCATTCCTGCATTCCTGCATTCCTGCATTCCTCCTGCGTGTCAATCCAATTTACCTGTAACGCGACTTCCGCTCCTAGAAACGTACTCTTCTTTTTTCTTCCTGTATAATTTATCCGCGATCGATATCGAATTTTATCGTAAAGATTTCGCGAAACTGCTAAAAGGTGCTTTTTTCCTTTCTAATCTGTAACGCGCTTATTCCGTTGTCCTTTGGCTTCAGACAGACTGTATGGATTGCTAAAGTGTCCTAAAAAACGGGAAACCACAGAAAGAAAGGAAATTTCCATACTTTTGAATTACTTTAGAATCGTTACTTTTATCGTCAAGACCGATAGTGATCGGCGCGGAATTTCCGTGCGCGTCCAAAAGCGAAAGAACAACGGGGCTTTTACAAGCCGAGCTTGTAACGTCGAGCGAATTGAAAAACGCGCACGATCCCTGGTTCGTGGGTTGCACGCGAAAACGTGGAAGCGAGTTTCACGTTTACTGATTTCTGGTTTTCCGTGTTACGAGAAGCGGCGTGACCAACAGTGTGCAGCAGCAGCAGCAGCAGCAGCAGCAGCACGGTACCACGGGAGACAGGAGACGCGTGCACGAGTACGAGTGTGGCACGTTTCCCGTATGTAGGTCACCGTGGGGAGCTGCGATTCGCACGCGCCATTTTTCGCAACGAAAAGGAAAGCCATGGCTCACGCGCCTAGCAAAATCTGACTGGTTTTGCGTAGGCCTCCTCTCCGTCGAGCGCAACGCGTAACGGTGCTTCGACCTACTTCCGTTCCCCACTATACACGCGCTCGGATATAGTTTAGCCGCGTATAGTAGCGCGAACAAGTGCGCTCCCGTCACGTGACCACGCGCGCGCCTTTCGTCCAACCATCGAGAAATTCGAATTCCGAGCGTAAAAATACATCTAACCTCGGTTATTTTAATCGTGGACAGCCAGGCGATCGATCGTAGAATTGCTGCAACGTGCGTTGAACGCCGATTTACGATTATAGGATTTCCGTTTACAACGTTGTCCATATTATAAAAGGCATAACGTAAAAGAGGCACGATTGTTTTTCATGGGACATGTTGTCAAGTTAACGGCGTCGTTACGTTCGAAAGAAAATCGGCGGGTTGGCTGGCGAAGAGGATAGCGGCGCATCGGCCGGCAAAAGTGGGTCAGCGCGGAAACCGCGGCTCGCACGCGCCATTTTTCACAACGAAAAGGAAAGCCATCTGGACAAAATCTAGCCGATTTGCGTAGGCTCGAATCGTGCAACGGGTTGTAACGGTGCTCCGGCCTACTTCGCTTCGGGCCCCCACTATACGCGAGCGCGAGCGCGGTATAGTTTCGGCGTATAGCGACGGGCACGAGTGGCCGCGGATCAACGTTGCAGCTTCTTCTCGCTTACGCGTGAACGGCCATTTAACTCCGATATGTTTGTATCGGCAACGATTGTTACGAACGGTCCCATTCGTTACGATACAGAGCCGTGGAATTTGTATTTTTAAAGGTAACCTAGAAAATTCGTATCGACGATGCTTCAAACCCGTTCAAACTTTCCTCCATGCGGCTGCATCGTGCCATCGAATAAACTCCGTCGACGATCGTCGAATATCGGACGAACAAGCAAATATCCGAAGCGTGAATATATGAAATATACGAAACGACGGTTATATAAGGAAATATAGGATCGAACGACGGTTTAAAACGCGATATAGGAGTCGAAAAGTTGGATGGGTCGGCGTAAATCGATAAAGCCGAATTGGTCGCGCCGCGCGAATACCCGGTGATCCCATTGATAAGTGGCTCACCGAGACATTGTCGTAGGGCCGAAAAAGTGGGACCGTAGTGCGAGCTGTTTTCTCGTGGTTGATCGACGAACGGGTCGAGCGGCTTGTTCGCCAGTCCACGCCATTGGATAACGGTACCCGGTGAACACGTCACAGCTCCACGAGGGCCCCTGTCCCCTCTGTCGGTCCCCGAAGCGGGCACCTCCAACGCTTGTCTACCGTCGGTTGGCAATCGACAAGGACGGGATCTAACCGACGCGACGACAAGGACGGATACGGCATGCTGGAGGGAGCTTGGCTGGGGCAGAAACGATGGTAGGAGGGATGTCGGACCTCGTGGTGGGCAGTCGGACTATACGTATGCGCCGACCATTTGCATGATTCCCATGACGTGCTTCTACGGCCACGCGGATGTGTCAATCGGAACGGAGAGAGAGGAAGAGAGAGGAAGAGAGAGCGAGAGAGAGAGAGAGAGAGAGAGAGACAGAGAGAGCCGATTCGCGTTTTTCGTGGCAGGATATGGGGATCGCGAACTCCTCCGATAAAATGCAAATAAATCTTCCTTTGTGCAATCATCTCACGACCAGATTTATATGTCATTCACAACCGGATATTAGATTATTCAGACTTTTCTATTTGATTGTAGGATACTTTTAGAAATTAAAGTTAAAAAAGGACAGTTTTGTACCTTCTGTTCTTAGGAGTCGCGTGATTCGCAAACCTACTTTGCATTGTTCCGTTTGTTTGCGTTGGAATTTTCTACCAGCGTCGTCTGCCTTTTCGTGAATGAACGGTTTTTGCGTTCGTTTTTGCGTTCGTTTTTGCGTTTCTCTTCTCTATTTCTCACTCGTGTGGTAGCTAGTTATTCGCAAGACGAAAATGTATTTTTAAACGCGGCAATTTGGTTGGTCGAGTGTACCCAGCCGTGGCTGGCTAGCGTGCCACTAACCTAGTTAACAGGAGCAAGTCTTTCTTCTCGAGAGAAGTGGTATCTGCCTACTTAACTTCGCGATACATGCTGCTATGCTATACTTGTGTATTTACACGCACCAGTATTACCTACGTTTTACCTGTGGATATGCATGCTACATAGGAATAGTATTGTTTGTAGGATATATACGCTCGCGGAAATAAAAGACAAAGTAATTGGTTCACCAAACGATTTCTTCCGTTTACCGTATAATCATTGCATTTTGGATCCTTCTTTCTCGTATTTCTTAAGCCAAGAACAGAACCTGACGTAACGTTAATTTAAAACTTTAATTTCCAAAGTATTCGACGACTGCGCAAACTCGATCGAACTTTCGTTTTTATAGAAATTATTTCGAATATAAGGTAAAATAGAAACGAGCGACGTTTCGCTGCACGGTGAAATTCTTCTTCTTCTTCTTCTTCTTTTTCTGCTTCTTTTCATTATTATTATTATTATTACTATCGATTCATATCTTTATAAAGGCAAGTAGAGGAATAGATTTGTTTTACCTTCAAAATGTTGTAATAGGTGTTAAACGATATTACGCGGATTCTGTGGATTTCTGCACCCTTTCTTTCAAATTTTCCATAAATGCATAAAAATCCGCAGCCTAACTATCACGTATACGATTCCTTTTGAAAACTGAAATCCGTGTTACAGGTCCCCGCGGCGCCGTTGGCGGTTGCAGCACCCCCGGCAGTAGAGTGGATCCCTGGTGGAATCCTGGTTCCCTCTTCCCCTCGACCCCTGGGCCCCCAAGGATCGACGAGGGGGCACCGGATAACGGTAGTGGTGGTTTTCAGTTCTATAGTCCACCGAATCGTAACGCGAATAGTCCGTCGCAACAGTCACAACAACAACAGCAACAACAACAACAGCAGCAGCAGCAGCAGCAGCAGCAGCAGCAGCAGCAACCGGACCACCGACACAAATCACAACATCAGGCGAATCAGTCGAACGCGAACAGTAGCGTCTGTACGAGCTACGGTATCGCCTCGACGTCGTCCTCTTCGTGCTCGTCGTCGGGCCTCGGTCACGTGGATTCGGTAGCGCGAGGTGCCGATGCCGTAGGTTCGCCTGGCAGCGTGTACGGCATCGCCTCGTCGTCACCGGAACCCTCTTCGGCCAGCAATCTGACGTTTTCCGCGCTCTTGACCACCACGTCCTCCACAGAGACGCATAATCGAACATTGAGAGCCGGGGTCCCAACTACGACCACGGGTCAGAGCAACGTGCTACCGTCCACGTCGACGATATCCCACGGTCCGATTAACGCTAGAAACAACGTCGGCAACAGCAGTGTCGCGTCGCCAGATTCCTTAAACGGAATCCTGTCGTCTCTAAACGTTAGGATCAAGACGGAGGAATATCCGAAAGTACGCACGGAGGAACGAAGAACGACAAACGCGACACTTTCATCAGCGTCACCGTCGTTGTCTTCGTCCTCGACGTCCACCTTTAACGCATCCCTGCTCAGTTCCCTATTGTCCACGTCGCGAATCTCGACGGCCTCCTGTAGGAACGACAACGACGAGGACATTCTGTCGAGATCGTGCATCAAGCTCGAGTATCCGTCCACGGATACGCAACGACCGAGTCAAGGCCATCAACAGGAGGAACAAAGCACGGTGCGCGGCATCAAAGTAGAATATCCTCTCGGTCAATCGTCGCAGGACGTTCTGGATACCGGTGAAGAGCAGGAACTCGCTACCACGTCGCCGTACGACATCATCCCAGCCGGGAATCCCAGGTGTCTGACGAAGCAGACCGTTTGCACCGGCAAGAGCCAAACGAGTTCCTTGGTTAAAGACGTGATCGTGCCCGTCTGTCCGGGCGGTGTATCGCCAACCTCGGATATTGTGATCGAGATGAAGTACGAAACTCAGTCAGGTCCACCAACAGCGCCGCCGCATTTAACATCCTCCGGGGTTGAGCCGCCTCACAGCAGTCAAGGGACAGGCATCGTGGTCGGTGGTTCGCCCGCGGAGGTTGTCGGAGTGGACAGTTTACTGCTGTCGCCATGGGGAGCGACTGGTCCGGACTTTCTGGAGCCTCCCGACGTCAAGCAAACGGCAGCTGGTCTGCAGGATGCATGGGACACCCTTCTTCTCGGTTCGTCGGTCGGCGTCGCCTCGGCTCAATCGCTGGCAGAATTGAAACCTCTTCCACCCTTCACCGGCTATACCGGACATTTGAGCATCAACGGTATACCTGGTCATCACTATCACACGATAGCGTCGTCCGCGCAGAGGCCGTCGCTACCATCCTCATCGCCAACGTCTTCATCGAATCAAGAATATTACGAGTCACCGGTCGTATCCTCCAGCACGCCGTGCCCGCAGGGTAGCCAAAAGCAGCAACAACAGCAACAACAACAGCAACAGCATCACCAGCACCAACAGCAACAGCAGCAGCAGCAACAGCAGCAACAGCAGCAGCAACAGCAGCAGCAACAACAACAGCAGCAGCAGCAGCAACAACAACAACAACAGCATCATCATCATCATCATCATCATCATCATCACCAACAGCAACAGCTGCCACAGTCGACGCAACAAGTGGACTACGATATCGAAGATATAGCAGAGATCATTGGTTCGGCGATAGCGGATACGACAGTTCCTGGTGGTGGAAACGGGGCAGGTTCGGAGCACGACCCGGACGCGTCGCGCGATTGGATCGACATTGCCGAGTGGATCGATACCGCGTGCTCGCCGAAAGCTCAAGAAACTACGTCGCCAAGCCCGTATTCGCAGATATACGGAACGGCGACACCTTCGACGCAAGCACAGCAGCACGGCTCGACCTTGCAGAGTTTGCTGACGCATGGGTACGCGCCGCTGATAAACGCCAGGTTGCAATCCGCGAATGCTGGCCTACAAAATGCATCCTGCGGCGAGACTCCGTCGTCGACGAGCCCCTACCCACCTGTCAGTCCACCTGGCAGAGTCTCAACCTCGTGCAGTCCCGATCATTTGCTGCACTCGTCGTTCGCGGCACCTTCTCACCCCAGAAAGAGGTCACGACCTGCTCCAGGTTCGCAGAATCCATCGAAAAAGAGTCCAGGCACGGGTGCGACGGCACTACCGTACGGAACGGAATCTGGCCTGATAGGCGGCAAGGAGAAGCCGGTGCATAGGTGTTCCATCTGCAACAGAGGATTTCTAAACAAGAGCAATATCAAGGTGCACTTGAGAACGCATACGGGCGAGAAGCCGTTTAGGTGTGAAGTATGCGGCAAAGCCTTTAGGCAGAAGGCGCACCTCATTAAACACCAACAGATTCACAAAAGGATCGGCAGGGATTAGATCGATGAAGCGGTTTCTCTCTATTGTGGGGAGAACGTATCGAGCGTACCTAAATTACTGTAAGTACCTATGGCGAAATGGCGTTGATCGAAACGTTAAGACGTCGAAACGTCGACGAATCGATGGTTATCTAACGTGTTTAATACGATTCGTTCGAGGAAAATCAACGAGAAGCTGATGCGTTGTTAAACGGGTTGCTAAACGAGGAATCTGATTGTATCAAGCGTATGTGAGTGAGCAAACTTATGCTGAACCTAACGAAACCGTGCCGAACGATAATTTTCGGTCTCGAGAAAAGATAGGCGGCAGTGCGTAATTCCCAGGTGCAATATCGAGCAGGATCGAGAATCTCGTAGATGGGTATGAAGCCTTCGATCGGGACTCGACCAACGATTCTTCTGCGGGGGTGAATTCAGAGGAAGTGAGATGATCTCTTGTGCTGTGTTACATTGACGACGTTAAATTGTGCGTGCATGCCACTGTCGCGAGGTGTGTATATATACGTGTCGATAACAGAGCACACGTACGCGGGTACGTGCGTATACATACGTAGAAAGAAGCGAACATTAAAGAAAAAGGAAAATCTCGAGCAAAACATATTGAGCAGAGAGAGTGTATATATATATGTATATATATATATACATATATGAGTGTAAACATATACATAGCTAGGTGTAACATATACGTAATAGACGTAAAAGGAAGTGACGAAAACTACGCGAGGCGCGGCCACGCGTATGGTCTCGCTACGGATGTACCTAATCTCTTCCAAATACGTTTTATTTTTATTATCTTTTTTTTTTTTTAATCAAGTAAGTCCTACCGCTTGTTCTCTTATTTATATTGCTTTTATATAATATACTCTCACACTCATATTGTCCGCAGTCCTTTTCTGTTTCTATGTTATTTAATTTCATTCGTCTCTCTCTCTCTCTCTCTCTCTCTCTCTCTCTATCTATCTCTCCCTCTTATCTATTCCCCTTTCTATCGGTTTATTTTTGTAAGATAGTCAGTCGTTTTTTTATGTCGTTTTTTTACTCGTGTTTCTCATCCTTTTCCGTTGCCTGTTCTCCCACTCTATAAGTTCCTTTCGTCCTTTAGCTTTTGATCGTCACGCACCGTCTGTAACACGTGTACAACGACAGTATCAGGATTGTTTGAGGACATCCTTTTGGAGACCAACGTTTCGAAGATTGGTTATTACGTTCTTCTTCGTATTTTAACGTTCGTAAGCTGTCGAAGCTTCTTTACGGGTTCTTTTCGTTCTTTTCATTCCTTTCTTTTCTTCCTTTTTCGTTCTTTTTTCTTCTTTTTCTTTTGTCCGAAAAAAACGTAGTATTTGTGAAAGAGAATTATACGTACTTGCTCGATCGTTGTTTCGATTCGTCGTCGGAGAACGAGCCACGAGCCTTCGATGGATCGACCGACGGAGGGCGATATCTTTTTTTTCAAATACGCGACGTTTTCAAAAGAATACTCATTAGTTTTCGACAGGCTGATACTTTCGACCTTGATATTAATTTATTCCGATCGTCCTTCCTTACTCGATCCACGAATTCTCGTTGAAATTGTATCGTGTGTTGCAATGGCCGATGACTGCGGAACTGTAATTTTTAATTTGTATAAAGTCGGAAGATGTGGATTATTTATAAAACTCATGTTCGATTAAATGATTGTTACCGTAATACAAAGTTGCCAGTTCGTTTTACTTCCCACGATCCCTACTCGTTTCATCCTCCGTAGGTGCGCTTTTTGGTCTTCACCGTTTTGTTCGTCTTTCATCTGGTACGAATGTTTCGTTAAATAATCCTACGAATTAACGAGATCTTTCTATAATCTTTCTTTTGGAATGTTGAGCTATCATAGATTAACGCGGTGTACTTAATTTACCGTATAAGAGTAGATCACGCGAAATGACCATCTTTAGTAACGAAATTTGCCATCTTCGTGGAAGTTTAATCGAAGCGGAACGTATCGACATTCGTAAGGTGAAAGTTGGCAAGTTTTCATCCGAAATAATCAGGCTGTAATACTTGACGACGAAATGTACCCTCCGTGTATTTATGGGGCTAGCCAATCAGCAACCACGCACAGATCTCGGCTGCTCGTTGCGTGTTCCGTGTATCCGGATGTCCTCTCACGCGTACGTGCCCGTTTTGTTACTTTTATTTCACTTGAAGTGTGGCACTGACTCAAAGAGGAGAGCCCAAGTCCGGATTCTGCGTTTACTTCGCATAATGGTCCCGTTGCGTGTTTCGATCTCTCGGAAACAGATTTTTCTTCGTATCGTACATTTGGCGGTGGATAAAAACTCCATGTCTCTTTAATATAAAATGCAAGTATAAATGTAATTTATAAATGCAAGTGTAACCAAGTTCGAAACGAATTTCTAATTTTACGTTGGTCCAGATTTAGTCTCATATACGATATTTCGTTTCGTACAAGAGGAATCTGCGTTAGTGATAATAAATAAATTAGTAATGTAGTATTTAGCGTTCTAAACAGAGCTTTAAATTTGATTTTACAGGAATTTTCGTTTTACGATAGAAATTTCTTTTATATTATGTATCAATCAACGTTATATTAATGTTATATTAAATATCGATTAATATTTCAAGGAAAATTTCATTTTATCCAGGATTTTAGTGCAGAGTAGGAGTTGAGATATTTAGATAGGCTTCGTGTTGTCGCGGTGTTTAATATAGTTGCGTAGTTATATATCGATAAATGGTCGATATGTGATATTTCGTTTTCAATAAATCGGAACGCAGTGGCGTGGAGTCGCGACCACACGTTCGAAATGCGTTTAAAAATAAAACTCTGTATCCCGCCACAGTCGGATCGAAAGGCACGATTAACGTTCTCCTTCTGTTCTCTTTCGTTACTTCGTTACACGTGCTTGTAAAAATGTACTTGCTCCGTAACAACAATTTATTTCTCTTTTGCTTAAGATTAACCTGTCTTTTTTCCCCAATTTATTATCGTTTTCTGGCCGTTCCGTTTTCCGTCCCAATTAAATAGCGAGTAGAAAGTTTTTCTTTCGGTTGCTATATTATTATTACGTTGTCTTGTATAATTCAATTCCTCAACAGGGAATTGCCCGGTTTCTCAATGAATACGCGTATTACTCGAACACGCATACGCATCATAGATCTGATTTTCTCAGCTTGCATCTTTGTCTCGGGCAGTGGATCACTGGCAAGTCAGTCGATTAGCACGTTCGCTCCGTCTCGCAAGTATTGGCACACGTACGTAAACTTAAGTAAACGTTCAAAGTTGTTAGAAAATTATGACGACGTTTCGAAGCGTTTCGAAGCTATTCCGTATTTATCTTATTTTCAAGCGAATCGTATTTTCCTATCATATTTACAAAGTTCTCGGGTATCGAACGAAACTATGTAAAGTGAAATCTCAGTTTACGCGAATTCAGCCTAGTTGTAACAGTTTCATAATAACTTGTAACCGTTGCAAACAATGACCTTGCTACTTTTCATTTAACGTTAAATATATTAACGATAAATATCGTATTTGTTTCGTTTTATCGATGTCTAAAATCAAAAAGATCTGCTAATGACGTTACATAATACACTATGAAAATTACATACAATATATGGAAATAAAAGAGGAGCGTGGATTCGAGTCGACGACTCGCGTCAAATTACACGACGAAGATCGGTCAAAGGTGGAGAGCGTTGGCGAAGAAAGGAAAAGAAAGAAGGATCGGAGACAGCTTCCGCGACAGGTTGTAGGAACGGTGCATTGGTTAGAATAAAGACCGCGGACCATTGTTAAATGTAATAATATAACGGGGTTACGGTCCCAAAGGTTACACGGTCTCTCGTGACGTTGTCTTGGCAGGGAGAATAGGGGGACAGAGGTAGAACGGGTGCAGCCGGACGAAAGAGGAGACGAGATCGGGAGGCCGATCTTCTTATTTTGGTCCGATTATGGAGATCCGTTAAAGCGAGAAGAGCGAATAGCAGGTACAAACGAATTTCTTGCAATTTATGCTGTAGACATGGCGATAGACGTGGTCTGCTACCGCGAATCCGTTTATCCGCCATCGCCATTTATCACCGTTTATAACCATTTGCCTGTGACAGATGCCGAGAGACTGGGCGAATTAGGCTAATTCCGGCACCTCGGCACCAGAGATGCAGCTCGTTTTTCAACATGGATAATGTATCAGCTTGGATATCTATATACAACATATAAAACATCGTTAGTTCGATGGTAAATTTCTGCAGCAAACTGTCTTTTCTAGGGCGTGTAATTATCCTAACGCGATATTTCTATAAATAATTGATCGTGTCTGATTATGTATTCGACAAAGTATCGATCAGTCTGATCGGATAACGAGAGACATACCATTGATCGTATTCGGTCGAAATGGAAAGAAGAAGAAGAAGAAGATCGGTTGAGAGAAGGAACCGATCCGAAGGAAGAGCGATTGATTAAGAAAGGCGAGAAACAGACGAGATACGAGGAGTTAGAGGCTAAACGGCTAAACGTTAAGACGGCGCGGTAGAAGAAAGGGATCGTGGCATCACGAATCCAATCGCGGCCTACGTAGCCAGTCAGGCCAATGACCTAGATTTTTCGGGCCCGTTGGGCCAGGCAGGGCTTTTTACCAAAGATCGCTGGGTCAGGTTATAACGAGCGTACACCTTTTCTAGGAGACTGGTTCCTGGACTCCCGTAGCGCGGCAACGTAAGAAGGTGTCCGACGCTGCAACAAATCGAAGAATCCGAATTAACAGGATGCTCGGTGTCGATACTACGTTTTCCACTATCCACACGGTATCGGCGGACTCGGCTGCTGCTCTTAAATAACGATTAACGTTGAAGAACGACGTTTCTACGATGTTTCGAAACGTCATAATTATAAATATATAAATATATATATATATATACATACATATATATATGTCGGAGATGAAAGGAAAACCGGAGCCTTCCCTTTGCAATTTTGAGGAAGCCTTCTAATGCTTTAGCCTAGATTTTATCATAACTGTAATTAAGCAATTGTTGTCATTTGTAATTGTTTGATATTTGTGAAAACGAAAGTGGGTTCGAGGTGACAACTGGTCGCCGAACGTAGCCACGGTCACGGGATAAACGTTTTGCCTGACGAAGGTGTGGATCGGTTGTATCGTTCTCCCTAGAAATCACATAGAATTGTACTTTAGAGATGCTGATATAATGGGACACACGTTGTATTAGGAATCAATCTCCAGACAGAAACTGCCTAGTATCGGCGTTTGGATCTTTCTCGATGTTTCCAAAGAGTATACAACAAACTTTTGACAGAAATTGCCTGGCAACAACGATTGGAACCTTCTCGATGTCTCCAGCGAGCATATAACAAACAAATGCAGTCGTATAGCGAAAAAGATTTGCATCAGATATTCATTCGTGTGATCGCCTTGGAAAGTGATACATCGAGCAATTTACCGAGTGTCTCAGCAATTGTATTTTGTGTTTAAAATTATTCTACGCATAGTAAAGAGTTATCCCGTTGACCGTGGATTCGTTTGAACCCCGGAACATTGTTAATAGCGTTAATTAAATTCATTATTCGTAAAACCTATCGATCGTTAATCGAGATATTATTCGTATCTCTTATTGTTCGTTAAACTTATTATTCTTTAATCTAATTATTAGTTAAACTTATCATTTATTAAACTCATTATTCATAATATTTTGTAAAATCTTGTTTATTCGCGTAAATATAATCTCTGTCTCGTAAAACGATGGTTAACTCAAACGAAGAATCGTTACGCGCCTTAAATCCTAATGATAATCCGACATATATATATATATATTTATATAATGAATAAATAGACACGTATTTTTGAATATAGGTTTGTCAGATGTGAACGATCCATTGCATCGTAGTTGTATCTTATCTTATCCGGAGAGTGCTCCCACCCGCCTTCGAATTCCAGGCAAACATCCGCGTTCCTGGCGAGCGTTTTCACGTTTCCGTTTCGACCGCCAGCCTAGTAATTTATAAATTGCCCTTTGTAGCGGTCAACGTTAAGTCGGACAATAGAGGCACGCGGAAGTGGAGGAAGATCGGTATTTTCGGAGGTGGTTGAAGCGTGCAGGAAAGAAGAGTCTCGGAAAACGGATGTGCGGAAGATTGGGCTCGATTATGGGCTCTCGTCGAGAGAAAGATAGAGAGAGAGAGAGATAGAGAGAGAGAGAGAGAGAGAGAGACAATGGACATCCTTCTGTGGTTTGGTGCACGGGTTCTACCGTTGGGTAAAGCGTGACAGACGGTAGCGTGCTGGCAGCGACTGTAGAACGGCATAGGCTGGTCGAAGAAAGTCTTTCACCGTGTACGAGTGTACTCGACAGGGGGGAGTACGAGGAGAAGGAGCAGCAGCGGATAGTGGTGGAACAGGGCAAAGAGGAACGACGAGGGAGGAGAACGATGTTATACTACGTTGTTACGTTGGTATACTTGGTCGTCGGTACCAGGCAGCGATGTTCCACTTACACGGCACACTTAGCAACCCGCCTCGGTTCAGGATCCTGAAGAGTGGGTCTATTCCACGGCTCCGACCGCGTCATGTACTACTCGGTCGTGTATACGACGGCTGTTCCGACGTGAAATTCCTGATAGAGCAGCGCCGAGCGTCGACTACTTCCTTAGGAAATGACGGACTCGATGCTAGAAAACTAGGGGAGAATTCACGTGCGCGCGTTTCGATCGATGCTTATCATTTGCGCCTAATTTCCGATTATTAGTACGTAGTAGAACGATTATTAGTATGGATAAATCGGTATTGCGTAGCAGTAACGAGGATCGTAACTTTGCCAATGTATGGTGGAAAATTAGAGGAGCTAATGTGCGACAAGTAACAAAAGTTGAGTAAATAAATCTCATGTGTTTGCGAAATTATCTTATTGTTAGGAAAAACAAACTTTTTGTTTGTGTAATTCGTAATATATACATCTTTGTAATACTTTCTGATACTTTTCTAATCGCTTGCACAAAAATGACGAGAGCATATTCCGAGAGAAATGATTTCGTTATAAACTAAACGTAATCTAACGAACTAGTTCTCACAGGTTGAAGGTTCTAGGGCAACGGAGTGTTTCGATACGTGAAACGCGCCAGATAATTAACATAACAATTGCGTGTCGCGGAATGACGGCAACGCGTTCCTGCTCCAGTGTTTGCCTTTCAGTACTGGCGTCTTTCGAAATAATTTACATACCTACATCGACGTAATAAATATATAGGAAAGTATATCGAAATTAACAATGACTATGTAACAATAGTTGGATGAACTTGCGCGAAAACAGAGAGAAAGAATGAAATTTTCATTCATTGTTGCCTACCTAAGCTGTAACGACAGGTACCTGGAATGTATTTGTCTCGAGTGTCAGGCATTCGCAGTCGTAGGAAGGTAGCGAATCGTACGAAATTTGATATAAAGGCTGAGGCTAAACGATCGATTCAAGTGACGATCAAGTCGATACCTTTTCTAGCCATTGTAATAACGACGTGGCCACGATAACATCGCGAATCGTTCGAGCCACGCGATTCGATTCGGTTCGGCCGATTCGTAATCAGCGACGAGATCGAGGCGGCGCGCCAACGTCCGTGTCTCGAAGATCACGCAGCAACTGGGCCAAGTCGAAATTTCCTCCACTTTTCGAACTTGCGTTCAAATTCGAGCGTTCGCTCGTTTGGTGCGAGGGATAGAAGACCGATGGCGTCTGCGGGTGTCGTTGTCCTCGCGGTTCTGCGGAGAACACGATCGACGCGATGGCGGCATGAAACAGCAAGATGTTCCGAATTCCCGTTGAGAAATCGAAATTACGTCGAATCCGCTCGTTTCAAGTTCGACACGCTTTCCACCATTTAAAGAAAGTTTCGTCGCGCAAAATTCTGCGTCACTCGCGAAATCCTCGAAATTGCACTTGCAAGCACGGTCGTCGATGTCTCTGGTACTGTTTCATCGAGAACGAGGGAGATTGAGGAGGCTGGCGATATAATGGAAGGTAAAGAGTACTTGCTCATTAACTATGCTACTCTATTATGGTAGAGTGCCAGTTTTTATCTTTAAACGACAATTTTATTATTATTTGTTCTTCCAATTACACAACATATGCAAACGAATAATTGAAACTGCAGCGAAGCGTTGTTCGACGAACTGAACTCTCGATTCGCTGGTTCTTCTTTACATGTGCAGTACGTTTACGTTACTTTTACTTTTTGTTATAGTTGGCGTTGTAAACGGCTAAATATCAACGGTAACTTTGTAGAATTAGAACTCTTTCCAAATGAAATTTCTTTTCTCGTAAGACGTTACGTAAGACGTAACATTGGGTGTCGTTGCGCGTGATATCGATATTTTTCAATTTTTGTCGTAAATTTGACCAAATTTTGAAAAATAATTCCCTCCCAGTGATTTATTATATAAAGCGGTTAGGTAAAATTAAGCACGATGTAGAAACAGAATTTTTACATCTGCGAAATTTGGATATTTTGGATATTTTGAGGAATAAACATAGTAACTTGTTTCACCAATAATCGCGATAAATAGACCGCTAATTAGGATTTATCTCGATGCTGTAATTGCGTACTCTCCACCTGTACAAACACGTCGTTGAGATATTGTTCTCCATTCTAATTACATATACATCTGTTGTTCGTCTACATGTTATAGATATGATACAATGTTATAGATATGTACTTGTACAGGCTGTTGGAAAATGGTTTGTCACAGACATCGAAAGGTAGCCGGCGAGTTGATCTTGACATTGAAGAAAGATGGACATTTTCGAATACACGTCGTATATCTTTTAACACGTTTGATTGGAACGCGGTTGAGGCTAGAAAAAATACGTAAAACGCGAAGAACTGGATAAAATGTATCGTCTAATGGCGGTGAAAGTTTAAAATCTAAAAATAAATGCGCGATATGTTTGGATGGAAAATAGACAGTTGTCCCGGCGGTTGCTGACGAACCGATTGCGCGGCTGTGGGGCCGCGGGGCAGGAAAAAGAATTTCGTAAATGGACGAATAATTAAAGGCGATTCGAATCATGTGAGTGGTATGGTTCACACAATTACGTGTTCTGAGCTGCTTCTCAATGGACGATGGTGGGTATGCTTTGTAGACAAGAAGACGAGCACCTTACACACGCGTACACACTGTACACGCATAGACCCGCGTCATACTTGCAACTTGTGACTCCGTAATAGGATTCTCCATTCCCGTGGTAAAGTTCCCATCGTCTGGTCTATCGTTCTTCGGTCTTTTCAACGCAACCTCAGCCGGAGATCGTGTCAAAAGATTCGCGACACATTAGGTCGCAGTCCGACGAAAATAAGAAAACAAAACGATTCAAAGAATACGCTTCTCGTTTCGTTTCTTTCTTCGACTCGATTCGCGCTCCATACAATTTCCTTCTCTTTTCTTTTCTTTTCTTTTCTTTTCTTTTCTTTTTTTTTCTTTTCTTTTCTTTCGCTTCGTAGGGTGGCACGTGTAATTTTATATAAATAAGCGTCAACTATTCGATTCTCTCCGGATAAAACATCTTATAATCAAATAACTTTGATTTTAACGTTAGATCTTTGATTAACGTTAGATTTTTACTTACAAGTGATAAGAAAAGAAAAGCATTGGAACGCTAAATACACAGAAGATAAAACCTAAGCTTTAGGTAAGCTTTTTTTAAGGCGATTAAAGCAGAAAAAAAATCTGGTCACCACTGTACGTCTGTATCGGTCTAGATAACGAGCATCTTACTATACCCTGAAGCTTAAATGCGGAACACTTGTCGATCTATCAAAGAAAGCAGAACACAACGAGTAGTACGTAAAGCATAGAAAGCCTTTCACCATTAAGATACTATCGGCAAAATAAGCGTGTACATAGGAGGTGCTAAAGAAGTAAGTTCACAAAGGTGAAGGAAGATATTTTGAAACCAGGCGGCAATTGTTTCCTCGGAAGGAGGTTTGACTTTCCGTGATTATTCTCGACCCACGTGGCAGGCCGTGGCCTGTTAACTTTTAGTCATCGTTTAAAAATCTCGATCGTTAGCGTACGAGTAGCGTCAGTCGGTGATTAAGGGGCCATTAAGCGTTACCTGTCGCCCTGTTCAAGTTTGCGGCAAATAAGCCGCGCTGCCAAATAAAGCTCGCTTTACGCAATGTTAGCTTCGTGTTATCCGTTCAGACTCGGAATGGAAACGAAAAGATATCGCTGTACCGTTGAAAAAACGAGGAAATTCTACGAAAAGGATTTTTCGAAAGCCATATACGATTTTCGTGTTGGTTTTTCGATAGAAGCGAGAGAATCCACAAACAGCTAGACCTAGCGATCTTTAACGCGTATCTAAATATATTAGATAAACCGACTAACGAGTTGCACTCGGAAGCTATCTTTAATCGACCCTTATAAAATTATATAAGTTTTATATAAGTAATTGTATAATTATATTTATATATATATTTTTTCCTGCGATCGATAGGTTTACCGAGACGAATCGTTTATTATTTAAGCTGTACAACGTCGATCGTGTATTTGGATAATGAAATTGAAAGACTCGCACAGATAGTGGAATCATCGGAACGGTAGTATTTAATCGGGTAGAGGAATTTTTGCTCGAATGGAACCGTGTGGATGATACAAGCGAACCTCGGTGTTAATATATTGGCTATTGAGGCTGCTAGTTGGGAATGCTTTTGAAAACGAGGAAGAAATGGCGCAGTAAGACACGGAGAAATACAGTTAAGAATTCGTCGCACGTGGAATCGCTATATCTAGCTGTTCTTGCCCTTATCTGATGCTCCATTTAAATAAGAATTCCTAATTACCATTGTACACTCCCTTCCAGTCACGATTTACGATTTGCCGTCGAACCATGTACACGTGGAATGACAACGATCGTAGCTTGTCATCGGCGTTAAGGGCACCTGCGATCGTTCTTTTTGCTTCGGCACCACTATCTTTCTCCTTTCTCCTATCGGTTCTAGCGGTACCGTCATTACATTAGCATATTTTTAATGCGCGCGCAACCACTAAATTGTAACATATTATATATACATATATATATATATATAGAAGCCAACAATCAACGATCCATCAACGGATAGATTGAAAACCTTGATTGGTCCGGGCTAACGAGGTAAGTGCTTATGGACTAACGTTACTCGTAATTCAGATTCGATGGTAGTCCTTGCATTTGCTCGGTATCGTAGAACGAAGCCAATATACAAAGTATAAAGTATGGAAAACAAATCTCCGCGTAAATTTCAGTCATATTCATAAAAAAAGATGGTTAAAAAATTAATCGCAGTTTAGTTATTACATAGTTACACGTTACATAGTTACATAGTTAATATTAACAATTCGGTTGTTTGATAATTATCGGTTAAATTAAATAATTATTATATTATTAAATTAAAGTAAATAATTATCGATTCTCGTAGCTTTCTACGTTATTTCTCTCTAAGCCTGCAGAGATACGATAGATGTAAAGATTCCTATTTGGTGCATTTGGAGCATTTTGCATGAAAGTTTCAAGATTATACATAAATAGAGAATATTTCAATAGAACGAGTGAAATGTAAGATTGTTAAGATCGTTGAATTAAAATTTTAACGAAACCAACGATTTTTAAATATTTACAACATTCCTTCCTCGTTGTTTATAACTTGTAGCTTAAAACCAAGTAATTTTTAGAACGTGTATTTGTTAAGACTTCCTACTTACATACATGTACATTATATGCTCTAAAAGTTTTCGACCTTCTTTTCAAAACACTCTATATATTTCGCTTTCTCCTAGATGTTCTGAAAGACAAGTATCTTGGCAAAAGCGTAATCCTTTGTATACATGTAGAAATAGAAGGAATATCTCGTCGACTCCAATACCATTGAGTAAATTGATCGATAAAGTACAAACGTATACGACAAATTCATAAAAAATCTATCTATTTGGAATAATCGATTGACAACGAAGAACGTTCGATTAGACCAACTTTGAAATAAAATATCGAATAAATACCGAAACGTTGTTAAACAAACGTCATTTCCGGCAAAAAGAAAGAAACGGAAGAGATCGATTGTTATCCTATGGCCTTTCAAAGTAACAATCTGGCTGGTGTGGCCGCTGTAACGTCCCGTTCTCACATCTTAATGATCGATCAGACTAATCGTTGTACCGCGTGATTTACGACGTTTGTCGCGAACGCGATATACATGCATACATATACGGAAGTATGTTCATATATTGGAAAAATTGACCTTTCCTTTCTGGTTGTAGTACGACAAACAAGTACTCCACGTTTCATCCGTATCTAATTATTTCACGATAATATTTCTTAATATATAATATAATACTTCTTTGCGTATTTTTCTTATAAGAAATGTTGCGATAGATGCGAGGATTCGAATGAAAAAATGCTAATGCACGAAATTCATCAAATTTCATAGAATAATAGACGTCGATTGTAGCCGAGCGACTGTTGATTTTTCACACAGATTTCATTAAAATTGATATTCTTCTGGTATCGTGTATGAATACCAAGTGGCATTTGTTTTCATTGTCTCATTTTTCTTTTTTTTTTTTCGAGAATGGATACATTTCGTACTCGTACGTGGTATTAATGATACTTGTATCGCGTTTCCGTAGATTTCACCGTTAGTATCGTTATAATGATTCCGCACAGTAGTTTCCGCACAGCGACGTACGATCTGTATATCGATCGAATGCGAATCCGAAAGTGTATTCCGTTTTAGTTCGTGCTATATTAGAGAGACGATCGATTGGTTACTGTGTTTTTCGAAGATTTAAACGTGTACGAAAAATGTAAGCTGTTGGTTAGATTTTACCTTAACGATATCGCTATTTTACGTTACGATGACGTAAATTCCAGCGTAATTGTATTTAGACACGCAGCAATAGCTTGAAATGCATTAATGTAGTAATAATGTAATTGTAATTTAACAAGATGTAACATGGAATAAAGTTGCTGCTAACTTTCGAAATATAATGTTGCTGTTCGATCGAGCGTAAACCGAAATACCGAATATCGAATACCCATAAATATGTTTATTTTGGAAAAATGACATTTGAAAGAGAAAATGGTATTCCACGTTCGACCATTCTCCTCCGTTATTACAGATTATTCGATTTTGCTCGATGAAAGTTTTTCCCATCTTGCGTCGTTTCAGAGCAGTAGCTTGAGACCCACTCTATATTGCAAGGAAGAAGTGCGTTTTTCTTTAATTTTTCAGATCACTGAATGGAATCAAGTGGAAGTAAGTAGACCAGTGTTTACGAACGATACGATACGATACATGGTATGATACGTATTTATCGGTCAGGCCTGAACCGATCCGCCACTTTGGTATACTATGTTTCAGCATATTCGTTTTAAATATTAACGAGATCCGAGTAATAAAACAAAGCAAATGAATTATCAGTAGTATTACCACTACTATGTATATTTGTTTACATGTAATACATTATTTCCTGCGAAATAATCACGGTCTTGGAATCGTTATTAACACGAGTTTCCCAAGAGTATTCACAACGTAAACAATAGAACATCGGCTTCGAAAGTTCGGAATGAATTTTCTTTATTGAAATACTAATATATATCTAATTATTTTAAAAAAGCGTTACATATATATATCTATATATACATAAATAATAGAATTAACATTTACGAGATACAGCGAGTTTTATATCCGAGTAATTCTATCGACAAAAGGAAATAGTTGACCTACCTATATCACTATGTTTACCTTGCCTGTATATTACTTGCCTCTTTATAAACAGAGCTCGATATCTAACTAACGATGGGTGGAAAAATGCGCAGAGTAAGGCAGCACGATGATAAAACGTCTGCAGTCTTGTGTTGCGTTTGGATGCAACCAGGTCATTTTGTACTTCTCTGGTGGAAGCACGCACAGATACAGTTTGTTTCGGAAGAAACTCGCCATAACTCGGAAACAAGGTCGAACAGGGCACACGTTTATACGAACTTGTTTTATTGTTTCCGTGTACGGAATTTACCACCGAAGCGGTCGGATCAACCAAAATGTTGGCATATCTACCGTATCTGCAACGAGCGGCACTATCTGTTATTATTTGATACAAAACACAGCGGTGTGGTGGCTCTTCTGTGCGCAATAATATTGTATTTACTTGCTACGTAAATGTAATAACGAGATGTGATATACGTAATATATGTCAATGTGACGTACTTTGAATATTTTACACGTTTTACCTTCAAATATATCATTAGAATTCCTTACAAATTACAATTCCTTGCAAATATATTGGTGATTTATTAAATCTAATAGATGTTGTACGTCGTTCGTATATTGTCGATACGAATTAACTAAAGCGTCCACATGGTTGCATGTATATCGATGGCAGTGTAGTACGTAGTCGACCGTTTAGTACGTAGAATTTTGTATAGATCGTAATTTCGTTAGAAAATGAAAAATGAGAGTCACCGAAGACCAAAGTGACAGAGCGATTTTGTAATGGGTCGACGCCACTCGTAGATCGTCGCGTCTCTTTCGGGCTTCGTCCGATCCTCGTTCCTCGTCCTCGGTGTTTGCAGGCTGTTCTTGCACGCGGCAAAACAACCTCGAACGCGGCTAATGGGCCGAGCTGACGTCGCGGCTCGCTTAGCGATCAAGTTCGATTTCTCTTGGCATCGTAGCTACCGCGTGTGCAGCACGCGCGGTGAAAACTATATGGGGTGCCGTCGAAAATTGCCGTCGAAAATTGCCGTCGAAAATTCCCATCGAACATTATCGTCGTTCAGTTCGATACGCGAACGAAGAACCACCTTCCGCGAGTTGGTAGCTACTAGCCGACGACGGTGCGGTGTGACGATGATCGATCTCGATACGATTTCAACTATATTCATCGAACCTGGTCGCCGGTGGAGGCGAAACCTTTCTTTCGTTCGCTCGTGACACGATTATCGGATTATCGTCATAATACCGGATTTTTCATTTTCACGTTGATTAAGATTTGAAGAAGTTGAAAGAAATTTCTTTTTCGCGTCTGCCCTGGAGAGGCAAACTGAGATACGTTCGCTCGTGGAGCTCGAAACAAAGCGCAACGTATTAACCGCAACGATCGATCTACGAATTTTTATGTACGAATTTACGGATCTTGCATAAATTCGTATAAATCGCTTTGTTTTTATTACGATTGCCAATCTAACTCCAATCGTTCATTTCCTTTCAATGGATCTCTTAATTAGAGGATCTTAATTAGAGTTGCTTCAGATTCTAACAACGATATTTATATAAATACGTATTACGCAAATTTCGTGTTGCATTAGTTTCTAATTTTCCGAGGAAAAGACGTTTCTCTAACGATAATTTCTCCTACTTTAAAAACGTTTTAGATGTATTCGAAAAAGTCATTTCGCATCGCGCCTGCAAGTATATAACCCGTATTACGCGATCTATTTCAACCGCAGTGAAAGTGCCACACTTTGTAGCATGGTTGTTTTCAAAGATCGTGACTTTGACTAAAATTTACTCGGTTGATCGTTGCTAGCGTAATTATGCTATCGAATGCCACGGGTCAACTGTTCGTTCGCATCGTTATACATGATTTAAAAGTGGGGAAAGTAGCTGTTACTAGAAGGGCGGAGATATATCTTCGATAGAACTCTTCGTCCATATTATTTTATAAATTCTTCGCAAGTGAAACTATGAGTTAGCAGGATATTTAAATAATGTCATCAAATTAAATAAGGCAGCCGTTGAACGAGAAAATTTCTCGTAGTTGGCGTAATGCCGGCGTTAGGTTCGATGTAACCATATCATTGCACGTTTAACTTTATTACTATAATCTGTACGATAACTGTACCGTTGGTACTGTTACTACTATTTCAGTATATCTAGCGCGTCTATTGCCATCGTTATCGAGCCTGCTATTCGAATAATCCACAAAATCAAGGATCACTCGACGTCGTGATCACCTTGTTAACATTGCGTCTTTGTTTGCTTGTTGTTTTGCAATCGCGAATCCTCCAACGATCATCCGTTGGTTACGACGAATAAATCCGGCTGATTGAAAACGCGATGTATCGACACGCGCTTACGTAGAGTCGATCGGTTCTTTTGCCAGTGTTGCACCAGGAAGAGAAGGTACACTGTGCTTGGAGCACATCGTAGAAAGCACCGATTGCGTTGGTGGCTCTCTCTCTCTCTCTCTCTCTCTCTCTCCCTCTCTCTGCCTCTGCCTACTTCAATGTACAGATACGCCAGCACGAAAGCGATCGAATAGCTTGATCGCAAATCAAACGAAACAACAGCTCGGAAGAGATAGCGATTTCAAACCTTTAATATATAATAGCGGTGCATTTAAATTTGTACGTAGACTGTTGGAAAGGGATAATTTAGGATACTGCGCTTCGTAACTGCAAAAGCAATCTGGGATTTTCCATTCTTACAGAGGTATCGGACGCGAGTCTAGAGTAAAATTTTATTTTCCAGGAAGATGATTCGTAAATCTATTTCAAATATCTACAGGAAATGACTGTTCTGGCATTGAAAAAATGAAAAGAGTCAAGTGCGACGCGCTGAAATACTCTGAAATACTCTGGTTTCTAAAACAGAGTTCTACGCGCAACAGCACACAATTCAGTCTACGCTAGTAAATAAAAACAGAATGCTTCGCACGTGCACTCGACAAATTTCTTACCCATCGTTGTTCTCCCGACGACAAATTCCCGACGACAAATACACTTCTTAACAAATATTTTATTTCAGACTTTCGACCGTATATCAACATATAAAATTATCCTCGATCGGTTTCGAAATTTCGTGAAAGTATTCCAACGCTTACCACGGAAGATTTTTATGAATATGATTGTACGCGTTATACGAAACGTTTAGAAGTTTCGTTAGCGCTGCAACGAGACGCGACCATCGTAATTACGGTGATAAAATTAAAAAGTTATTCCGAAAATGTATAGAGAAGTTAGAGGACGTTTATTACGAACATAGGCCGAGCGAAACATTAGTATAGAACATAAATAACGGTCTTGAACGTACAACTGATGGTGGCAAAGATGGTCTCGCTAAATATCCTGCTTTATTGATATAACGAATAATTGACTGTTGAAATAGTTTGGCGAATAGCTTGCGAAGTGTATGCTTCCAATAAATATCTTGTAACTTCTATATATATATGTTTGTGCGCGTGCGCCTATATCTTCAGATGCGTTTCGAAACTAATATAATCGCGAGAGACTGTCCTATCTCGTTATAACGCTAACGAGATTTCGAAATGTTTCGCAGAATGTCCGTCATACGTACGTAAAAAGTTTGTAGGGACGCTGGAATACTTTTCCGAGCCATTGTAATCTTTACCTGTGACAAGCTAACCGCTTTATGCAATATTTACCGTACGTATTCAGCGCCGAAGAAAAGAAAAGAAGAGAAAAAAACTAGATATTTAAGGAGCATAAATAACAACGATTCTGCTGGCGCACGTGTGCTGTGTGCAATGGCGTTCGCGAGAGAGCACCGCGTGTGCGCGTGTAAGTCTATGGAAGTATGAAACGGAGCTCGAGTGGAGCGCGCCGTGCCGCTGCGTCGTTCTCTGCTTCTCTCGTGCTCGTCGTGCTCCTCGTGCTCGTCGTGCTCCTCGTGCTCCTCGTGCTAGTGGGACCTTGTTTCATGACCCACATAAAGCAAGGCCGTTAACACTACTCGCGGCTCGTGCGCGTATGGGTGCGGGCCCCAACCAGCTACTCGCCGCTCTATGGGACCCCACGGACCCCCTCCATCGTTTGTCAGGGGGCCTGACGTGCCCCTCCGATATACGCTACCTGCATATATGTAGTACCTGCATGTATCTGTATGTAACGTCGTGTTACCATAGCATACATCACGCGTACGTATGAGTGTAAGATGAACCGGAGAACATGGACATGTTGGTATGGGTGAAACGAGTGGACCTGTATGCCGAAATCTGTGTGCAACGAGACAGCTCGAAAGTCTGTGTAAAGGTTAGTCGTTCAAATCGTAGCTCGTAGATAACTATAGGATGCTAGATTTCCTATAGGTCGTGCGCTGATTTACCTATACTTACGTGCACTGGAATCTACGTTAATCGAGTAGTCGTTGGTAGAAGAAGGATGGAAAAGTTTTGTTATGAATTATCTCGACGCTGCGACCGCGTATACGCGGATCTATGTATAGAGTATAAGATGTCTGCTAATCGAATTTAGCGTTTTCAATTACTCGAAGATCGCTTGAAATCAACGCTCTCTAAATATTAAATACGAAATAGTAATAGTAATAATAGTCGAGGAAATCGCTGTAAGTGACCGGGGAAGGGTCGTTGATCTAATAAATATTGTTATAACAAGGATTAATTGTGGACGATCGATTTCCGGATATGTCTGTTGCGTGTAAGAAATATTGTTACGTTTAAGGGAAATTAAAAGAACGAAGGATACGTAAATGGAAAGTTAAGCGGGGAAAAGGGACAGATCCTGGGTTCTGTTCGTGCATTTATGTAGGATTTGTAGCGTGCACGCTGAATGCACATCCGTATACAAGTGTGCGCGCGGCTCGATAAGTTAGTAGGTCGCATGGACGAGAGACGTAGGTGTGCGTGAGCAGCGCAAACCAACGCGCTATCGTATCCATGGAGAACTGTGACTCGAAACGAGACTCGACGAGGTATGTACCTTGATCTTGACTGGATGCAAGCACCGTTTCGCTGTCGTCGCACATTCGATATCGAAGTGCCCCTATTTGCTTTCGCATTGTTCGCATTGCTGCCGCATATTTAAACCGACTTTATACTAGTACTACTGGTACTACTAGTACTAGTAGACTGTAAATGGGAAAAGTTGAACAAGTTTTAGGTGTTTGCAAATTTTCCGTGAAACGTGTTCGTGCGATATACGGGAGGAAATATCATTTATTTGGCTGTATGTAAATGGAAAGAAACGTAGATTTGTACATTTTGATTAAAGAAGCTGTTAATGTAACGCGGCTCGTTAGTTCGGCATGCAGTAACGTAAAATACAGTTATACGATATAAATGGATACGGCGTAGATGAAAATTTAATTTATCTTTCTATCGTATTCGTAGTATACGAATTGTATTTATTCGTTGCTCTTACTAACTATAAATCCACTTTGCAAGATTATGGTACGGTTAAAGGCTTCTTACATTATAAACTTTTCTTCGCCCGTCGTTCTATATTTCAAATTGGAAAGAACGATTTATTCGTGCCGATCGATACAACGAAATAAGCGACTAATTATAATATAATAGTAGTTATTATAATTAAATAGTAGTAGTAAATATAAATGTATTTCGGATCGAATCGTAAACGATTTTTGAATATCGGCTAGGTGGTTATAAGCACATTTGCTGCCATCTGACGGGGACGTTCCGCATCGGACGTTGTTGCAAGGGAATGCTGAAAGATGTCCGGCGATCATATATGCGGTAAATTCGCACGAATCGCTGTGCGATGCGTCTTACGTCTGGCTTTTTGCATTCGTGCAGATGTTATCGCCAAAGTCAAAATTTAAATAAACGACCTGTGTTTTTACTATCGGCAAGTAAAGTAGTATCGGCCAACACATGGTTGGAAGGATGTTTTATTATTATTCTTGCAACGAATTCGTATAGAAATACAGGATAGGTGGCATAAATATGCGTGCGTTGTCCTTATCGATTCAACTAATCGTAATTTGGTAAAATAGCAGCAGCCTATATTCCGTATTACTAGAATTCGATAGAAATTTTATACAAAGATATTTTCGTAAAATAGTATCTCGTAGAAATGATATTTTCATAGAGAAAGATCCAAGAGTAAGAAATTTCATGAAACGATGAAAAAAAGTTAAGAAAAATAAACAGAAATAATAATAAACAATTTCTGTGTAACGTTTCGAAGAATTGACCCTGCGGAGGAATTTGCGATACCTATGAAGACGCCTGCGTCTCTGTCCTATCGATCGACCCGAATCCACAGGAGCTGTGTATACCGTGAAGCGCCGTGATTCGCGTTTTCTGCCGGTTTTGCACGCGATCTGTAATTATCGGGCGACTCGTAGCGGTCACGACACTTGGCCGAATGCGAGTCTCTGCAAGTTTAAGAGCAGGTTGCCGCAGTTATGCGGCTGATGAAACGAAGAAAAGTACAAGAGCTTTAGACTTTCGAGAATTCTTGTCCATTTTATTGGTCTTCGAATCTTTCTTGTACAGCAATGGTGACAATATATTTGGGATTCTTTCGCATCGTTGGTAGCATGGTACACGAGCGGTTTAGCTTCCATCCGAGATACACGCGTAATTATCAAAGTGTTCGGTCCAAATTATTCTTAACGGTTTATCGATAACAGAGTAGAGTTGGTTTGCTGAAAGTACGAAGAAACGTACGTACTGTATCGGATATACGTGTGGCAGGTTCCTGTTTAAGAACCGTGTATTATAAATTTAAACGTGACAGTTCGAATGCTCGAATTATCATTGCGCTATGCGACTAGCACCGAATACGATTTGAATCTCATTTTCGGCAAGCACGAAGCTCGTGGATTTAAATTTAGCGTTACGCAGTTTATCGCAACAAAGTTCGTCAACTTTATTATTTCAATCGTTCGAATCGAAAAGTTACAAAGTAACTTTTAGTTAATAAATTTCTTCCATTTTTAAAATGAGTGTAAAGTACAATTTACAATTATTAACGTTTCTTAAGTGTATTTGTAAAACGGATTTTTTTGTTTGTTTTCAAAGTATTTGTTTTGTGCGAATCTTTGTTGTCTTGCGACGATCGATTCTATCAATTCTATATTTGCCGAAAGCTTGGCTCTTTTAACCAACGATATAGGTTTAGAAAAATATTGCTTCCAAGTACACGCCCGTAAATCGATATAAATATCGTAATAAATGGTAATAAATGGTAATAAATCGTAAATAATTGTACCATGCTCCGCAAGAGTAGCCCGCTTAACGTTCAATTTGTCCATACTATAGCGGTGCAACTAACGATCCTGCGCGTCAAGCCCAACTTGATAATCACGGATCGCCAGTGCACCCAACTCGACGGTCGATTCCGATTAAACTTACTTCTTATTACACGGATTTCTTGAAAAAATCGTTTAATCGTCGACAATTCGATAGAGCAACGTACGTATATCCTCGCAAGTTCTAACGTTACATATTCTCGCGATACTCGAAGCCGCATTTCGTTTCTGTTAAATCAATAACACGGGCACAACGGTTTACCAAAGACCTTTATCGATCGAACAAAACCAACTGCTCGATTATTATCTCTCGGTAAAGTTTTCTATCCAAGTTTAAAAATTGTCTAACGAATGCGGCAACGTTACGAGTTTGTAATACGCGATGTACAGATTGGCCTGTCGTTGATCGATAGGTGGACGATCGCGCCAGAGTAAACCTATATTTAAGAATTTTCGGGCTTTCGTCTTTCGTTCGTGCGTTTCTTATTTTTTATTTGGACCAGTTCTTAAACGATAACGCCTTGTTGGGCGAGCAATTGTTTCCTTTGATGAAGGCTCGGCGATTCTCCTTCCATCTCTGCCGGCTTAACACCGTCCAACGACTTTGACGTCTTTAAATTATTCAAAGCTTTCAAACAGTTGTTCGTGGTCATTTCTAAGGACTTGGAGCTTTTCAGCGACGCGTTCGCCAGTTTCTTTATAGTCTCTGAAATAGGACACTTGATGAAATCGGCTCTCTCCCTTTCCTTCTCTTTGATCCTCTGATTATTCTCCACGGTCAGCATAGAATCTTTCGATTCCACTTGCTCTTCCATTTCCGCTTCTTCTTTCGCGTCTTTCGCGTCTTTCGCGTCTTTCGCGTTTTTCGTTTCTTTGGAATCGTCGTTTTTCGTTTTTGCACTTTCCTCCGCGTTCGATCCTCTCAGGACGTCAGGACCGGGTGACCCGGTCTGATCTTGACCCGATTCCACGCGACCGTTATTATTATTCGTCTCTTCGTCCTCTTTGCGGTCGTCTTGGCCCAATAAAGACTTTGGCGGTGCCTCGACGTAGCCGCTTTCGTCGCTGTCCACTTCCTCGTCCAAGGAGTCCAAAGTCAAGAAAGGGGAGTCGTCGTTTTGCAGCAAGTCGTGACTCATTCTGCCAGGGTACTTTTCCATCACTCGTCTCTCTCTATCCTGCGGGTCGTCCAACCTGCACAATATCTCGCCTCTTGGTCTATAATCCACCACGTCGTCAAAGTCCTCGACGTACTCGAAATCGAACACATGCGACGCAGGATCCTCTATCTCTTCCTCCTCCTCCTCCATCGATTCGTCCTCTTCGTTCCGATGTGGAAACCTTTCACGACCGGTGTGCACCGTGTTTCGACGGTGAAAACGCGGACTTCCGGCACAGGTCATGAAGTTTGGCGAACCTTCGGAATTTCTTCGGGGACCTGCACCTCTTACGACCGCGTCATCCGAGAACATCACTCTTCTGTCTATTCGCTGTTCCGTTGTCTCACCTGTAATGTATGCGCGTTACGTTACGATAGTTTACGAACGAGCAAACGTGGCTATGGTAATTCGTATCTCCGACGATCTCGAGTAATCTAGTTCCGATTATTTAGCCGAATTGTTCCGCTTCCAGTTGCTCGAGTTCAAGTAACTCGACCGTATTTCTATTTCTACTCGCTATATCTCTGTTACATTAATTTTAACGGCTTTGAAAAACGTGAAAAAAGAAACAAGAAATTATCGGTCTAGGGACTAGGCAAGTGGATCGTCGGAACAAGATACCTCGAAGAAGGTACGTTGAAAATTGTTAGAAAAATTAGTCACAGCTCGGTCATTATGCTAATACGTTGTATTAGCGATTGTTAGATAAGATAAACTTTATATTAGTAAGATAGTCGATGTATGTAAACGGGGATAATCTGAACCAAGTTTAACCGACCTATATAGTTTATCTTTTTCTACTCAAATTTCTCTCTCAGTATCTCGGTATCAGTTTTTAAAGTTCAAAGTTCTTTAACGATCTTCCTTAATGTTCAAACAATTAATTTCACGATAATTCGCTCCAACTATATTTCTTTTATACCTATATATTTTCAAATTCATCGTATTATCTTTTAGCTAGGTTCATCGCCCGATTCATTATGCATATATACGTATACGTACATACATATTTGAGAGAAAAGGCAAAATTGAAAAAATTAAGAGATTTAACTTGATTTCGATATACCTGTAGCATGGTGATCTTCCGGACCTGGAGCTCTTTCTTCGCTGGTCGCGGTGCTGGCTGTTTCACACCCGCTCGAAATACTTCCGTTCTCGTCGGAAGATTCGCGATTCAGAGCATCGAGTAATCGAGCGAGCCTCCAGCTATCTTGATCTTGCCAACTGTGCGCCACGTTCTCTAGTGTCCTCAACTCTTCGAGGATCCTCTGCTGCTCTATTTCCTCAGCGACGATATCTTCCTCGATCGCTGATAATTTCGGCGCGCTTTTCGATCTCTCAAGGGGAGGTCGGTAATTCTGGCCTCCGATACTGAGAAGTAGCTTTCGTCGTGGTAAGGAAGGGTTCTCATACAGAGCGTTTGCTAGCGATAATCTGGAAAAAAAGAAAACGATGTTCACAGTTTTAGAGATTTAGTCCCCTCACTTGGCATTATCACCCTTTTCTATAACAGCGTGAAAAAATCTAAATTACTATAAAAATAATATCTAAATATCTAAATTACATTCTACTCAAAAAAAAAAAAGAAGAAAAAAAAGACATTAATTTTAGTTGGTCAATACGTGGTTATTGATAGGTATTACGTTCCTCTCGTAACACGTAGAAATAGTTGTTATAAAATTCGTGCATCGTTATCTTACACGAATACAAAATCACGGTCGATCGTTCGATTTTTTGATAATTTCAAATAATTGTTACGTTTGGTCTGAAACGAGTCGGTGTCTCAATGCTTATATATGGAACCGTTTTCGCCAAAAGTTAAAGCACAGCTGACAGTAGAGTCCAAGTACACGTATCTATCGAATTTTGAGTATTTGGCTTGCCCAAAGAGAAATTACGCTCTGCCACAAAATCATTTATACTTGGAAATCGATACAATTATCATTAGCGCATTTTCAATAAGATTACTCGAGAAACGAAGAAACTTTTCATTTCTTCGACAGCAACGGCAGATAACAGCACATCATTCCCGTTTCCAGCTTAGCTTCCCGATATCCGGCTCAAAGTTCTGTCATTCGGGACAAGCATCTGTAATTTGCAACAATCGATCGGGATTTTGATCGTGCGAAAACATAAATCTCCGATATTATTTGAAGGAAAACGACTATCGTCGTGATCGTTTCTTTTTCGAAACATTCGGTTAGATACGCGTTGTCGAACGATCGAATTTGACCCGAATCGTGACTCGATTGCTGCGATCGTGTTCTACGAACGCGACCCAAATTGTCTCTTCAGCGAGAGGTTACGGTCTTACGGTAGCTCTTGTCGACTGGCAAATGCCTGGCAATGCTGGCACACACACACACACGCGAAGTGCATCTGATTTCCCCGCCGTCGAATTCCTGCGGGAATCCACTGGCCTCGATTTTCTTACGGGCTACGTCTAATATATGCCGAGTATATGCTATGTACACTGAACACTTTATTTATTTATTTTTATTTGTTATCCATTACAGGCAGAGACTTACGATCAGTAAGGAGAACAAGAAAAGAGAACGTTGTACGTAGCGTATAAGACGTTGTGCGTAGCTGCTAATCGGAATTAAAAGGATACGATTAATAAATAAACAAACGGGTATACGTTACCGTTTCTCGGCTCGATAAAAGTAGTAATAGAGGGTTTTACTTGTGCTGGGTCCAACGATGATTTCAAACGTGAAATAAGAGACCAAGAGCAACGTATGCGTAGAACTTCTTTCCCTTATCGAATTGGGTACGTCTTTTTCCGCGAGACGGAGAGTCGACGTTGAGGCAACGTTAATAGCAGAGAAAACGGGAAAGTAAAAAAAGAAAACTTACCCCACAAGTTCGTTTGTGACGAGGAACGGACTATTCCTTACTCCTATGAGTAGGAATAAGCGTAGATGAGGAATAACAAGGACCGATCGGAGGACCGATAAATTCGAATTTGCTCGTTTCGACTACGGCGACATCGATCGACGCCGATTACGATACCGCGAATCTGTTCGCGTATCACGCCGTTCTCTTTCGTACTTGCGCATAACACACGATCGATTTGCTTACCTAGCATTTTGTCTGGAGACCTTGTCCCGTCGGAATTCTAGGAGCGCTTGCTGTAACCTGGCGTTCAAGGTCGAGGCCAGCCTCCTGGCGGTGGACTCCTTGCTACAGAGGGCAGCGTGGCACCTGAGCTCTGGCCTCAACCTACGTCCTTCGTGCCGGTAGACCCAGACGAAGAGGCGCGGATGAGAAGCAGGTGCCGTGCAATAGGTCACCCTATGCGCCCAGTACTCCGTCAAACCGTGATCCTTGGTCGTGGCGGTCAAACCACCGTTCGTGACCGTCAACCTCATCGACACGTCCGGCCTGCTGCTGGTAACGTAATTGCGCCATAACGTCGACACAGGTTTCTCTACACAGCCCTCCCCTGCGATTTCAATCAGAATTTCTTGTCAAATTATGGCGAAATTACCATATAATTATGGTTAAGTTATGTTGCGTTTTATGTATTATGTATTATGTTTTATGTATGCGCGAGTAGGGATCAGAATTTTCTTATTCGACAGTGGCGGCATGATGCATCTAACGTTCTAGGCACGTTTTAGCACTTTACCGATCGTTAGCGTTTCAACGGCATACGCACGCCCGACCGGCAGCTCAGGCGCAGATTCTCCCTTTAGACTCTCTGTTTCGGTTTAAACGCTCCGATACCGTTCTGTTTGTTCATCGCGAACGGTACCGTTTTTCAAATTGGTATAAAACCGCGAGATCTTACAAAGCGACGCACCTGAGCAAAGTACCTTAGTGCTAAATAACGAACTAATGCTCGAATAACGAGAAAGATTGTCGGCGACAAACAAACCGATTAATCGGCTATCGGTCGGTAAAGTGTTAATCAAGCTCGAGTGAAATTATCGTAGCGGACGAAAGAACCGTGTTGCTGGTAGATATTTATTCGCTGCTTTCGTCAAATAGAACAGGAATATTATTTCGTAAAATTACGGTATTTAGTAATTAGACTGCTTATATCTAAACTTTGTTTCGAGTATTTCTGAGCGAGGTCGGTTAAAAACGACGAGTATTTGATGGTCACCTTTATGACGATCTATAAGAAGAAAAATATCGAATTTCACGTCTCGACGTAGATGTTGATACTGTCCTTACAGACGTAGTTTGTCAAACGTAGCGTTTATACGTTTTGCTTTTAGGCTCGCAACGCACGAAATTATATCGATTTTGCCATCGATCTTTGAAATTTTCTCTCTTAAATCTTCTCGACGAATGCTTCTGTCTTTGCAGATACACACCGTATCGTTGTATATTTTTGGATAAAAACCTAGCACGTTTCAAAATGTAAAGTCGTACGACACATGTTGGAAAGAAGTAACCTGTTATTCGTGGATCGTTGCCTCGTTCCATCTTCTCGCTCCTCTAAAATAACGATACTATTGGTTTCGTTAAAGCATCGTCGTATTATGTATACCATTGGCATTGCAACTAGTTTCGAACCAAGATGTCTCTATACGTTGCAGAAGGTTGTTACGTTGTTACGATCAAACAACGTAACAATCGCCTTACTGTTACCGCGTGCCATTATTATTCAATGTTTGTATCGCGGTATTATTAAGAGTGGCATCGGCGAGTAACAGTAATCGAGACAAAAGCTGCGCGTACACGAGTTTCACCGCTCGTTTCCGCGTACAATTACACGTAGTACAATTACACGCTACATAATATCTATTACTTGCATTAGAGAGGTCGAAACAAAGTGGTTCTGTCGAGGGTTAAAGCCAAGACGCGGTCTATATTCGCACGAATCCGAACGTAAAACTATTCTTTGCTTGTTCTGCATCGGGTCGCGATACGTCTCTCTGTTATGGCTTATGGAAAACGACAGCGATTTCTCAAAGGAGATCCCGAGAGCAGCGTAAAGCTATCTACGTCGGAGTAATCGTAAGAAATTGAAAAGAAAAGGCGGACAGTTGTAAGATGAAAACAACGGCGAAATAAGGAAATAAGAAGCGAATAGATATCTCAGAGCCTGGAAAACGCTGAAAACTTGGAAACGCCGCAATGTCCGTCCGACTTGACGGTTCGGGACTTGAAAGTTCGGGACGATCGATGATATGTTTGAAGAAGTGCCTGTAAGAAACGTAAGAAAGGACGGCGAGCGGTCGTTACCATCGAATGCCTTGGCGCGTGTACGCCTCGACTAGACAGACATTCCAGCTTCTAGACGCGTACGGAATACACGGCGAGGGAACTAAATCGAGGAACAGGCATATCCTGACCTTCGATACAGTTCGATCGGCCGTTCTTCGTTCGTTGCTCGGATCGCGTTACCAATTTAGAGATACAGGAAACGCCAGTAGTAGTACAGTTACTTACAGTAAAGAAAGCGATGGAAGGGAGCGCGTGAGTCGCGAAGAAACAAACAGGACAACGACAGGGTGCGACGACGGACGAGCAATAGCGGGTAAACGTCGCCACGAAGTAACCCGCTCTCTTCTAACAGAGCAGAGATGACTAATTGCAAGCCATCGGGTCATCGCACGAGTAACTAAACCTGATCCGCATTCTCTATAATAATTTGCTACGCCGTTTCCTTTTGTTGGCTCGTCGTATACGAAATTCCATTCGATTCGTACGAGTTTTATTTATTCCAATGAAATTTCTGATAACGCTCGATCAAATTAATTATCGCCGATCAAATCCTATCGCTTATGTTCCAATCGAACGAAATTCAATTAAAACGTGAATTCCTGTTGTACGTGTTGGAAAGGAGACTGTAGCGCGTCGAAGTAAGAAGAAGAGTTCGTATTACCTCCTGCCTACGCTTAAATTTTCAAACTCTTAGATCGTTTGTTATTTAAGACAGTTTCCAGTCGATTTGTAATTGTTTTCGGACTCGACTCGATTTTCTATCTCTTTCGCGAGACTTGGAATTCCTCGTTGGTGGCTAATAACGGACAGAACTCGAGAGAATTGATATCTAGATCGAACGAATAAAATCTATTTTTACGATATTTTATCGATTACGCTTATGATAAAGAAAAATATCCGAGACAATGGCACGATAAAGATAAATATGCGAGCCACTTGTCAAACCCATTAGTCGCTAATTCGTTATTTCCTTGGATTGTAATCGCGACAGAAACGTATTATCGAGAAACAGTTGCCACGTATTTGAAACTAGGGAACAACAACGGCGAAAGAATGGAAAATGGAAAACCTAGCCCGAACCTCGATGCACGATAACGCGTAGAATGTCTCGAAAATGACTATAAAAGTCTAAAGCAACGGAATTAGTTAATCGATATAAAAGGTATATAGAATCGGATGGAAATTATTTTCACAATGTACGATGTTTCGAAGAAGCAATGTACGTTTCACCGATGTTCTATCTCGGAATTCTTCTTCGAGTTTTGCAAACTTGTATACCTTGGGTCAGTGAACTCGTCTGGGACCGGCTAGGTTGACGGTCTAATTAAAAAAAGATACGTAGGTCCGTTTAAAAAAAAGTAGCATTTGCCTTAAGAATTTTGGTGGTATGTCCGCTTACGAAAGATTTATAAATAATGCTGCGTTTCAGCAATACTTGCATGCAATGATTAAAACGCGATAGCCTATATTATCGCGTGTAACTACGTTCATCCGTATTTGCTAATTCGATTAATTGCATCTACCTACGTATATTGATTAAATTGCCAATTAAATTGCTCGTTACGTACATTATTTCGTGTTGTTATAATTAGATTCTTCGATGCTGCACGACTGAATTTATATAGAATAGCTATAATAGAAATTATCACGCAGCTCTATCTTCGTTCGACGATAGTAAAGCGATTATGTTTTAACATAGGTTGAATCAAACGATGGAACGTCAGTCGATAGAATGCTATCGCAGGGCATTATAAATCGTAACAGGCGTGTGAATTTTATCCATTTAAATAAAATATGTATGATTCAGCGATGGAAAAAAATGGCAAACAAAGTAAAATAATTAAAGCGATACTACTAAGTGATCAACGAGGAAATAATTTTAATCGTGTTGACATGAATTTTGACCGATAAATATTATTAGCACCTATATAAAAGCCGACTTTCACCTTACGTAAAGCACTGCGCTTTCTATTTAATAAAATTATAAATTTTATTTTTACTTTGCGCGAGGAAAAAAAAAGATTAATTGGAAATGAAAAGGGAAGGAACGAACGAACTGAAAAGGGAAAACAATCGGAGAACAACGTTTCTAACGAGAACGAAATACATCGATGTTCTACCGGATTAGAATTGCAATCATTTGCCATTTATCAAATATATTTTGATCGAGCAAGCATGCGACATTTGAGTAAATTCATCTATGTCATTCTTTTCGATAAATTTACATCGATGAATCGTATTTCTATTTTCTATTTTCTATTTTCGCTGGTTTCTCGGTGTTAGATCCACGCGAGTCTTTCGTCTAGATGCATATCGAGATAAAGATTTAACGCTGTCCTTTCCCCGATTAGATCTTCGCTGTTCGGATCGACTTGGCCATGTTGCGCGTCTTGCGGTGAAAGTAGCGTGAACCGACTTTCAGTGGGCCAAGAAGTGGGAAACTCGGATTAACACGAACGTGAACGAGTAACAACAGTACGAATAACCGTATTTTCTTTCGTCCATACGCTGCAATTTTCTAAATTTTGAAGAAACGAAAGTGCCCGCTTTATCCGTTCGTAGCGCTCGCACCATTCGTTCCGCCGTATGATTTTTAATAGGTTCATTTATTTCGTAACGTATAAGGTGATCCTCATAAATATTCATGTAGTAAAATAGAAGTATGTGTTATACAGAAGGAATCGTAGCAACTGGATATTCTCAAGACATAAAATATAAAGAAACGGATGATAAATCTCGTTTTAGAAAACCTAGTCTGCGATCGGATTGGACGTTTCGCGCGCGCAAACGTGTCACGGACATTTCAAGATCGATGAGTTTTGACTATGGTCGTAACCGGGACCGATCGAGATCGCGAATAAAGAGGAAGCAATCGGATCGGAAAAACAGTGCAGCTGTCGAGGAGTCGCTGAAACGAAGATAATTACATGTTACGAGTAGTATCTTTAAAGTGCGAGCATACAGCTTACCTTACAATTTCATTTTATGTGGATTTCGTAGATAGATAAGTTATATCTTTTTAATACGCGTTATTTCGTTTCTATCTAGATGAAACTATACCGCTATTATATTTGAAATAATTAGAATCGAGCTGTTTAAGGTCGATTCGCCTTTGTATAACTTATAGTTTTATGGTTATTGAAATTTTTCATTAGAAAATTACTCGGTTAGAACTACTCGGTTAGAACGAGTCGGTCTTCGAATGAGGATGAAATTTATGCAAATTCAGAAACCTGTTGCTTTTGAAAGGAAAAATCAGCAACGTTGAGTTTAATCTCTCTTATGCTTCTTTGTATGCGCACTTTGTACGTAGCCTTGTACGAGAAGCAAACGAAATCAAAGATAGACGTTAAACCGTGAGATGGTCAGAAAATAATCAAGGCTTTTAACAATCGATATCTCGTTTGGAACTTTGTAACGTAAATTATTCGTATGTTCGGTCATCGAATTCGTTCATTCGTCACGTTTTACGCGCTTCATTCGCCAGGTATTTTTACCATCGACGTTTTTCTCTATGCAAATACGAAGAACAAACTATCCTGTCGTTGATATAAAACCACTCCGTGCCGATTAAAAATACTTTTCTTTTTCCGAAAAAGAAGACTAAAAAGAGTTTTGTTTTCCCGAGTATAATCAGCGGAGAATAATCAATTACGAGTTCTACTGTTATACGAGAAAGTGGACGAGAAAATGTTTCCACGATATCTTTATCTGTTGCGCGATAATTTTTACGATCGCAACATTGTAACTGTATCGATGCTTTTGTCACCAACGAAACGATCGTCTTCTTCGTTTCACGACTCTTTGAACGTTGTACAGTCGCATAGAGTATATAGCGTTGCGGACAAAGTGGTTCCAATGTAAATAACAGACGAGTTAATTATTTCGAAAAGAATGCGATAAATATTTCATGATTCGTAATTACGCGCAAAGTTTAGTTTCTCGTTGCTTTCGTTACATCAAGCGGCTAACCGTATAACGTTAAATTCTTGATTTACGTCAATACATATTCTCGCACTATGAAATTCAAATTTTTCTCAGGCGCAACGGGCAACCGAATCCAATTAACTTGCGTGTTTCATCCGACATTCCGCGCATATTCCGTCCGTTTCGAAAACTGCGCACTTGAAACAAGTACGAATCTTAGGTTTCGTAATTAAATTCAACGCGGTTTCTACCGCATCGTTTACAGTTTTACGGTTTACGGTTTACGGTTTACGGTTTACGATATTCCTCCGATTTAATTGTTTAATGGCCCAACGTACCAAATTCGAAAAAAAACAAGAGAACTGTAAAATTAACCGGTGATTTTTAAAAGTTTCCTCGTTTCTTTGCCATTTACGGCAAGCGCCAATAAACAAATATCCCGATGCTTTCGTCTTAAACTCGTCTAAATTTTACCCGAGAAAACAACATTTCGTAGGCATCGATCCAAGAGAAATGGCGAGCGATTACGAAACATGTTGTCGTTCGGGTAAATCGAATCCCGGTTGAATACAATCGATAAAAGTGAACCGTGCGAGCAAACGATCGTAAAAATCCGAGCCATTAGTCTATTCTCGGTTCTCACGAACGGATTAGCACCAGGTTTTCTTACACGTTCTCATTTATGCTGGTTTCTTACGCCTCTGTCATTGGCCACTTTGTCTTCTTCACACCGCCGATAGCATTCGTCATTGTCATTTTTATGCTCCGGTGGAAATTTTCGTTTGCTCGAGTATCGCGATATTATACATACTATGCATGTATGCGAGTACACAGTCTTGGAACCTGCTAATTATCTTTATCGCGTTCCGCTTATCGTCTAACTGTGTTACGTCAATAGCCATCCCAGGATATAGCCTGGCGTCCACCCGAATACATTCGGTGGGCGCGTTTCTTTAAAACCGGCCGAGTTTATTATTACTTGTTAATTTAAAAATATCGTCTCTTTTCGAACGAATAAAAGCGTTTACGGCGCCGCGTAATCGCCAGTGATCATAGGATAGATCGAGTCTTTCCGTTGAGAGGATTCGCGCGACAATTTGTTTGCGCGAAAAGCGTCGAGACGTTGTACGTGCGTTTATTACGAACTCGATATCCGATTAAAATCAACGATCGTTCGTACGACGTATCTGGAAAAGAAGTTTCAGGCTTTCTGCCAGTTCGAGACAACGATCAACGTGCGTGTATAAATTTCTAAGATTGATCATCGGTGCAAGGTTTGCTTTTCTTTCATGTTAATTAGAATAATAAAAAAATGATAAGTATGTATATAAGTAAAGACGAAGCCACGAATATCACTAAACTCCTGTCAAAGTACAATCGCGAGACTACAGATTGCTCCATCGTTCTCCGTTTGTTGTCACGTACAAGCTTTGTATTCGCTGCATTCTTCAGATTCCGTACGATCGCGTATAATAGCGCGTACGTGTTTATTACAGCCTGTACGATTCGTAGGAAATTTTGCAACGAGCTTGTTTAAAATTTCCAGCGATACCTGCCGTTAGCCGGTTTGCTCTACGACACCCGTTCCAGTTTCACCCGTTTTTGCAAACATGTTTTTGCGATGTCGTCGCAAGAATGAAAAGTATATATGTAAGAACGTTGGCTGCAGGCGTAAATTCGTGGCACGAGCGAAATCAGGTAGATTTTACGGCTTAAAAGAGGACGAAAATCAAGAATATGGGAAATATAGGAAATATATAGGAGTGGAACGCTATAGCATCTTATAGATCTTATAGATGGACCTGGGCACCTATGTAGTTTTTTGAACTGGATAGCGCGATTCTTCTCCGATCAATTATTATAAAATTATAACATTATCTCCGGAGAAAGGTTACGGTAATCTGCGGATTTTTACGCATTTGATACGCGCAATACACAAATATATACATGCACGTAGGATGACTTTTAATACGTAAAACGATTTCTCGCCTATTCTTTCAAAATTTCGTTCTTTCAACTACTTTGAACGAGACATAGTATTGCGGGCGATAGTATTGGCGAAATTTCAAACAGATCCGAAGATGTACATGCAAGTTACAGGCTATTTATTTGAAGTTTGCAAAGATCGGCAAAGTATTATTTGAACGGTCGATTATTGATTACAGGGCTACTTATACAGGGCGTCCCGCATTCGCAGTGGATTCTGCATATGAAAAGAGTAAAAAACGTTCGTACAGACAGATGCCCTGTTTGACGTAGTTGACCTAGTTGTTTTCTTCCTTGACAAACTGTATCTGCATACCTCCGCAAGAAGTGTTCAAAACGACCTCTTTACGTCCAAACTGTCTCACTCTGTCCGTTTCTCGGGCTACCGTCTTCGCTTTTCGCCGATCTCGGTCGATTCTCTCGCAAAGCATCTCGCGGTGCTGTCATTTTATTTGAACGCGAAGCTTGCTGGACAACTTGAGAACGAGATCCAGCTTTTTATCGTTTTCGTTAGTTTCGTTTCGCAGAATCCACCGCTGAAGCGGCTCCCCGATACATATATACGATTATATGTACGTATCGCGTACATATAATAAAGCTACGGGGCAGCCGACACAGAGCGAGAGCACCGATCGTCATCGGTATACTACTGATTTTCCATCGAGCGTACGTTTGCAACTTCTTTTCGAGATTGCTTCAAATTCTACCTTCTAATTCTAAATTCGCGATAGTCGTGTCACTCGTTACATTGCTAACGAAATTTCGCGCAATTTCGTACAATGCGTATGATAGGTGGCCAAAAAATGGATAAAAAAATGGATAAAAAATGGATAAAAAATGGATAAAAAAATTCCGTGGTAAGCGTTGGAATACCTTCGTCGACTACTATACACCGTAGGTATAGCGATTTTCTGGCGAACGTGTATCGTACGATTCTCGACACGTCGAGAGAAAGCAGCAGCAGCGTCGTTGACAATGATCGTCACGATCGAACGAGCCAACGACGCGAGGTATCGCGCTGTTGGTATCGAATCGCAAGCGGAAAAACGGACGATCTGGAACGACGCGGAACAGGAAGCGTCGCTACGGGAGAGCCAGTCGGTTGCAGAACGAGTGGTATAGCAAAAGTATATACGACCGCTAGGCCGTAACACTCTGTTCGGTATTATCCAATTAAAGGTAATGCTAGCAACCCGTTAATTTTTCTTCCGTTAGACGGTCGGCCATTTTGCCGACCGGCCTCGAGTTCATCGTGTTTTCGAGAAAATGAGAGCTACGGCCCGCTAGCGGCCGACCCGACGCGCGACAGCACGCGACAGCACGCGACAGCACGGTGGCCGTGCAACCGCTCCAGCGTTTCCCTTCCTAATGACATCGTGCTGCAGATGAAAAATCCGCGTTTGCTCTGTCAATTGTCGCGACCTGCGTGTCGGTCCATCGTTCGAATCAGCGGAGCTAACCAACCGTCACGATCCAACGATCCGAATGACGCAGATACGGATCCGCGTAACCAGACTTGCGTTGTAATTCGATTGCAGCGTGGTAGGGCTATTTCGGTCACCTATGCTTGTTACTCGCACTAATAATAATAATAATAATAATAAACTATCTCAATCTTGGTGTGGATACCATTTTCCTTTTCTTTTTACCATTTTCTTACGATTATTCGGATTATTCGGCGCTTCGAGTTCCGAGAACTGCCGACTAATCTGACTAATCTCTTTCGACTGATCAACATGATAAGAAGAACGGAACACTGGAACTTTCAAACCTTTCGAAATTCCTGTAAACTTTGTGTCATTTCTGTGACTGCGAACTCTCAAAGTCCAGATAAACAGTAGGCAATTTGTATCGATAAGTTGGCTTTTCTTTATGTTTTATATTCGTTCGATAACGATCTTGCGAGAGCTTACAAAGTTCCGTACTTGGGCATCGTGAGTCTAAAAGTCGGGTTTCCGACCATCTGTGCGATAATCAGAACAATAATAGGAAATGAAAACCCGAAGAACCGTAAATCGTGGTAACTCGAGTGTTTGCGACTTTTTGTTCATGACGCACTTTTCGTTACATATTTTCCACTACCTGTTTGCGGTATCTTTAATGGAAAGTTAATGTTTTACGATCTACCGTAATCACGAGCGTTAAATCAAGTATCGAGCGCGTGGATTTGAAAGATAAGCTGATAAGTAACTCTGTGAAAAATGCTCTACTCGACAGAAGGTAGATGATACACGGAATCCTGTGGCGATAAGCGAATGTACGGTTCGAACGTTTAAAAACAGATAAAAGATAACGACGGTGGACGAACAAGCTTGAATCGTGTTTGATAATATCACGGAGATATATAACGTAGCGATAGTAGGAGAAACGGTATAACAACGGTGGCATCGATAAAGGCTAGCTTAAAGGAATAACTAGAAGAAATTGTGTTATGAATTTTACGTTACCGCAGGTACACACTGGTACTCGACGTTAAAAGGCAATAATTTTGAAAACTGATCGACCATTCGCTAAAACGTATCCACGGATATAGAGAGGAATTTATTTTTGTGTCGGTTGTTTGTGTCGGTGCGGGTGCTGTCGTAGGTCGTGCTGTTGTTCGCGTTTCGTATCGCGTACATCGCTCCTAGCAGGCAGTCGAACGGTCGAATCGGGTGTTTAACCGAACCCGTTCAGCTCTTGTCGTTCTACGCCTTTTATATCCAAGAATTTAGGGGAAAAGGGGCAGTGCAGCTAGAAGGAATCCGTGTCCTAGGTGGCATTTTCGTGGAAAAGATCGTTGCATCGTATTGGTCTCGAGCCTTTCGTAGCGTCAAAGCCGAGCAGCGTACAACCGTGCGAATAAGGGAATTCGCGCGAACGTAACAGAAGCAAGTAGACTAAATAGCGAGTAACTAGACTGCCAGCTGCTAGCGCGTTTACGGATTTGTGGGAAATTGAGAGATGCAAAAATGAACGGAATACTCGTGATATGGAAAAGTATGCAAAGTACGTAATATTCGAACTCGAGTAGAGCGTGATCTACCGTGAGTAGTGCAAGTAGGTGCAAAGATCTAATTATACCAACGTTCTACCGTTCGAACATTTCACTGGCCAAACTTTCTACGAAATCGAACGATATTTTCCGCTCGTGTCCTTTTCGCTATTCCATAGCTACTCCTTCGCTGTTCCTTCCCGCGATCTTATATCTTTCCGTATCTCTGAAAACATGGGAACATGAACGAGCGAAACAACGTTTTTTACAACGTTTTACGCTTTTGATCCGCAAAATTTCGTAATTTTCTATCAGAAATAGAGGATAATCGGCCAATGAATTGATATTAACGATGTGAAATTATCAGGCTGCAAATTGTCTCTCTGGTGGCAATAAACGACGGAGATCGTTATCACCGTTCGTATACAGCGTATTTATTTTCCAACGCAAAACAATAAGTTGCTGGAATAGCGGTACGTTAACGAAGCTTTTGTGCTTCGATACCGTCACCCATAGATACCGGAGACAGTCGACGATTAGTCATGCGTCGAATGAAATCCATTTATTATCCAACTGTATCGTCGATGAAACGACCATTAACGAATACGGCAAAGCCCATCCATCTATCCAAGTGTGAAAAGTAAGTTTCACTGTCGCGTAGCATTTTAATGGATAATAATAACGGATGTCGTTTCGTAATTGAAATACTCGTAAAAGAATACGGTAAGATCATTTTAAATATACCGGTCAGGGCAGCAACCCTTCGGATATGTGGTGTTTCTCCAACCAATTAATTCCCCAAAAGAGGAACGTTCGCCAGCTTTTATTAAAGTTGAAAGGAAACAAGATTTGTCGAGTATATCGAGTTTCTACCCGATACGTATATATTTCCAGGTATATCGAGGAAACTCGATAAGCTGAAATTATTATCGCATCGTCGATGAATAAATCGCGAAAAGTTAAAATTCGTATTTTTATTATAGAGAGGTTTGTTTCGCCTTCTAAACGTTGCAAAGAATATACGGGCTGCAAGTAAGGCTGTAACGGAAAGTTAGCCAATTAACGAGACAACAGGTTAAATCGCGAGTAATATGGAATATCGATATCTCTCTTACACGCGTGCAATTGAAATTACCATTATTTACGATATAGCCACGGATAAACAAAACGACTATACCTATGTACATTCCATTGTCGATATATCATATTTTCTATCTAAGGCTTCAAAGATTTTCTCTTTTCTACGTTTTCAAGTATCTCGGTCAAACTTTATCTCTGATTTTTAAAAGCATAGATAGATGGGCAGGCAGGTAGCTTCCTCTTATTAATCTCGATATCAAACCTGAAATCTTGTCGCAAGCTTCCAAGATTTCTTCAGGTTTCAAACTTTTTAGTCAAATTATATTTATGATTTTTCAATCGCATTTCGAAGCATCTTTTCTTCGTACGCGTGTCTTTTATCGATCTTGATACCGTAGAGCATCATCGATATTCTTATAGGTTACGCCGTGGAATGTTAAGTATATGGCGTTTGGCCAGTACCAGAAGTTGTCCAGGCGATTGCTACGAAGTTTAACTCGAGTTGACTTTGTCTTCTCAGCGGAGAAGCAACGTGACTTCGTGGTTATTGAATTTTTCTGTTATTTCTCGGTTGCGTCCAGTTGCCTCGAGTTTTTCATTGTCTGCGACACATTTCGAAACGCGTGCTGTTGCGAAACGGAATTAACGCATTTCTCCTGCGCTCGTTGCACCCACAACGATAAATAACGATTTCCAGGTAAAAGTAGACAGAAACACCTTTCGATCGTCCGTGGTTACGCGTAAAATGAATAACCGTTTCGCGTCTTGTACCAGCGCGATTCGCGTCGATTTGTCCACGTTGTGCAACTTTGCTGATTCTTGCAAGAATCTGCGAATAAAAAGAAAGGAGCGTTGACGATAAAATCTAATTGCCACGTTATCCTCGCTTCTAGCCATATATTCGCAGTTATTAAAGTTAAAACCTATTAAACAGATATATAGATATATAAATTTGAAAGGCAGAGGAAGCAACGTCTATTTTCAATGCTTTATGGGTTCGCGTCGGATAAGGTTAAAGATTGGCGAGTTGATCAAAAAGAGGATATATCTACGTTTCGTTGGAACGAAGCAACGTATGATTTCGCTTTTACTACGGCTAAAAATACACGGTCTCTTGCTACTGTATATGAATGCGTAGAAGAAACAACTATCCGAGTAGCGATAATGCTCGAACATTTCTCGTTTTCATAATAATTGAAACGGATACTTTCCGATACTCCAATATTCTACGGTTGCGGTACAGTATTCTACGACTGGAAACAAACGAATGCAGCGATACGTATAAAACGATGATTTTTTTCCCTGCCATCTCGCTTATACCCAATAAAACGCCAAACTTCGTATTATATAGAGGATATTTTATTTATTTATCGTCACGCGCAGATCATTTTCAATTCGTTCGATTCGAACGAGCCGTTTTCGTACCGGATGACAGATAATAAACCAACGGTTCGACGCATCTTTCTCCTTTAACGTTATATCGACAAATGTTGAATCCGCCGACAGCCTATCTAACGCAGTTGAATTTACGGAATTTTATTTCTTCGCTGGTAAACGAATACCGATTTTTTCTGTCGTACGACTTGAGATCTATGCAAATGCATAGTCATTTTACCAAATCTGTCCATTACTCTGCCATCGTATTTTACTACCGTGTCGTATTGACAATAAGTTGTCTCTACTTGTATCGCAACTTATCGATATCTAATTTACAAATCAAAGTAACGTATAGTTCTTATATAGAAGAAACCCAGGTCCTAGGGTCTAGATCCTAGATTCTAGATTAATAAGCAGGATAAAAATAGAATTAAAAAAAGATATTTGATGGAAGAGAAAATCAGTCGTCGGTTTCCTCTTTCGTCGCTTTACCGTACCTATTATCGCGACTTGTCTAGAGTTGCTGCTTACGGAAGACGAAGAACCGTGTTTCGAGCGTGATTACAGAAAGTCAAAAATCGTGATATTCGGTTGAATTTATTTGCATTCTTCTCGAAAGCGGCGCGAAGGTCAGCGAGAACGAGTTGCAGGCAAAACTGGAAGTTGTTAAATCGAATAAATTGAACGACGGACCAGCGCTACAAGTATCGTTCTATAAACTCGGACTTTACGGTATCCGTTGAGAAAAGTAACGACAAATTTGATCGACGTAGCTGTTAAAATTAATGTTAACGCTACAAAGGACGATAATTTATCCGCATATTTGCAAGAAACGTCGAATACGTGTTCCTTTCGCTTTAATATTATATCGGCGTTCACGGACAATAGATCGATGTGTTCGAACGTCTTTGCCGTGTTTCTGCCAAGAAACACATTTTTTTTAACGTTCCGAGAAAATCTTTATGCATAAAATCGGAATACGAAAGCATACGTTTCTTTTAGCGTAAAAGTAAACGATCTTTGCGTTTCATATTTAACATTTTCTTCCTCGGACACTCGTGCAAATTCGTATCCTTGTAAACGTAAGTAAAAGATAGAATTTAAACGGATATCTGTGCCTGTCTACTAACCGTCGTACCATATATAGTCGACACGAACCTTATTAAAAGATAAAATGACAATAGTAGGATAACGATAACGATAATAGAAAATAAACGTATTAAATCAGGATGTTCGAGAAAAGTGTAGAAAGTCTCGTTTAATTGCGCTTAATGGAAAACGTTAAATGGAAATGAAAGGAAAATTGGTAAACTTTAAGTGGTGGCGATGATCTCTTGATCGTAGGCTGCGGTAAACTGTATTGTGGCTGAGGCTGTATTTTCGTTCAAGTAACGTATCATTGTAACGTTCAAGTTGTAAAACGCGGTTGTCGTTTTATTTTTGATCGATAAGCACGAGATATTTTTCTAATCGAAACTAAACAGATATATGGAAATTTGTTAATATTTGCATCTTTGCATCTTCGAATATGGCAGAAACAGAGGAGAATCCGCAGTCTGGCGAACGAGAGAGCGCGATATGCCAATGCAGAGTTAATTTCGTGGCTGTTAATAGCCGGTAAAACCTCCTTCTCCACGCTATTAAGATGTTGATCACGTCGCATGATCTCTAGCGGGTGAAAGTATCGGCGGCGATCGTGTTACAGTCGATTACTTAAATAATTTTCTTTCCGAGTTTCTGGGAATCGCGACAGGCGGTGGATTTCGTGAAAAGCAACTCGGCGGGAACGACGGGGCTTTTACTACCTTCCGTAAAAGGGATCGAAGGAGGTTACGAGTGTCTGCTAGCCAGAGTCAGCCGAGAATTAATTAATCGCGACGAAATAAGCGGTTGCGAATAAACGTACCGTAATAATGGTGTTGCCGATGATTAAGGCCGACCCAGTCCGAAGCAAAGGTATGTAGAGAAAGTAGGAGTCCCCTCCTATCGAGATCGCAGATTGTACTCCGTATACGCCTGTCGTTGTACCGCGCGATATCCAAGTATTCGTTTCTTTGTCTCTTCTTAATCTCTGGCTACAGCGGATAATACAGACCGGATAATAGAATATTTGTGCGCCTAGTAGATACTATACAGACTGTACGAATTTTTTCTCAAATTGTGCGCAGCAAACGCGACGAAGGCTGTTTTCTCGTTAACACGCGCCGAAGCTGTCGTTATATCCAGAGTTTCTATTTCGTTGCTTCTTAAGCAAATATAATCGTTTAGCGAGTAAAATTCGTTTCGTTTCGTTTCGTTTCGTTTCGTTTATTTGCTTCATTCGACCAGTAACTAGTGCATGCGCGCGCGAATTTACGACAAATTCCAGTCGAATGATTTATTCGTATCGAACGCTGCCAGTATCAACGGGTGGAGTACGCGATTGGGCTGGTTAGACGTTGACCTTGCTCGGCTGCTAACTGCAACGAGTACGTATTACGCGCTTCCGTCTGGTGGTTCGCGCGTCTCGGGCTCGACGATTTAGAAATACGCGAGCTCTCCGCGCGTCTCTGTCGTCTGCTCGACGTCCCTTTGATTTATCCGTGTCAGGTCAGCCACCTTTCTCCTGACGCGATTAATCGCAGCTGCCCTGCCGATTAGAATTTGCAACCACTAGGCTAAAAAACGTTTACGCAAGTTCACATTTGTTCAAACTGATTCTTGTAACCGAGCAAGTGGAAGCGAGGCGATTTGTTTCAACCACTGGATGTTTATACTTTGCTTTGGATATTTTCCGCGAGTGCAATAATAATCGCGTAATAATACGCGTATAAACGTATCCCTTGCGCCGTTGCATCTTTTCACTTACTAAGAACGAACGAACGAACGAACGAACAAACGAGCGAACAAACGTGCACAGTCTGCTAATAACGATAAATGGATATACGTCGCTTCGTACGTAGACGCGAACAGAGTGGGAAACCTTCTTCGTTGTACATAAGAAATGTTCGATACAAAACTCGCATCTACTTGTTTACGTTCGACGAAGAAAATCGTGTTTCATAAGACAAGAATCGTCAATGGTATTTATCGTGCAAGGTGTGAAGCTTATGTATATCGATATTAGATAGAAAATTACGTAATTTGATGGAAGCTGTGACACGATGCGGCGACATATTTCAAAACGAGTAAAATGGCAAGTTGATTGTTACGATGAAAATAGTTTTTTATACTAAGATTAATTAGACGTCAGACGTTATTAGATGAAATGGCGAGGTATTCGTATCTATATTTAGATAGGACTGCTCGAACTAATCGGCATGTAATCTTCCTATCAGTTTCCAAGAACTTTTTTATCACGCTATTTATATAACTTACGACATTCTCTCGTTATATCTTTTTTATTAAATGTTAAATTTCAGCACGTTCGACGATCGACGATTTATCGGCGCGTTATCTGAAAACGCGATTCCTCGTTAATTATCCAAACTGGTTTTCATTACGTTTCGAAAGATTTCTTTCGCTGTCGTAGCTGACACCGACGATAATAGGCATTAGTATCGAATATAGTATATAGTATCGAGGTGAATATCGTTTTCGTATTAATAGGAAATGCGTATACATGCGTATATAGATGGCAAGAACGTGCCAAGAACGTGGCGATTCGTTTAACATGGATTCGAAGGAATAAGTGAAACGGAGAAAAAGATCGTCGTTAGTGAGTTCAAATTACGTATTAGGTGTATCGGGGCAAATATACGCGGCTTTCAGGCACGAAGAAACACCACGTATTAATTACCATAAGTCGTAAAACACCGCGTATTGGTATTTCCAGTCAGTCGATAAGTTCTTGGTGGAGCTGATCGTAGGAAATTGCGGGACGAAAAGCGAGAAACCATAGAAACGTAGGTAAGGTAAACGTTAACATTAACGCAAACCTAGCCTCGATACCACGGTGTCTCTGCGATGTTTCGGTTTTACGCGAACGTGGTGATTATTTGGAAAGAAGCGGCCGTGGAATAAGAAGAAAGGCGCGTAAAGACAAAGAAAATCAAAGGATTGGCTTACCCTTGGCCCATCCAGTGAGAACGTTCCCAAGATAAGCGACCTTGTAGCAAGGGTCGTATTCGGTGATGGAGGCGTTGCCACGATGCCTCCTCCAAAGTCTGCCGAGGCCCCTCTTCAAGGACTTGAGGGTCTTGTGGCCGAATTCTTTGCCGGCAGTGGGGTTCTGTGCCGAGGCGCAAGTGCCGTTCTGTTCGTCGACGGAATTCGGGGCCACGTCGCCCATCGTTTTCATGGTTGGCGCGCGACCGCGGCCACGCTGCTACCGTCCGGTTGTATCGTCCGAAAATATTTCAACGTCTTGTTTCCGTTTCTCTCGTCAAGGGACAGAGACGCGAGCGCACGGACGCGTACAACTCGTAACACGCGTAGAACCACAGCTTCGATCAGATACAATGTTATCGCGCGATGGAATCGCCGGCAAAAGTCGCTACATCGTGCGACTTCCGGTGGTGGTGCGCGGTGGTGGTGGTGAGTCGGTGGTCCGGTGGTGGTACCGAGAAGCAAGAGTAGACTGGCGAAAGAGCGAGGCCACCAAGCGGCTCGACCTTTCAGGGTTCCGTGGCGGCTGCTCGAATCGAGAGTCGAGTTATCCAACCAGGTGGATGAGCTCTATCGAGGTCACGACCGCGACCACCGGTGCCGCTGATCGAGAGAGGTTGTGAAACTCGAATAAATCTCTCTCTTGATACCGAGTTCTGCCCGCCTGCTCCACGACTATTACCACGCGACGCCGCGTATTTCCACGCTTCAAGGCCGACCTCTCCTACTTATTCTCAAGTAAAATGGAAGGTCGTTGGTTCTCACGAAAACCCGCGAATATCTTCCGGAACCTCCTTCCCAGTGCGTCCCTTCTTCCCAGTGCGAACGACGTTCCTCCTTCGGTTGTTCCTGCAACAGAATCGGACATTGAAATTTATCGCGGAATTGCTTTCGTCGCGCTAGTCGCCAGCAAAGAAAACTCGATCGTTTGTTATCGGTAGGCAATGATGGAATACAGTGGTGTAGTATTTCTGTAGTAGTAGTAGTCTAGAGCAAGGACAAGAAAGAACGTTCTATTTGAAGCGAAGTTTAGTTTTCTTTTAACGAGCAATACCCGATGCAAAAACTGACCACAATATCTTTGTACGTCTTATTCCACCAGCACTCGGCTCACAACGTCTGTCTTCCCAGGTCAAAAAATGCTGACCCTCAACCCTTGCACCCTTCTCCCACTCCTTTGGTCATTTAGCTTTGACGTCACCAAGGCATACACTCTTACTTGCACTCTCATTCTCTCTTTCCCAGCACTCTTACGATTCTTAGTTTATACCTTAAATTTACAACTTGTACTATCCCGAGAAAACTTAACTTCAACTTAAATATCTGATAGACCAAGCGTATACCCTCCCTTTTTTTTATATTACAGTGGTATATGCTTCTTAAAATACATTGCCTGTCACTGCAATACCTACACTGCCTACTTTTCGACAAACTTTCGAATTTTACTTTTCAATCTCTTACGATACACTCTCTATCGCTTTGGTTTTCTAATTGTAAGCCGTTTTATCGAAATCCACGAATAAAAGCTCGACAACTGGGTCAGCGGTAATAGAAAATCTGTTAACAATTGTGGTAAAAAAAAACAAATTTTTACAGCGACGATCCAATTCTGAATGGAAAGAAAACTACGCTTCTTGCAAGACTAAATTCGTCCCACAACTTGGCAAGAGGGCTAAACAAGTTTCATATCGATATATTCTTCCTTTGATTAAGCTCCTTTTCTTTTTTTTGATTAAAGTTTTTTGCACGCGCTTTGCTTCGCACACGCGCACAATGAATTTTTCTTAAATAACAGCGGTATTTTCGAAATTACCAGATATTTCTTTTATAGCTCGTTATCGTTCCAAATATAAACCACATTTATTCTAATATGTAATTATCTTGTAAAACGCGGATGGCTATTTCCTTTACCTATATAAAGGCATCTCGGAAAAGAGAAGCTGCTATTATATAAATCAAGATGTAATAATGATGAATCAAGACGACTAACAGCGTGCGTCTTTCAATTGCTCTTTTAATTACGACCTAATCCTAAAAGCGATCCTAAAAGAAAAGAAGATGACGCAAAGACGCGAAGAACGCGTAGACTGTAAAATAAAAATGGTACTGTCGCGAGAAATCAAAGCGGGAGGTGGAGGATCGTTTCAAGACTGTGAAAATGGAAATGCTATTTTTGACATTTTTTTCATCTCCTAAAGCGTAAGTAGACTGAGTAGAAATTCTCCTACGTGTAGATATATATTCTTTTTACACGTGTATCCAATCTCTATTTTCTTTTTCTTGTTTCTACAAAAACGCTTTGTCTCGAGTACGAGGATTCGCGAGAAAATCTTATTTATTTCACATTTCCGAGTTACTTTCGCACTGGTTGCCACTCTAGAGGAACGAGCATCGCGTTTCGGCTTTCAAAATTCAAATTTTCGTTACGCAACGCGCAAAGATACGATACGTTTCACATGGCGAATACGTTCTCGATGATTATCCGAAAGCGAATCTTTATCGCTGTATTATAGAGGCAACGTGCAAACAAAGCAAATAAAGCAAATAAAGAAATACCTCTTAATTGGTGCAACCAACTAAACGTTAATACGTGCAATTTTCTCGTTAATGTCGATCGATTAATGTCATTGTTATGAGATCTCTGTCCGTGTAAAGCCACGTAGTTCTCGACGAGGAGTTTCTTTGGCACCACTTTCCGTCTGATCTTCGTTCGTATTATAGAATTATAGAAGAACAGGCTGTTCGTAGCCCTGTCAATCGCAGATGCGAATACGTAGCAACAGGATAAAGACGCATAATGTAATTTCTTGGACGACCTTCTACTAAGTTTTGCATGGAAACCTCGATAAAAGCGCGGTAGTATTCCATTTGCAAGCACATGGAACCCGGACGATAAGCACGTGTCAGGAAAGCGGCGACACATTGTCTTCCGTGTGTGTGTACGTATAAACGTGTATATCGCGTAGATATTTTCAGATAACTGCGTCCACCAGCCGTCCACCAGCCGTCCACCACCTTGGCAAAAATTGAAAAATAACCATTACCTGCGTCGATTAGAAAGGTGGTCCGTCTCGAACCATTGGCGATACTTTAAACTTTAAAATAAAATAAAATGTCATTATGAAGCTAATCGTTTTATTCTACATTCTCGTTATATAATTTAACACGCGATCTTTCTACGCATTTACATTTTAATTTAATACCGGGCAATATATAAAGTATCCAAAATACGATATTCCGGTATCTGATAAATATTTGGTAATATTTAATAAATGAAAAAAGGACTGGTGCTCGAGAGTGCCATCTTTTCCAATATTTATATCTAGTAATCGTTGTCATCTGTCTGTTACTAGGTATTACGGAGTAACAGTACGTGTACGCAAAGTCATATTTTTCTGAATACAACTATAAAGAAACGGAATCTCGGTCTCGCCGGTGATTTCTTTGATTTACTAGGTATCGTTAATATGGAATAATCATCGATATCGATGTTTCCCACAAACGCGCATAAAACTCTGCGGTTAATGCAGTGCCATTCCTCTGATTTCCTCTGACCGTAAACGAACGTACGAAGAAAAATTCTACAACTAGGTCTACAACTGTATATAACAGTGTCGTTATTCGTAGTTGAACAACATATTGGTAGCTGTTGGTAGCTAAAATGACAAACTACGCGAATCGAAATATCAAACGTGGATTGACCACACAGCACGGGACGTGTCGAGAGAGTTTACGAAATTTCACTCACTACGAACCACGGTAAATAAAAGGATCGCAAGGATGGACGAGGATAAGCGTAAAAGCTGGTACACGGTTTGTTGAATTTCGAGCCCAAGGCTCCTGTCTTGCGCTTCGGCGCGGACTGAACAGTACAAATCGTCTATGTTTTTGCCCGCTTAACTTATCTTAGCGGAAATTACGGCTTTCGACGGAAGCGTTGCGGTCAGTCCAGTAGGAAACGTTGCTCAAGAATCGAGCTACCGTGTTTCAGAAGACCAACAAATTTCTTTCTCCTTCGAATTTCTTTTATCGAGTGTTTCTTTGCCTGTACGCGTACGCGCCTACACTGCGTCCAAGGTATTCTTTTTCTCAATATATCGCATAAATTAATAGAATACAATAGAATAGAATAGAATAGAATAGAATAGAATAGAATAGAATAGAATAGAATAGAATAGAATAGATGGTAAAAGAAATGGGAAGAAAAAGTAAAGCCTCGCGTCCTTCTCCTTCTTTCGTACAATGGATTTTACAAGATAAATGTTAAAATATCTGCCAAGTGAATGACTTTGATACAGACGATGTAGATAGGTTTGATATAGATAGGTTTGATATAGACAGGTTAGTAAGTCGTTTTATAAGAAATGTTTCAAACTCGCACGATTAAAAAAATAATATGAAAATTCCTTTGTCGTGAAAAATTCATCCATTACGTTAACCTACGAAGCATGCGAACTTGTAAAAAGAAAACTGATAAACGATCGTGTGTTTTAAAACTGTCAGGTGATTATCGGACGAGTGTTGGAACATTTCGATAATAACTCGTTACTTGCGATTAACCGTAATTGCGCGCGGTAAGCGTCAAATATAAACGCAACGCCGATGTAAGAAATTGCTGTCTGTCCGTCTTGAAAATAAAAACGTAAGATAGCTAAAGGCAAAGTGCAAGAACGGTGTTCGTTGTTATTTAGAACGGAAGAAACGTCTCCGAGAAAAGGTACTGATTAAACCATCGTTCTAATCGACCAGTAGATAATCGTTTCCGCGAAGTGCTTCCGATTTACAACGCATCGTATCGATAACGATCGACTCGCAAGTGCTTCCTTAGTCACTGAATAACGTGAGATCAAGATTCGAACTGTATACGCTTCTCGTGGTCGTAACGAAGCTGGTAAATTTTTGAAAACGTATCGAGTCGCGTGGAAATTACTTTCTTAGTAGTAGGTGTACACGCGTATAACGTGTTGAAAATATTATTGTAATAATACATAATCGACTTATGGTAAATCAAACGTATACGATAAAGTCGTTTCTTTAACCCCTAAAGCCTCGCTTTACAGGAAATATCGGTTTCAAAGAGTCGCTATACGTATCGCTTTCGCGAGGGAAATATCATTTTTCCGTTCTCATCTTTGATGCAAACAAATTTTTCAATAAAAATCCACATAGTCGTGCTGAATACCAGGCGTAGCCGACTGCCTATTTGCGGAAATATCAGGCGTATAGTCTCTTGGTGAATAAATAAAAGCGTTTACCAGGTGCTGCGTAATCACCAGTGATCATAGAACACAGATCGAGTTTCTCCGTTAGGAGGATTCGCGCGACCAATTCTTATCGCTCGAGCGACAATTCCTTTTGTCCAGAGATTCCACGGAGACGTTGTACGCGCGTTTATTACGATATATCTGGAAAGAAAGTTTCAGGCTTTCCGTCAGTTCGAGTGCGCGGATCAACGTGCGCGCATAAATTTCTAAGATCCATCCAACATCTCCGCTATTATTATACGTTGCTCGACCGTATCTTGTTAAACAGGACACGATCGTGGTTACTTGAGTCAATGTCATGCACAAAGATGACGGTTGTAACTGTTACAATGGGCCGAAAATAGAATACTCGAATCGCTATGTATATACGTGTATGCTTGGACGATTCAACGATTGCACAAGACTGTTTCGCCAAGTGTCGTTATATCAACTACCTAACGTGTAATATAATACACGAATAAATCCTACAAAATAACGAAATATCGTATTGTACGATAGATAATTTCGAAACGTTAGAACGTTATCTGATATATTATAAATTTAGAGGCTAGTAAATAAAGAATTTCTAAAATAAGAAAAGTGGAGTTTGCGTGGAAAATGTATTTACCTAGCGAGTAGATGATGACATATATAATATAAATATTGAAAGTCAAAGTTGCGACTGAATTACGCAGTAACGACGTATGTGGCGTATAAAAAATTGCATATGAAAAAAGCTTCGGAACTCACCGAAACACGCCGTTCAGATCAAATATCGTTTAAAACAATGTTTAATCGAGAAACGAACCTTCGAAGTTGAACGAGTTGGAAGTTGTATGTTTGTAGCAAGTCGTAAATACGGGAAGAAGCTGTACGTTTGCTGTGGATCGCTTAAACGCCTTGTTACTTCTAACAAATCGCTAACCATCGTAGTCGCTATAATAATTAGTTATCTTATCACTCACTAATTATCTACCTGTGCTTATCCGTACATGTATAATTTGTATTAAAAGTCACGGTTAAAAAAAGCTATTAATTATCTGTGTTAAATTATCGATCGTCTGTCACACAATCATCGCACAAAGAACAATTCATCGGGATCTTGATTCATCGCGATATTATTAATGAAATCGCGCTATTTATTCGCAGCAATTTCATGGCGGTACATCGTCATCGAAGGAATATCCCGCCACGTGTCACGACGAACTGTAAAATTACGACGCCACCGGGCGAAACTTTCAATGCATCCATCACCTCTCACACGCACACACACGCAATATCGTTCGATATTTAACACTTATTGTACACGGTTTGTCGTTGGCGGCAAGTAAATACCTGGAATGCCCGTTTCTAGATTTTACATAGAAACGTTTTTACGTTAGTTTCAAAGTTAACTTTGAACAACTTACTCGATGCTACTAAAATTTCCACGTGTTTTTATAACGCGTACGATACGAACATAACAGTTTTACGTAATATATATTTCATCCTACATCTATGGATCCTATATATCTATGTACAGTGATGAAAAGGCGCGGATGAATTAGCAGCTCGAACGTCCGCGATTATAAGGACTAATTGTTTCTTATGTAGGTTTACGTAACGAAAGGTTGGTTTGTTCGTTAGTATCCGATCCGACGATAGTAACGATCCGATATTTTATAAGAAAACAGATGTAATTACTTTATCACGCTTTAATCGTACCTTTACGTACTATAGTATGAATTAAATCGTTGAATTTGACGATTAAAAGTATTATACAAATATATAAGTAGCAAATTACTTTATTAATTGGAAAATTTCATAGGTAGCAATTCTTGATAATTAAGATAGATACAGAGTTTCTCGTGGCGAGGGAAGCGAGCCTGCGAGATGAAACGAATGTAAAATAGAGAATAACGTTTTCGAGACGAGATTGCTTTGCCACGTGTACATGTGCGTACAGTTATTTTTCTGGAAATACCGTTTCGCTAGAACCGATACTTTTTCCGGATTTATCGGCATAAAAATTACGTTAATTTTCATAGATGGAAATTTACATATATCGTTCTATCGTAACCTGTTATACCTGATAATTCGTAAATAAGAATTGAAACATTTTTACGATTATCAAATACGAACCAATGGTCATAAGGTGAAAATAACAATTTCGTGACTTGTACCAAAGACACTTGGAGTTATATCGCCATTTTTTTACAGTTTTATTTTTTAAATAAACGAATCTTTCAAACAATTTTTAATCGTAATTATCAATTGGGACGTAGCTAAAGTGCTAAATGCTAGAAACTTGTACTAAAACCTGCACGATTCGACCTGCTTGGTTCCTTATGGTTGGTCCTTCGTTCGCAAATCTCCTCGATTAAAAGTACCAACGACCGAGTATTCTGTCAGCGAATAATATCTAATATAATCGGCCGTAATTCTCTCTTTTTCTCTCGTTTTCTCTCGTTTTCTCGGTTTTGGGGTCGTTACGAGTAGCCGTCTTCCACGTGAACGAATTAACACGGTCTTCCTGGCCACGACTGTTGGCCGGGTAACGATCAACCGCTAAATACAACTATCATCGAGACGAATTGTAAGAACAAGAGCACGCGCCATGGCCTTCGACTTTGCCGGATTTTCGCGTTTTACGAAACGAAACGCGTAGATGTAAGATTCGGGTGACCTCGAACGTGCCTTGAATCTGCAAACATGCTTGACATTGTGAGAAATGTGCCAGCAGAAGGAGACAACACCGGTAAAATTTCCGACTAGGCGCCTGGCACTAGGATTGTATTGCCGAGTATATGAGAAATTTGTAATTCCAGTTCGCGAGAACTTCTTTCTACTTCTTAAACTGTATTTGTAGGTCGTACGATCGTGTTAACAGATCGGTCGTTAACAGATTAACATTTCTGTCGCGCCTATCTGTCAAATTGTTGCGTTCATTCGTGTACGTACACTTTGATCGCGCTATATGTTCGCCGTTTCGCTAAATCGTTCCATTGACTAGCCACGTGATTTGCTTAATTCTCACGTTGGCCTTTTTGCTCAATTTTCGACGAAGGTCGGTAGAAAGCGTTCGCATTCCTAGTAGCAACGCGAAACAATGTGTTTATGCAGCGTATTCGCGTAAATAGCGAATAGCATGGCAGAGGTCGTTTAACCAACGGATCTCGTAAATAGCGAAAGGATTTAGTGGAATTAACGACCTAGAGCCGAGCAAAAAAAAATCTTATATCTGGTGTAAACTTTCTCCGAATAAATTGCCCGACAGTCTTCTATACGACGAGATTTTTTTAGAAATATGTCTTAGCTATTTCTATCTAAAGATGAAATTATTCGTTTCTATCGCGATGCGCAACATACTAAACTATCTATATAACTAAACGATCTATATGCCAAGAACTACGCGCATGTAATCCGCGTATGTTCTTCCGAAATCCAAAGCGAACGAATCTAGACGAAATACGTACGAGCTTATGTCTCCTACATCGTTTTCAAAGGCGATTGCGTAGCACGTAATTACCACTTGATGTTTGTCAACACGAGTTTATCGAGAGATTAGTTTAGAGTTTACAGGTATAAATAATTATAAAGTACAGCTCACGGATAAATTAAACCAGATAATAGTATATGATATTATACGAACATATATCGTTACTTAGCGATAATACCGCGTATTAACTTTTAAAAGCTATGATCGAGGGGAATCGCGTTTCGTAATGCGATGGCGCGATACTATCTTATTGAAATATATCTTATCTTACTTTAGGTACTGATAAAGTCAAACAAACGCAATTAAATCGATTTCTATTACCATTTAATACTAAATAAAACTAATAACGCTAAGGAGCAACGATACTAAATAAATAGTTGTTGTTTACGATGGTTGCAAGTAACATGGATCGTAAAATCGATTATCGAATAAAATTGGCAGCGCGATAGCTTTCAAGAGGTAATACTTTCACGATATCAACGCTGACACCCACGTTCCGTTTTTACACGAGTTCGTTCGAACGCTTTCCAGAAAAAATATCAAGTTTTTGTTTTTACCGCCTAACGCGATACCAGCCACTTCTTTTCGTAAATATCCGTTTGATATCGTTCGTCTCTTTGCGTTCGGAGCTTTTTCGCTATCGCGTTGTTCTCCGTTGCGATCTGATCTAAATTTATGTTTCCAATTCTTACGCGATATAATTACTTGCTATCTCGTTTTTTCTACAGGCTGCTATACAAGTTACATCGGAAATTCCGTGACAGATAGAAAACTGTTGGATCGTAAGATCCTAGAGATCGTATTTGTCATTCGAGGTTCGAAAGACCAGCCATTGATCTTTTTATCGAGACTGTAACAAACCGAACAACTGAATCTTCCGTAATTGAGATTGTGCTAAACCGAGCAAGCCTTTACTACGCAACCCTACGACTTGGCTAAATTGAATAATTAAATCGAACCACGGTTGAATCTGTGACTCAACCTCGTTCTCTTCCAATCCAAGAGTCGGTCAATTTCTTTCCAAGACGTCCTTAGTCGAGAATTTCGTACGGTTTCCAATCGATTCCTTTCCTTCGAAACAGATATTCGAAGAAACAGATAGCCGGATATTAGGTACAATGGAACGATGCGTAGCACCTTCTTTCTTTTTTTCATTGGATGATATTTCTATGGTCCATCGTTTCTTTAGTGTCTCCAAACAGCGTAAAGTTATGCGATAATATCTCGAAAAAGAAAAAAGAAAGTAAACGTTTAAATGCATAAAAATATTCTCATGCGTAACATATAGCTCGGATGGTCGTGGACTAGTTTAAACAGACACCAGAGACAAACGCGTCACGAAGAAGCACTATCGTTAAACGCACCTGCTACTCTCTTTTGTCGCGAAATATACTCGTGCGCGCGAAATAAGGATAGAAAAAGAGACAGAGAAGAAACACGTGCGAGCAAAAGAAAAGGATCTCGGTACTCTATAGTACCGAGTCTATGACTCGTCGTGGTAATTATCTCGGTGGTTGGAAAAAGAAAAAAAAAGAAAAAAAGGAAGACGTTAGCAAAGGAAGACGAGACGAAGGGAAATGGAGCATAGCCCTGCACCGGAACCTCCCACGATTGTATGCTAAAGCAATGATTGCGAGAGCACTGTCTGCAAATTCACCTTTTATCCGCTACACGAAACTCAGTCGTACTTTCGTCGTTTCGTGATTTATAGATACGATAGCAAACACGAGTTCATCGGTGCGTCGAGAGTTTTACGAAAGTGGAAAGAGCAAAGTCAAAAGTACGGAACTTGTTGTATTGGTTGCACGCCGGTTAGAAGGAAATCTCGACGGAAACGAGAAAGGGGATGATGCGCGGGAAAATGCGTCATCGAATTGCGTACGCGACTTGCACGTGCGTACCTATGTATACGTGTAAGAATTACGTAAATAAGACGGATGGTATACAGTGGTGAAAATCTACATACACCTATTTTAATTACGCGTATTTCACTTAGGAACGAAACGAAGAACGCACTTTGCTACGAGATTTACCCTGCTAATTTAACACTTACATATCGATATGCGACGATTATTTGTGTGTTTGTATTTGTCAAAGGAATTTAAAAAGTTGAAAGAGTTTGCGTAACTCTGAAAAATCTTGCGATGAAATTACATCGGAAATTACAAAGCCTTGAATTTGTTCAATGCCAAGCAAATGGATAGGCGTTATTTCGATACGCTAATTACGCGATAATTGCGTGATTTTTAAGGTTCGTCTCGCTTTTTGTAAGCTTAATAACTATGAACGAGGGCGTGTGTGTGTGTGTGTGTGTGAAAACCTTTACGCTGAAACCGTCGATATTTAAAAAAAGAAAAGAAAGAGGAATAGTATATACCATTGTAGGTTCATCTACGTAAAACCTGTCTCAAGATAAGTAAGAAATATATCGCTTTTACGATATAAATTACGGCCGATTATAATATGTCGAATTGTATAGTAGCTGATGGGGGAAGGTATATACGTAAAAGCCAAAATACGTAAAAGTAATTCTTTCGTCCTCGTTGGAACAAAACGTACATATGTAATAGGTTTCCAGCTCTTGAAGCACTACGTTATTTAGATAGCTGCGATATAAAAGGGAAAGAGACGTGAACAAGGAGGAAAATAAAAAAAGCGAATAATAACTACATCTCTGATACGTAGATAGACGTAATAAGAAAAAGTGTCAAGTAAATATAGTCGTGTAACGAGCGTCGTTGTGCTGCGCTCGCTCAAAGGCCATTGGACTCTGTGAAACTTTCGCTCGACGCTTTCATGCGGTGGTGTAGGAAAAAAGAATTGTCTCAAACACAGCAGAGAAAAAACGGAGAAAAAACGGAGAAAAAACGGAGAAAAAGCAGAGAAAAAACAGCCAACGTTCGAATTACGTGGCAAACTTCATCTCGACGAAATTCAGTTTTCTTACTAATTAGTAATCTTAAATATACGATTAGGGTCAGAGATGCTCTTGACCAAGTATCGTAGCGCGTTAATACAACCTAATAATTGACCGTTCCAACGTACGTACATACATGTCGTCAACGTTAGGTTGACAAGTTTTCATCGATATTTATTAAGAACCTTCGATTAATAAACTACGATTATCGCTAAGAATGTATGAATTAATGGCATACTAACGATCGAAAGATGTTTCGTGTGTAATCTAAATCGTTTCTTTACAACCTTATTGACGATGTGTTAAAATTAGAGATACACGATTTATAGAAATATCAAATATCTGTGTCTGTGATAATGCTAAATCGATCGATCTAATAAGGGATAAAATCGTTCCGAGTCTAATTGTAGTTAATTTATATACATTTTTTAAGTGTTTGAATACTTTCGTGAGTCACTGTACAGGTAGAGATAAGGAAGCGGTAATTTCGTGATTCGGGCGAAGAAGCGTCTTTGTACCAACTGTACTTTATACTGTTGGTTTGGCAAGAAGGGGTTGCCAATAGCGGTGTTACGTCGGGCGACACTCTACCTAGACCAGGCCACACAGCGCGGGCAAGATGGCAACCAGATGTCCGCTCATCCTTACTGGGTACCGTCGATAATCTCAAGGACCCATCGTAAATCTCAGGAATTTGCTAGCCAAGGTCCTTCAGACCGAACAAACGTCTCTTTACCGAATCGTTTCTAAAGCTTATTGTTACTACGAAAAAGATAGTTTTCTCACGTATGATGCTTACAACTCTCTCTCTCTCTCTCTCTCTCTCTCTCTCTCTCTTGGGGGCGGTTAGCACCCTTCCTCCTCCAACCAACTTGGAAAATTAAGCAATTGACAGCAAAGTCTTTCCCTCGCTCTCCCAATGAAACCTTGCCCTTGACGAATCAGCTCTTTCTTGTAGATTAGACCCACCCACGACTAGCTAGCTTTCCTCCGACACAGTGTCACGTAAACTTAGGGGTTGGTTGATGAAATAAAATAGCCGAGTCGTGACACAACTATTGTCTTTATTTTCTAGCACAGCACAGGTTTACACAGATCGGAGAGATGTTCACTGTTCGATGGTTTTGTCTATTTCTCCTCGGGTGTTCTCGTCTCATTACGGAGGAAAGCTCGGTGTGGGTGCGCTCTTTTTAATTAACAACGCGGATTCGCTGTTCGCACCTTCCGTTGCTTTCCCCGTAATTAGTAAGGACTTGTAACAACCTAAGGGCTGTTTCAAGGACCATCCATAAACAGACAACAGAAATAATAAACTTAAAAGTTTAGGTTTATGGTGGGTCCGTGGGGTAATCGAGGGTGCGCGGTGAAGACTTGCACACATCCTGCCTCTAATATGGATCGTTACAACGTCGAAACGTTACAACAGCATCGTCGCTTTAGCTCGCTTATTCTTCATCGTTAGAATAGCGAACGTGTGATTATCGGGTTTCTATCCTTGAATCAATCACTTACGTAACTTATACGTACGTAATACTTATTCTACGTAGTCCTGATTTCCGTTAAGATAATAGGGGTGGTTGGTGTGGTATAGCGCTGCGATTAACAGAGTCGTGTCGGTGGTGAAATTGGCGATCGTGTTAAATATCGGAAATAAACTGTGGCGCGGGAAGAAGAAAAGAAAAAGAAGAAGAAAAAGAAGAAGAAAAAGAAAAGAAAAGGGTAAAGGGGCACCGGCGAGATTCGTCGGAGAAGCCGGCGGCGAACCTTCTCAAGGAAGGAAGTAAGGAAACCGAGGTTCGTGCCGGGACTTTCTCACGACGGTGGCATCGTAATCGCTATCGCGAATCTCTCGTTGGATCCTAATTGCAATCTCTTACGACCGCCTACGAGTAACCGCAGTCGTTTAAATTTGTGTCGTTATATTTCTTCGTGTGCACGATGCGAGCTTCTACTTTCGTTGATACAGAACGAGAGGAGAAACGAAAGGTGAAAAAACGAGGGGCTCGGTGCGTAAAACCATCGGCCATGTCGTTGGAGGAAAGTCGAGTTTTCCAGTAGATTTTTTAATGCCTAGTAGCGACGTATCGTATTCGTTCGACGCCTCGAATCGACGACGACCCTTTGGACGTTTAATTGGATATTTCAATTGGATATTTAATTTAAGTGGATATTTTTGTAAATGGAGCTGAAGAAATGGAAGACGGTATTTTATCTACCGATGGTTGCCAGATATGTCACAAGATGAACGTTACACTTTCGATATTTATATACTTTTCCATATTACGTTCCGTTTAATTCCGTGCATTTGTACATTTTCAAATTTCTAATCTAACTTATCGATAATGACCTACCTATACGATAATTAACGAGAGTTCAAGAGCAGACGAGCGAGATCGATCGATTGGACGTTAACTGAGATTTTGTTCGAATAAATGGAATTTCGTTCAAAGTTGTAGAAACCAAAGGGAATCGTTGGCCTGTGCGTCGCTCGTGTTTTCGTGGCCGCAACGGCCAAGTGCGTACAAAGTATGTACACGCGTTATTACATATTTTCTCGAAGCCAGTGATTACCGACGATCTGGTGGCTGGCGACCGAGTACGTAACGGCTCTTATACGCAGCTCTTAAAACGTGGAAATAAGCTTTGCACGAGAACATTCCTAAGGCGGAATTTACGCGTCTTGACGACGCTCGCGCGACAATCCACCTAACGGGTTCCTATTAATAACTAGCTTTCTTAGTTAAACACGGACCTTAGCGTAGCTCGATTTACGGCACGTAACACAGAGATTAGGATTCCGGCATTGTTCGACGCGATCGAAACTCGGTTGTTAGCTAAATTACGCGATACGTGCGAGTAACGTTTACTACGTAAAGGAATTCATTGTTTCGAGCGTTACGCACAGACTGTTACGACAAACTTTAAAGTGTTCCGCTTTGATTTATTCCATTTGTCCATCTTCTTTAATACTACCGGTATTTTATTCGTCTATCGTTGTACCATAAATACCACTATGATCGTTAGTGACTTTACGACGGTGACCTATCGTACACCATCGAATATCGCAAACTAATATCGCAAATGAGAATGAACATTTCTATGTTGGGTAACTTGGAGCATCTACGAGAAGTCGAAACGCAATCGAGTTGAAAGCAATTACGATACGGTATTGGCCATATTATTGTATTCGGAACCGTTAACAAACGTTTCCGACGATATTCCGCGGACGTAAAAGTCGATGGCGGTGATCCGAACGTGCCCGATTGAAAAAACCGCGCCACGAGCGACGTATAGAAGAGCGGGACTTGGCTCGAAACGATAAAAAATCAAGACCACTTTCTACAGCGTCTGTGCTCCAGTTACGATCGAGTTATATACTACAGCGTGTATGTTTGTGCGGTTATAAAGCGATCGAGGTGCAAGATCATGGACCGTTTGAAAAAAGATGGAGCGATCAGCCTGCTGGCGGCGTTTCTGGCTTCGCTCTGCCATATTATTCGCACATTCCTTAAGAACGTCGATCAGCTTAATGCAAAAGGTTTATTTGTATTTTATTTATATTTATAAAGGATACTTGGATAACGTAAATCGCTTTCAGTCACGCAAGCAATTGGTCGTTGCCGATGATTTAGTCAATTTTAGTTTCAAAAATTCTGCGCCGAACGTGGTTGAACGCCGAACGCGGTGGAACGTTGAACGCGGTGAAAACGTTTCACCTCGAACGGACAGTCAAGATCGCTTCCTGCAGGATTTCTTTTCGTCTGCAACGTGCGTTTCGTGCCTCGGCAAGGTGATCAACAAGATCCACCGACGAGGTCAACGATTCCCAGTTTTTGCGTTCTTTTCTTTCGCACGGACAACGAATCGATTTGATTTCTATTCATTTTTCCGTCATAAACGTTCAAACGTTCTCACTCGAATCCTGTAACTATATCGATAACTGTATGTAATAACTGTACGTAGCCATGAGAAAGAAAGAAGATGGTTAGAAGGAACAGAAAGAATTTCTCCTCGAAACAGATTATAATCCAGCGACAGGTTGGTCCGTTTGCATTTTCGTCCAGACAAACTCAAAGGCCAAACAAAAGCCAGAGCTTGATTTTCAGCTGCTGGAATTTTAATAAGCCGGCGTTCTGTCTAACGATCGGCGAGAGGAACGGAAATACGCGTTCGAGCGTCTCTTCCACAGGATGATAGAAACGGGAGACGCGGGCGTCTACCACGTTTATTCCATTTATCGTCTTTATCGATATTAATTTTAGCGACGAACTCGAGTACGAGAGCGAACGAAGTAAGTAGCTACATAGCGAGCACAAAAAGCAAAAGAAACGAGTAGGTTGGTGTTTAAACGCGACACATTCGATCCCTGTACGAGTAGCTTGGCAAATAAAAGGACTAAAATCCGACTAAAGTCGAACGAGTTTGAAACTTTATTACTCTTCGAATCATTTTTCTCGATTATATCGATGAAATTCGCTATCGCGAAATTTTCACGCCTAATCTAATTGCCTGCTAATAACCGGCTATTTCCCCTTTTGTAAAGGCATGGGAGTGTACAGAGCGTGTGGTTTAAACGGATCTTTACGAATGTCTCCGAAACTCGTTCGTAACAGCGGAGAATATTTCGAGAAAAGGTTAAACGACCTTTCCAGACTGATGGAGTTTCAGGTCGATGATCAACAATGAAAATACAAAGGATCGATAACATCTGGAAAGAAAAATATTCGATATTCTACAGCTTTAATTAGATTTCATCTACGCTTTAATAATATATGTATATTATCCTGATGTTATAAACCCGATATAGGATAGTAATTAAGAGATATATAAAAGTACCGCAGGAACGTATCACATTGTGGTAAAAAAAAAAACCGTGTTTCCAGGACGGAACACGTACGTTTCTTAGCTTTCTTTTCGTTAACGATGCAAGTTTCTCTAATAGCGAATGCGTGCTTTTGGCGATTCCTATAAGCCGATGCACAACGCAAACGCAACAAGGGACAGGGAAATGCATTAGAAAACGCATAGATGCGAGCTCGTGACTAAACTCTCTTAATCTGTTTCCGGTTGGCGCACGCACCTGCAGGAAAGTCCGTTCCTTTCCTTTACGTGTTTAGCGTTTTCACACCTGACAGGAAGATATCGTTAAAAGTTTCGTCGCCTAAGCTCCAACCACTCGGCATTCGATCTGCTTCCTTCCAATCTGTTGCAGTCGGAGCCAGTCGGTGAAATTTCTCAAGTCCGATATACAAATAGGCGACGCGGATCACGATAGAACGATCCAACTTTTACTCTTGACTTTTAATTAACTCTCGATAACGCACGACGACTACGAATTTCACGCGTGACAAAAACAACTTGGAATAATAGGAGAAGATACGAAGAAGTAAACGGATAATAGTAGAAGAAAAGTCGCTTCTACGTTACAATTTTATAAAATCGTCGAATGCTCTTCAAGTTTCTCGTATTCGTTTTTTACTCTTTGATAGACAGTTTAGATTTCGATGGAAATATTAACTAATATTCGATAGAATAATATACACGTGCATTTTTATAAAAGTAAAATGTCTGACTACGCGTAAAAGCAAAGCTGCGATCGAAATCGATTACTTTCTAGCCGCAATTTCCTATTTTTACCGTGGATGCGAATGACGTTTTTTCAAAGGTTAGCCCTCGTTCGTTCCGTTTAATTGAAATATCAGTCACGACTGTTTTCGCCGCCAGTGAAAAATCTACGCCGCGTTAGAAAGTGGCGCGGCGAGAATGAAAAATTTCTTATAAAACCGTGACGATCGCGTAAATCGTTTTTACGGACTTTTAAACGAGACTCGATGCCAAGAAATCTGTTCGATTCGAAGAAACCGTTGGTTTCGAAATGCGAGAAACTCCTACGCGGAACGTCGATGGATTTTCCTCGACAATTAGCATCTGCAACTACGCCGGTCGCAGAGCCGGGAACGCTCGCTTTTCGGATAAACGAATTTAGAAAAGTCGCTTGTCTCGTGAGAACCGAGTCTCGTCGACTTTTCCGATGCGACGAAGAAATTAACGGAAAATAGAATCGATCGATTTTACTTTTATTAAAAGAGGGAATATTCGAATATTCCACGTAATTTGTATTTAATAATCGGCAATTTACGGGTGTGGAATAGAAGCCGCAGTCGAAATGAAACTTTCCTACAAATATAATTTACGTTGGTCGAGTGGAAGCCACGATTCAGACACGATTACATGTTCGACGTGATAAAGAAAAGTAAAGCACGATTGTCTCGTTTTAAATCACTCGCTGCCTTTTCTTTCTATTTGTATTAGTATTCGTACTAGTGACCGTCTATGACACGATCGATACCGCGTCTTTCCCCTTTTCATCACCCTTTTCTCCTCGCTATTAATCTTCCATCCTTTCTAATCTTTCCTATCTCCCTAATCTGCCATCTGTAAATCGTGCGGAGATTGGCGAAATTTGTTAGCGGTCGATTCCGTTCGGAATCGGCAAAAGCAGCCGCAAGCTGCGAGATACGCGATAAGGTCGAAGAAAAGATGCAACCAGGCTGACCGCAAGAAATTTGACGATCCTACCGAAACACGTTTTTGTTTCCGTTTCAAAAAGCAATTAGCAACTAGTATATAAATGTTTTAACATCGGCTGTGCCTAATAACTGCTTCTAAATCGAAATTTTCATTTCTCATTTTTTATCCATTTCTCGAGAACGAGTCGAATTTCGCGACAATAGAATTATTCTACTTTCAAGATGATAAAATCATTGACCCACTTTCGAATCGCTGCTCTATTTTCCACGTATTCGCTGAATAGGCTACGTTTTATCGACCGTGTTAATACTTGTTACGTAAAAGATCATTTCGAGAAAGAAAGCAATCGTTCGTTTCGATGATTTCAACTTCGCTAATAAGATATTACAGGACAGAGGACAGGAATTGACGCGACAACAACGCGATAACAACGCGTAAACAACGAAATGAAAATAGACGATAGATGATGATAGGATACGTGGATGAGTTACTAGTGATATTTTCCAATCAATTTCCAATGCCGTGGAATACGAACGAAGGAATACGAACGATGTCAGCGCATTGTGTAAGAAACAAGGTAAAGATAGAAAAAGGAGAACAGACTGGTTTTTCATTCGACGCGATAGTTAAACGAGAGTTAACCTCGACGAAGGACGGAAGAATCGATCTTTGGCTTGTAAGATCGTCGCGTATTGCGCCGCTGGATTTTCCTCGCGAAGAACGTTAAAGGAAACAATTTACCAGGTAAGATGAACGCGTATCGGCAAATTTATCCAAGCCTTTCTCATTCGATCCGATATTTTGTTTATTAGATATTTGCACGAATCTTTCGCACTGTCGTTTCCAACGTGTCGTCGATGCAGAACATCATCCACGATTCGCGCCAACAACTTATTTCCTAATTCTCGTAATATTTGACGATTAAATAAATTTATCAGAGATATTTCGATTCGCTCATTCCACGAGATTACGTAAGTTATGAATCGCACAAGAAACTTCTCTCATATTTTATTCTACTTTTATTTTTTTCTACTTCTTGCAACTGTCCTGCACCTGCTCGATGAATCTTTAATTCGAATCGTTCCAATTGGCTAGTCTTTTTTACATCGTATATCATGAATCTCTATTTAACGATACCAATTTAATTTTCCTGCACGCCTAATCATTTACTTCTGACAGCGTAATTTAGGTAATTTATAAAATAAAAGTAACGAGTTTTAATTAACATATTTTATGTAAAACGTACGTTTCAGACTGTACACGACTGTACACGATGCTCGAGAGTTTCTATGGAAAAATTGTAAATTAATAGATGCACAAGTTGGTTGCCAGTAGAGCTTGGCAAACTTCATTTGGAATTTAAATAAAATGTATAACAGTTTCACGTAGTTTCGATCTTTTAATTGCAATTAAACTTATAATTGAACGAAATATCGGTTTGTTTACGGTATCGGTTATGGTAACGGCCATTTCAAATATCATTATGCATACGTATCTGCGCTTTTTAAGCGTAAATAAAAGAAGTAGTAGTTGAAATAATTATATCTACGTTTGAAATAGTAAACATTCAAGTCCGTTTACTGCGATTCAAACGATATAAAAAGAGAAGATTGTGAAATAAAAGACAAAAATGTGAAAGCCTGCCGCAAGCAACGTTGCAAACTGTTACGAATAAACAGAAATAGGAGCGACTTAAAATACGAAAGGAGAAAAGTGGCGTGGGTGATTGGAAACTGCACGATTAGCAAGTTGGAAGGACGTTGGAACTAGCTTGACGAAAGCGTGGACACGCCTGGTCGAATCGACCAACTACGTATTATTATATTAATCGATGGGTGTTTGATTAAATTCGAGGCTTACGGTATAGAATATATACGCAGAAGCAATTTGCTTAAGAGGTGCTTGAAATTTTGCTCGCACCTATTTCCAAGGCGAAACGATCAAACGTATGCGATTAAAAGCACCGGATAGTTGGCGTAACATCGCACGTTGCGCTTCCAACGAAAACGTTGGAACATACTGAACGAAATAAAGAGAGGCAAATGGTAGAGCGAGGCGCATCTTTCCATAAAATAGCGGATATCTTTCATTTGTTCCGGCAACTGAGCCCGGGTTCCAGCAACGGACAGTGGATTTCAATCCGTTTGAAAATTCTATTTCGCCGATTACGAAATGCCGACAGCGTGCGGCTGGTATCTGTGTCGAGGCGAATTCCAAACATCGATTTTCCCCAAGCTAATTTGGATTTCATGGAGGAGCATAAAAGATATAGAGGAAGAGGTCGATGGCATTCGGCTGCGGCTGCGGCTGCGGCTGCGGCGCACCAGAGTTACGCGACGGTTAACAGAATGAAAATTCAGGATTAACGTTCCTTGAAACCCGTGAGAACATTTTTCGCTGGCCAGCGCGTCGCGACTCAGGCCCGATAACAATCCCAATTTTAATTTCCCCGAGGATGCTTTCGATTTTCATTCGGTGGAGACACGTACGTACGTACGTACGTACGTTCATCTATGTGTATAAACGTAGGCTGTTTGAGAAAGTTTGCCAGCAAAAACTTGCAAAAGCTTCTACGAGCATTCAAATACTTTTGTGAGCTACTAAATATAAACTTTTTGTACCCCGACAAGTTGGTATAAGCGGTGCCCTACCCTCTATACGAACGACGATAAATCCCCTCTTATTTCGACACCTGCAACTTGTATCTGAATTTTTGTCCCAGCTTTTTCGAACATATATATATATATACACACACACACACGCACATACATATACACAGATATCCGTTACGTATGTCCACGTGTACGTGAGTGTACATCTTTAAAGACGGGACTAACTAACGTCTAATCGGCTGGCCTAACGACCCAACTAACTATACGGGATACGCAACAACACTGCCAGCAGCAGCAGCAACAACATCTTCGCATAACGATCGCCGGCTTACTGCCTGTTAGTCATCGCTGAATCATGATCCAGTGATACACGACCCGCCATTCGAGGCAAAGAAATACGTGCAGGACTTACGATACACGTGGTAGATACACCCTGCAGTTTGTCCTTCAAAGCTACTTCCGCACGTGTACCGGTCACTTATCTTTCGTCGGGGCCAACGATCACGATCACGAACATTTGTAGCCTGTCTCTCATCGGCCGAACAACTTGGCGACCGATTACCGCGACATATTTCGTATCGTTTCCTCGTTTCTTTAGATTCTACCTGCGGTGATTTCCTTTATTCGTCAACGATCTAACTTAATATCTCGTGCATTTCACGGATTTCGATGATTTTTCGATAAATTGACTGTGAGGTAGTAGCGACAATGACTTCAACAATGTCAAACAGCTATGCAATTTGAGGTATAAAGAGATGTTTTTGCCTGTGATCGTTGTTACGAATTACAAATTGGCTATCGCCAGTTTCACCGCGATCTTCGTAATACCGATTTCGAGAAGACGTGAAAAATATCGCGTCGAAGCGAACCAAGACCTTGCCTTTGAGACAATGCGGTCGCTTAAAGCGAAAAAGCGCGCAAATCCGTACGAGGAAAAACTGGCAACGCTTAGCAATTTCAATTTACGTGGAGACGCAGCACGGTAGCAAGGGTAGATGGAAATTGTTATCAGCGACGAGAGCCCCTAGTGAAATAAATTAACGCGTACGAGGTCGATGGCAAACAGCTTCATCGTGTAATCGAGAAAAATACGTAATACAACGTGCCGTGGTGCTACGGCCTGTATCCGTTGGTGGGTCGGTCGTTAATGCATAATGCACCAAGCGCACCGTGCGTGTACCAGCTACCAGACACGATCGTTTTCCCAATCGTTGATCGAAAAAAATTCGCGCAAGTATTAGATGAAAGGACGGTGGTCGCCGCGGCAACGCAAATTACGTCTCACGGCATCCGACGATTCACCGAGTCCAGTGATTTTCACCCTACTATATATCCGATTTTTTCTCGCCTCTCCGCCACGGGAAAAAGACTTTAAGAGTTCCGTGACTTTGCTACTCGTTTTTTCGAGAAAACTGGTAGAACTTGAACTTGCGCACAGTCGTTACGTACGCGTACCGTGAAAAGTGGAGCATGCGTGTGTATGAGTAAAGAAAGATCGAAAGGTTTGCACGCGATAGAAGAAAAAGGTAGTATCGCGGCGAGCCAGTCGAACGGTAACCTCTTTTCTTCCTATTTATCCTTCCTTTTTCTTTCTTTCTTTCTTTCTTTCTTTCTTCTTTTTCTTTTTTCACACCGCACATCTCGTTAATCTACTCGTTAATTCGAAAAACGAGCTACGCCTACGATGAAATCGCGTTACAATAACGTTTCCTATCCTGAAAGGGTACCGCGTATCCTATCGTAATTACGCTGTAAACGCTCGGCACCTGATCAGTGGACGGAAACACGCCGCTTCTCGAGTCCGCCTTACGAGCTACATGCAATACATAAATCGAGATTGATCAGAGTATGCGTGTACGATGTACGTTATACACGTAGTCTGCGATATTTTTCATGATACTGAAAAACCGTGTATGAAAAATACAAACGAAAAAAAACGCGTAATTTTGATCGATGTAACAAACAATTGTCTACTCTCGTTATTCAGACACGATTCGAACGGTGAATTAATGAACTGTGAGATCGATAACTATTCTAGGAAATTGTGATTCGTCTCTTTGCAAAGAGCGTACCACCTATATACATGTACGTGTACGTGTGTACGTACGACGCGATCGATTCAAGATCGATTCAAGATCGATTCGTATCCGGTGGAACAGCAGAAATCGTCGTTCAATGGATGAAACAGAGTCGATTGATCCTACAAGTCCTCGAACGTTTAAAGATAATGGGAATCGTATAGATATTGAAAATGTAAAAATAACGAGGAAATAAGCGGAACGAGCTTATCGGACGACCTAATAAGCGATTTGTAGTATAGTTTCTTGTTTCGTATAAAAGATACATGGAAAAGTACATGGAAATCGACAAAATCTCGTATAAAAACGTTAGGAAGGAAACGATGCGACGGCATAATTTGTACAACTCGTCGTTATATCATATGCGAGCATGTACGAATATATCTGATAGATTTAAAAACTCGTCAAATTCTGTAATGAAAAACTCAGAACGTGAGATATATCTAAAAACTATATTATTTGAAACGTATGGAGAAAAGCACAACGTTCTTTCCATTAAAATGTTCACGTAGCATTTTACTACTTTTTCTACTCGAATAATTTAGTGGGAATTCGAGATACGGATACGAGCGTGCAATACGAAATAAGATAACAGTTTAAAAATATAATAGCTTTGTATCTACCGGTTCTTTTACGTTATTCCATTTGCCAAGGTTCCTGGACTCCTGTATTTGAGACTCGTATTACGAGTGGACGTTACGAACGGGTCAAAGCCACGATAAAGAAGCGGAGAACGGTCTCGTGACGTCGAAATATTGAAATTAGAAGGTAACGAGTATCGATATCTACGCGTCCGACGTTAACATGGCGCGTTATATCTCTATATTTCATTTATCGATTTAAAATCGCTGATTTTTCTCGTTTCCTTCGCTTGGTTAAGAGGTGGCGCGTGGAAAATATTAATTTGCACAAGTTGGTAATCGAAGCACAGTTGTAGGAAAGCTACGCGTTTAAATAAAAATTGTTCTATCGGTCTTGCGATAAAATTCTTTCTGCTACCAGATTAGTATCGAGCAAGTGGCACGCCGGATTAATAAGCAGCGGTTGAATACGTCAGAGCTCGGTTGTCGACAAAGTCACGCTGTACCGGTTTAACGTTAAAATATTCATTAGGCGTAACGATCGGCCCGATACTTTCCGCGTGGTTCTGCGTGATTCCACGTGTGCTCGATACACGTGTGCGCGGCGTAATATAACCGGCGAGTAGAACGATGATAACGAGCAAGAATCGTGCTATACTACAATCGGAAATGTCATTTTTCTGCACTAGTACGCGCCATTTTACCACGATATGTATATCACCGTTGTCTTACTTGCGATTGTCTTTACCGCATGCTCGCGATGATATTTACGATGGCAATTTGTTATTTGACAGCGAGGCACGACGAAACGAATTTCATTATTTCGTAGAATTATAAGAAATTAAGATTCTACGCTGATAACCGATATTATTTTTCAAATATTATCTATCGATAGTGTCCGATCTTGGTTAAGCTGTTTAAACGGGCGGATCAGGTATTATTCTTACAAATCGACGAAGCGGACGTTTCAGGCTTCGACGAAAGGGCAGACGAGATATCTGGTCTATAGATGTGAAAGAGAGTCGATGCAAACTAATATCATTACGCCGGTTATATGGCGCAGAACGAATAATCGACGCTTTCTTCCCTCGGTTCGGACCAGACAACGAACGGGAGAATCGAGAGACCGTGACGGAAAAGCTTGGCGTGAAAAACCTCGATAAAAGAGAAAGCCATCGGAACCTACGCCAGCTACCTGTCGTTCGTAATCCCGTGGAACGTAGATTCGCGTAGCTCGCGGCAATTACCAAGGTCGTCTTATTAATTTGGCGCGGCTGAGGAAAGAAGCGATCCGGGCTACGATTAATCGCTAATGGGTCTGGACGATGATGTCGGCGACGAAACCAAATTCATTCCGTTGCGCGTAGTAGGGAGAACCGTCAGATTGGGTGGGGAAGGGGCGAGGGGGAGGAGGAGGGGGCAAAGAGGCGAAAGAGTCGTGGGATTAAACGGTCGATAATCGAATCTATCGTTACAAGAGTACGAGGTTTTCTCGCCGGTCGTAATGACCGCCGAGCTTAATGACTCGTGTGATCCAGCGAGAGAATCGAGAGACCTTCTTCCGTCCCCGCGTTCTTTCGTGTCACTGCAGAAAGTTGAAAACCCGCAACGCGGCTTAGCGCGCAGAAGGAGGATTTTTCCTTCGGCGAAAATAAATTATCGTATTCATTCTGCTAAAACGATTTGGTTAATCGCTCTACTACAGTCGTTTAATCCTAGGCGATGTAAATGTTAATTACACTTTTTCTCGTAAAAGTTAATCGTCGTAAAAGTTAATCGTTAGAAGCTTCGAATCGTATGCGTTCAACTGGGATAGTAGTCACGCGACCACACATGTTCGCAGAACTATCTCCGCTATATTATCCACCAATTCTTCATATACGGAAGAATTTTAATTGCTAGCCGCGTAATTGTCTCGCACAGATGCTTCGCGGCGCTCTACAGGCGGTCAATTTTAAATAGAAAATTTCTAATTGCTTCTATTAGCAACTAATGCAAGCGATTTACCATGTTTTACTCGATTTACGCGATTAAGCGTTAAGCTTGAAAAATTAGCAAAACCGTGGCGATTGGAACTTTGTGTGAAGAAAATCTTCCAAAATTCGAAATCTGCGTTTCGTGCTCGGCTGTGTCATTAACTTGGTATAAATTACGCTTCGTTAACACGAACGGTAGATTATACGCGCTATCTGGGATTAACAGTATCGACAGTCCATGAACAGTTTCTTTCTTATGCTTAAACAACGAATCGTCCCTATTAAAACGTACGCACTATATAAAAATATGAAATTCTTATGTAAAAACCGGAAGACTCTGCGAAAGAAAGTTTTAAACAAAGTTTTAAACATTTTGCCTCGAAAAAGCACTCGAGCAAAGAACTAATAAGAAAATGTTTGGAAATGTACGTAAGATCGGAGAAGGAAACGTTGCCTGTGACCATATACCTTTCTTCGAGATAAGAAACTTTGTACAGAAAACGGTGACGATGGAATCGGTGGAAGTTGATCGGGCCGTTTCTTTGCACGTCGAGCCGACGATATTTTTTCTCTAGCATTTCGCGGCACGCGAGAAATAGCGAGCATAACTGTTGCGCAAAGTCCTTGTCTCGTTGTCAGTCTACCGTAAACTTGACTTTACGAGCATCGCACGGCCACGAGTCAGCTTCGACGCGTAGCTTTTTCGCGGTTTCCTCTGCATTTTGCTTCGTCTCGCCTGCGTAACGGTTCCCCGTTGCAACCTGTCGAGCTTGTTGCAGCGGCCGGAAGATCGAATCCCTGCCGACCTACTGGCTATTTTTTTTCTTTTTTTCTTTTTTTATTCTCGAGGAAGTATGCCAGGGAAAAGCGTCGGCAATTTCTTCGCGGCGCTATAACATAGCAGCGTCGGAAATTCCATCGGGACACCAGGTCCACTAGACCTGGACCAATGCCACGTTACAATGCCACGGTACGACGATACGGTATGACGATGCGATACAACGATACGACACAGTTTACGACACAGTTTACGATACGATACGATTCAGGCTACGATGAAAACGAAACGGCAGATTCGTTTGGCGCTTTGCGTCTCAGCGAAAATTATCGCCGATGCCTCGATACGTCGAATTCCACGGATTCTATCGAAGATGTACGAATGTCAGCGACGATTCATCCACGAGACCGGCTATCCGAGAATGTTCTGTCCTTGGGATTCCGCGAATCGCGGATCGGTATCGGCCCATTCCCTTTTACAATTTCGCAGAGGAGAGCGCAAAGTAAATCCGAAACGTTTCTAGCCAGATTTTGTTTCCCAGCGGCTGATAAATATTTTTGGATGCTAGATACGTTCCGCGCGTCTCTACTCCAATTTTATTGTTTACGAGTACACGAACTAACTAGAAATAGACACGCGTTTCACGCTTGTACCGATCGATACGTACGTGTACATAGAGCGAGAATCTCATCGTGGCAAAGATAATCATTGGATCGAGCAATCCTAACGATCGGCAGCCTCTACACACTTACGTACCTACATACGTATAAGTATCTTTATATTTGTGCGAACGAAACGAGATGCCGTTTTTTATTCGTATGTAAATATCACGCGCGTATCACGTATTACATCGTACAACGTATTATATCGTGCGATTTTATACACGATTGCGATTTTTATATTTCCTATCCCACTTTCCTATCCACCAACAGATTTCGCGTTTATAGAGATTCCTATATTCGTATTATGTATCGATTCGATCTTTGTTAGGTTACGTTGCGTGGTTGAGGCTTAGTAATTCGTTCGCATGCTTTGCTCCAGCTGATAATATACTCGCATTTGTATTCAAGCGAAACAAATGCATCAAACATGTTGCGTATATTCTATTGTTTTCGATTAATATGGTTCGTTTGTATTTATCATTCGACGAATTAAAATTCTCCTTTGTTTTGTATCGCGTTCGCTCTTCGTATGTACCCGTATTACTTAAAAGTAATTATTCGCGGATCAACGTTGTTTCTATTATTAGAGGCGTTAGTAAGAGAATACGAGCGAGCGTGGTGTACGCAGGTGGTCAACTCGGAGGCTTCGAGAAACTTTAGATACAGAAACCACGTCGTAGCACGTACCATATTTATTTAAATGGTACACTGGATGCAAAAGGTACCATCTTGTTCACGAATAATCATAAAATCGGATTTATTCGTATCTGTATATAGTTATTCTGTTATATAGTTATTCGTTTATAAACGAAATATATCGACATTTGTATTAATTTAAACGATCAAAAGCTAATTTCGAAAAGATACGTTACTGTAAAGGAAGAAATTTCGAAATTTAGAAAAGAACGCAGCCAATCGTATCGCAGTCGCGTTAGATGGATTAATGGCGATGAAAATTGGATGGATGGCGAAGAATCGAATACGATGGAGATGGAATTTTGTTTGCTATTTTATCATCGTTGCCGTCGCTGTTATTCGATTTGTGCGAGAAAAGCAGAATACCGCGGCATTCCGCGTGAATTTCGATCAACACCGCACCACCCTGTATACCGTGTGTACCGTGTGTACCGTGTGTACCGTGTGTACCGTGTGTACCGTATGTACCGTGCACGCTGCAGCTCGATGATCGCCGCTCGTTAACTTGCGCGGTTAATTACATCACGACCAATGACGTAAAGCGGGAATCATCTGCACGAAGCACGACAGGTATGTGCGAAATTATCCCCGGAATATCTTTCCAGTGGTCGTTGCGTACCGATTCTATTGGCTGCACAGCGTTAACAAATTATGCGACCATCTCACCGTTACGATTAGACGATCTATCATCGTGTTTAGGGCTCGTTATTAACGAACGGGCGCGCGTATCGTCGTGCTCTTTATTTATGAATGTACAGCTGCAGGCAGATAACGGCACTTAACAACACTGCGCGCTGGTACACGGGGCACACGCAACAAATACATGGCGCGTTAGAAAACACTTTGGTTCTCGTTATCCTAAAACGAGACATCTATCTCCTCGATATCTGGCTGCTTGGGAAATTGCGCGTTTACGCGGCAACAAGGACGTGCTATCGAGTACCATTCGATTGCATCTTATACGCGTTCAGCGCATCCAAACGATTCGTTGATCAGCGCCTCCATATCCATTTCGATCGGAGAATGTCCTCGCTGCGTACACGATTCCAAGAGATCGTGCATCTCACCAATGGTTATCGATTACCATCCGACATAGCTCATTTTCATCCTTAATTTCGTACATGCTCGTTGCACACGCGATTCTTACTTCCTTCTGTAATTGCTATTCTGTAATACGCGCATCTCGCACGAGGTGCACGAGTCATTCGCAGCAACAACGAACAGAGAACGCACCGGTTGTAACGCCGCAAAATAGAGCGAAATCGTCCCTACCACTGGCCCTCTCTAAATTAGACCGATCCAACACCCCACCTGCTAACGCGGATATTTCTCCTTCCCTAAAGACAAATATCCGCGTAACGTCGTTAATCAGAGGACGCCACAGCCATCACAACCGCGATCTAACTTTTTCGTTCGAAACACGTTACTTATTTATTTACTCGCAGACGCGCGTGCTTTTCCTTTTTTGATCGCGATAACTGTTACGACACGGAACTCCTTCAATTTCGACTTATTATACCGTAAAATAGAAAGTTGCCTCGCTTACTTCCATAGAAACTCTTATCTTGTTAATGTTTACAGCGACACGCATTAATATTTCAATGTTTCGCTTATTTATTCATCTATTGTTATTTATTATCAGCTCATTTAGCTTGTTATTTCTTATTTAGGAAAGGTATGTGCGTTAGACGAATAAAATATACGATTCCATCGACTACGATGTTTCTTTCGATGTACGATGTTCAGAAAAACGATGCGGTTAATTACTAGAGACAAACGTATAGAAGAATAATGTTCCGCATACCGTTAATCCTGCTCGCTGTTATTACACACGCGCATACTTGTTGTATCAAAAATATCACGTTGTGTCAAAATATTCCGTATCTTTATTTTCAAACACGAAGATATTCGCTGAAGTATCATTTTGTTGTTGGTATTGGGCTGATCTTTCTCGATTGCCTGTGAAACTTTTTTTTCTTTTTTTTGCTTTTCGTCTAATATCGAGTACGATGATAATAAAGGTGATAATAATCGCGTTTCTGTGTAAATTTATCGATTCCTGATACAAAAAAGTATATCCAGTTGTATAAAATTTGCCCCGTAATATTGGATTGGCAACCAAGTGATCGCGGATTTTGTCATTAGGTGGTAATGACGAAACGCTTGAAATATCTGGTTTTCCTTCGAAAGAAAATTTCAAATCGCGCAGCAGCTATTTTACCTGCGGATCAAGATCAAATATTTGAGAAAAAATGTTTTATGCGACATTAAGACAATTATATTAAGCTTATCTATTCTTCGTATCGTTTATCAGCTTGATCAACGCGTATCTGTCATTCGGAATCTTTGGCAAACTTATCTGATCGAGAAAATCTTCGTGCTGCTTAACCGACAACGTAATAATGCTAATCGGTCAAATATCGATAAGGAGAAGAAAATATTTGTTTGGCATAAAAGCGATACGACTTTTCTGATAAAGCCAGCGTAAATGAAAAATTCAATGGAAATTACGGCGTATCCGGAATACTTCGCAACAGCTTCTCCTTCCTAAGAGAAAAGAAGTTGTGCGTTGACTCGATAGAAGAACGACTGGTGTCGAATGACGATTTTGTTAAAATTAAAACGTCACGATAAGAGCGAGAAGAATCAAACTTTTATAAAGGTGCTGCGCCACGATCTGTTTGTATAATTTAATAATCGACGTAACTATTGGAAAATAAATGTATATCGCTCGAGCCGTAAACAAGGATAAGCGTTAAATTGACGAATTTACGATTAAAATTCTTCCTACGTATTTAATCCTATTTCTTTACGATCCGATTTCTTTAATCCTATTACGATTGATTAATAACTATTACGATTCGTTAGCTCTGCTCTTTTCATATTTTACGATAATTTATATTTGACGTAACACAAAAGAAGAAAAATCAATGTAAACCATGTATACGCGCTACTTTCTCACCGAACAGTTCGATCGATCTCGCCCCGTTTTCTACATTAATTACGAACGAACGAACGAACGAACGAACGAACGAAAAAACAAAACGATTCAAAAACAAAAATCATAATATTACTGTTGGCAATTTTATCTTCAATAGGTATTATTATTGGATAGATGATAATAGATATGGTTACGGTTATGGTTATCCAACACTCGCGTCGTTTTTATCTACGTTATTTTCATATCGTTTATCTATGAGAATTAATTTATGCATTTGTTCGTTAAAGAACCGCGATCAATCTAATGCTCGTCGTCGTGTTCTTGCATTCTTAAACATCGCGTCGCATCGATAACATAGTCTTTAACGACGGTCATTCTAATTTGAATTATTTCTTATAAACGAGAATTTTCCCGTAAGCAACGTTTTTCAAACGGTATTACACATTTCCTTCCTCTCCATCTCAGACTGATATATTTAATAGATATTTTTAATAGAATCCAGATTTTGCTTCAAATTGATTCACCGAGTAAAAACATTTGTGAGAAATTCTACTTGGATAAGAAACACGTATAAAAGAAAACGCACGTCACGCTTACTTTCCGAAAATAAACACGGCCGTTTTAAATTCCAACCCCTGTCGATTCACGTATTAACGAACTCTGAGCATTAGCAGAGACATTTTGCCGAGCCAATGGACTCGAGGAGTTCGTTCGCTGCAACATTTTGCTCGCAATTACGAAGGAAATCGCCTACCTGATACGATCACTGTTTTCTCCCCACCGACCGCCCGCCCTCCCACGGTTGCTCACGGTCGTCAGTCACGTTCGATCACAAAACGTTTGATCACCTCGTCACCTTGTTTGACAGTAACTGGAAACGCGTCCACGCTGAGAAACGAATTGATAAAAAATCACGGAAGAGAAGAAAAAGTGTCGAGTGACAGAGATGGTACACGCACGACGGTCGTACACGAACTGACACGAGTCGCCAGTGTGCCGCTGGCTGGCGACGTTAGCGTTTGACTACAGACGGCGCCTGACTACTCACCACGGGATTGGTCGACGGCCGACCACCTTGCACGTATGTTCGTATGTACGTATGTATGTACGTACGTACGCGTATACACACCGTACACCTGGCTAAATTGCACGATCGTTCGTGTGCGTTTCTGCGGTCAGGAACAATAGAGGCGGAACTGGTACCGAGCTGCATTTTTTTCGCCACGAATGAATGAGATGCGCTCGCTCGGAGCTGCTGGCTCGCGTTCCCGCTGTCTCGTCTCCTACTCCTACTCCTACTCCTACTCCTACTCCTACTACCTCTCTACGATACGATAGAGTGGAGCGCACGCCCAATCAACCTAACGCAACACTGCGAAAAATTATGTACCTGTATACTATGCACGTATATATGTACGTATACTTGTCGCGTTCGAATACCGCTAACCTGCGAGTCCATAAAATCTGATACAGTCAATAGTCCATCTTCTACGTGGGATGCCATGCCGAATCTCGCGTTTTCGAACGTTTTCTAAAGTTTCGAGAAACATTTGTGCGTATATCGTAAGTAGAAGAAGAAAATTGGCAGAAGCACGCACTAGCTACTAAGGTATTTATCATTGCATTCGAACGATTGGATTAATCGATTAATTAAATCTCAAATATTTTGCTGATTTCCCAGTACCTACCAGCTCTGCCATATAAAGCGCGTATTACTGTAACGATTCTACTATATAAACTACATTCGTGTTTCATTTATGCATCGATAAAGAACTTTGTTACATTTTCGAGCAATTTTCCCACCAACTTATTTAAACGGATATAATCCGATATCGAATCCGATGTCTGAATCTGACTAATTTTCATTTAGTATAGTAGATTTAGAATCGTAAGTCACGCGATAAAATAAATTCCGATTATCTAATTTCGTTAGTCGCTTCGCTATTCGTTCTTCGTTGCTTTCGATAAATCTTCCTTACCGATTATGACTTTGGAAATAGAAATGAACTATCGTATCGATTAGTCGAATATCTTTATTCCATTGTCGTTCCGATCTCAGAAACTAAACTGAAAATATCCATTTTAGAAGAAAGAAAACAAAAAATACCGCTGTTTAAAAAATAATCCAAAAATAGTGTACACGTGCTTAAGAACGAGGTTGGTGCCTATGGTTTCCAGTCGTGCCATATAAAAACGAAAATCACCGTTCCGTCTAGCTAACTTTGAATAATTCCTTCTATCGAGATCCGTGCGATTCGTCTGCGAGTCTGGTAAAAGAAAACAAATCGCAATAGCTGCACGGAGTATGCAAATGGAGAAATGGATTCTCCGAAAGAAAGCTCGTGACGTTACATCATCTCTGGCAGAATTTTGTCCGACGACATAAAAGAATAACGACTTTCGCCGTGCGTCGTTTGTAATTTGGTGAAAGTACACGGCGTTTCTTCCATTTGTACTTGGTTCGATTTCAAAGGCGTCTATTGGATGTCGTTATTGCGCAGCAAGATCGTACCATTTAATTAGGCGTACAGTCGTAAATAGAAATTCTATCGGACCGCGACTATTCCACTCTTTCTTTCATCGATTCGGTCGACCGTCTTTCTTTTTTTCAACGTCTGCTGGCGACCTACGGTTTTTCAACATTACTATCCGACTCTACCCTTCGATGTTCGATACCCTTGATGTAGAAGTTTGAAAAAATGCACGAATTAAATAGCAGAAAATCATTTGCAAAGAATTATGTTACGTCGGACGACGCTCTACCTGGACCAAGCCACACACCGGCGGGCCAGACGGGAACCAGATGTCCGCTCATCCTTACTGCGTACTCTCGATAGTCTCAAGGAGCCATCGTAAATCTCGGTAATTTGCTAGCTAAGGTCCTTCAGACCGAACTTGCCAGAACTCAGACAGAATCTTTGCTTCTAAATCATTTTCTGTAGCTACAGAAGTCTACTACAGCTTGACACGGGAAAGTTAGTTTTTCTCATGTACGATGCTTCCCACTAGCAACTTTCTATCGAGGGCGACCAAGACCCTTCCTAGTCCACCAACCTTCGTTTATCCAATCGGAAGCAATGTATACTGCCTAGCTTAGGGTTAGTTCTTTTTCCTTATTGCTACGTCAACTATAACAAAATCTCTAAGAGCCTTGCTCGACCACCAACGAATATTGTGCCAGTGTATCGCATCTCTATATGCTAAATCATCTTAAGCATATATCTTAAGCAGCGGAATTACTCACTTGTGTTATTGTACAAAGTTGTTGGAAATATATATTTTATAACCCTGTTGATCGCAGCGCTATACCACAACAACCACCCCTATTATCTTAACGGAAATGAGGGGATCGATCGACTCGCGGTGTCGATTCTTAGAATCGTAACGGGAATTTACGACTCCCGTTGACGCGCTTCCTCGCGATCGCGTCTCCCCACGATCGGTCGAAAATACAAATTATTTGTTATTAAAGAATTAGAATTATAGAACTAAACGAGTTATAGGTATACGTGTATTAACTGCTTCTCACTAAGCCAACCATCGTCCCCGCCAAACAATCTGCATTGCATAGCGGATGGACATTCGGCCTGGATATTCCAAGTATTATTTAAACGAAACGCACGAAACAGCGGAGCACGACGCCCGTTTTAGTGATTTGAAAGTAAAAGAAAGTCATAGAAAAATAAAAGGCCGCGTTATAAATATTTGTTTAATAATACGATGCTGATACGAACGGTACGAATAAGTCTTTAGGATATAATTATTTTACGTGCTAATATTTATGCCATATCTTTATTAGATAAATAGATATTAGATAAAATATTAAATAAATTTATTACGTATGTCTTGCTCTGTCGCATCGGTTATAGGTCATGTTAATAAATGAAGATAGGAGGAGAAAGCCTCCTACCAACGCGGCTAGTAGGTAATATCGTTTATGGGGGAAAACCAGCTTTTTCGTTAGTCAAGTATTGGGTTTTTCCCATTAAGTAACTATCTGCTTTCCCCGTAATTAGTAAGAACGTATAACAATCTAAGGGCAGTTTCAAGGACCATCCATAAACAGATAACAGAAATAATAAACTTAAAAGTTTAGGTTTATGGTGAGTCCTTGGAGTAATCGAGAGTACGGACCGAAGACCTGCACACTCGTTTAATACACGTATTATTGCAAAACCACGAAATCGCGAAATGGACGAGCCGCGTGCAGAATATCACGGCGAGGGCACGTAGCGTCGCACGTAGAAACGATAATAGCTGCGAGTCGAATGTTAAATAAAATAGAAACGGACCGATTTCCACTTGTTTGCAAAATGCCGTTTGTCCATTTCCTGGTAGGCAAACTATTCGATAAACTATTCGTCGATACTTGTGCGAGGAAAGACGAGGAAAGTCGAAGAAAACGAAATGAGATCGTGTACGTTCGTTACTGCGCAACCGTGCAGATATTAATTAACAGCTGTTGGTTGCATCGAAAATCCATTACGTTGTCGAAGGAGAAACGTAACTGAATACCTACGTATCGATGATTATGCGATTTAATGGTTTAAAGAATTTTCAACGTTTCGAACAAGTGTAACTACCGATGAAACTCAATTCATTTATAAATATACAAAATACACCACCTCCGTTCATGCATATTAAGTAATATTACGTATTTACAAAAAGCCAAGTGAAACGTGGCAAACCATTACAAAATCGCTTAACCTTATTGGCGATCTTAAATTGCAAAACAACCATGTTAGACGTCATTATGAAAATTCCATCAATTTTGGATCGTCGTGTTGTACAGGGTGCGTCGAAGTTATACGCGCGGGTTACCACAGCGTGATTCTACAGCCTCGGTTTGCTACAAATTGGCGTAAAAAAGCTAACGCGCAACATCGAGTCTAACTTTGACATTCAAAGTCGGAAGAACAAATTTGTTCACTCGTCGCGAGAGAACGATGAAAAAAGTTTTACTGGCTCCTGTATTGGCGTTATTTACGGTACGTTTAGAACTCATAATCGGATACAAAGAGTCGAATGGCGTCAGAGAGGGCACGATCTCACGTCGTTAGTTTCTTTGCAGGTAGGCACGGAAACAACACGCGAACGCGATTCCATATCCCCGGCCTCTTCTCTACAATTTTCCAGCACTGTGTAACTTTTCTGTTTCTGTTTCTCTGATTATAAAGATCAATAGCAAATGACAGAATCAAACATAGTATCAACTCTTATAATCCAAGCTACAGTACCACGCCAAAATAATTTACTTGTAATTCTCAATGAGAATCGATCGATTGTAAATAGTCTACCAAGTAAAAAAAAAAAAAAAAAAATAGCAAATGACAGAATCTCTCTGCAGAAAGGTAAATTAGCCAGACGTGTTAAGCTAAATTTCCAAAAATATCGCCTGGCAATTATATTGTATATATATACATATATTGTAAGAATTTTAAATTGCTTTTATTTTTATTTGCTGAATAATTTAATATATGGATGAGAGAACGAAGAAGAACGGCGGAGAAAGGTGAAGACGGACGAAGGAGAGAAACTGTCAGACAGACGATCGGGTAATCGAGTTGACCCCATGGACGATTAACCAAATTGGAAGGTCGCGGGATGACTGAATCATGACTTATCCGTGAGCTCGTGTCATCCGTTGTATTCGCTGAAAGTTTGTAGATTCGAGTGCAAACGTTCGATAAAAGTTAATCGAGCGAAATTTCTAAAAGTTAGCGACTATGTAGACGGAGATGAAAAAAAAGAAGGTGCCTAACAAGTCGGTAGATTTTAACGATCCTCGACCTACTCCATACATATTCATGGTGAAAGGCGTGGCAGTAACGTTATGTCAAGGTAACAAGGTGTTTGTAACTTTTTAGATAAAGGTTCGAAGAGAGAACGCGTATAGCTATATAGAAGGAAGTTATTGCGGCGAACGATATGACTTTACAGCCATCAGGAAACGAGGCTCGCGTTAATAGTTACTCTACGATTTAAATTTATCGTGTGCTTCGGAATAATCGTATTTACGTCCAACGGATTAACGTAATATCAATAATCTTATTTAACAGCTAGCCTAACCGTTTGTTGAACGGTCGATACCTCCTATTCGTCCTTTAAAAAAGATAGATGGAGCTCGAAGGAAATCCGGCTAAACGTTAACCTTGTTATTTTCAATTTAGAGTGATACACGCGATATGAAATGTTTTAATTTCGCCACGCGTGTATGTATCGATGCGTGAATTTCGAATAAAAGGATATCATGGTACCCAAATTAATAACTATCAAAGGTATAAACCTTTTTTCTGAGCTTCATTGGGATTTTCAAAGTCGTTGCGAGATAAAATAAATATCGGCACAACTGTGCTCTCCTCGGAATCCTACGACATTTGTTTCGAACGTTATTTTCCATCATCCATAGTGTTCAATACTTTCATAAGCTACTTTTAACATAACATAATTGCATTTCGACAACGGTAATGCCATTTATCTCTCTCGAATTATCTGGCTCTAACAATAGATTGCAGTGTCACAGCGACACTCGTCATCGGTACAACGATCGTCCTCCGTTTCAACGGTGACGGCTACCCCTCCCAATGTTTACCATCATTAATGTTTACTGATGTTTCAAGCATCCGACAAACAGATGTATATTCCTTTATATTCTCCGACTTGTCTAGAATTACGTAACTTGGATAAACTTCCGCCACGAATACTAAACCCGATGGAATAATTTAGATAAACGTTGGAATCTCGCCTCGAGTCGCTAGAAGATGTGATCGATATGTATTTTAGATTCTAAAGCTTTTTTTACGCGGTTCGCGTCTATAATTAACGACTTGAAAATTAATTAGTAGATATTTATGACTTTTCATTCGTGCACAGTACTATTTATTACTGGAAATTTTATTACGAGCATTAAAAAACAGCATTAAAATAGCGTAAAGCACCGAATCTACATGTATATACTTGCGTACGTGTATTATATAAGCTTCGACGCTGTTGCTATTCTATAGATCTTTTTTTGGAACGCAAACTACAAATCACTTTACGCAAACTACACGCAAACTACAAATAAGACAGAATCATAACCTTTGATATTTTTTAACACCGCACGATTTTTATACAAAATCGCATTTTTATCAACACAACTAAAGAAATAGAAATATAAATAAAGATCTAAATCACGTACTCGATACTTTGAACGTTTTATACATTTCTTTTATATATATCTTATATGCATTTTCTAATCGCATTGTTATTATTTCACGCACGGCGGCCGGATTGAAAAATCTCAGCCCAATCCAAGCCCAATCGATTTAATCGAGTTGTAGTAGACATTTCTTACTTTTTCTCCTTCTATCTCTAGTCTCGGATATACAGTTGTGCACGGGGCTTCAAGCTCGCCCGACCCTCCTCTATAAGCGGAAGATAAGGCGACTGGCAACCAATACTCACGCGTACGCTGTAATAGACGCACGACTATAGTCAGAATTCGCTTACCGCGTGGTACGGACAGTTTTTTACCAACTCGGAAGCTAAGCGTGGCCACGCAGGTTATATATGAGAGAGAGAGAGAGAGAGAGAGAGAGAGAGAGGAAAAAGTTATTCAAAATATTAATTTCTATCGCATATTTCAAAGTCATTGAAATCGGATACGAGATAGCCTTTCCGCAGTTTCACCAAGTAAACGTTGGAAATGATTCGCGATACGTGTGTGAGAAGCGAAAGATGTAAATAAACGATGGTGGTAACAGCGTTTTTCTGGCGGCAGACAACTTTGGACGGCGCTGATGTATATCACGTTCAAACATTTTTTTTTTTTTATTCTTCCGGCGCTTATCAACGTACAAGCTTTTTTGTGGGAACGAAAGCTGTTAATTGCCAACAGTTAACTGCAAGTAGTTTGAACAAATGAACTTTTTTAATTTCATTGGAAAATCTTTCGATAAAAGAAAAATATGCCGTAAAATTGTGCGAATCAGTTTAATAAACATACATGAACAGATAAAATGTGTTAAAAGCTACCTTTTGCATAGTACGTACATTCCTTCTTCGGATACTCCGCTTACATATTCAGATACACGCTGACATCCGGAGAATATAAATGGAAACGATCGAAAAAGGTATAACGATCGTAGAGGTGAGTTTACGATAAAGGATTTATCATGCAACGTACAACGTATAAACGACCTAACAAGACTGCTTACAAGATAACACGTCTAGTTCGTTCCAAGTATATGATCCGTACTAAATTCGCCGATCGATCCATTCTGAAGAAGCTCTCTGATCCTCTGAGAATAACGAAAAATGTACCGATACAACTTTCCATCTCCGTCCTTGAAAATTCCCATCAGTTAGCACGACCACGCGCCTTGTTGTAACGATTTCCACCAAAAGAACAAGTAACTCTAAACAGATTCTGAACAATTTAATTCCTTTGCTTTTTCTCACATTCTGCGATATGAGAATGTTCAAATACGATAGAGTTTTCTTGTAACAGCGGAAATTTCAAGTATGTTAGCTAAATATTGACACGATAATATATGTACGTATCTCTCGAGGGAAAATTTAAATGTCAAGACAAAGTGAATGAATTATCGATGTTATTATTGTCGCATTAATATTACGATGTAACTGATATTCCAATTTCATGTATAAATATCCTTTCAAAACATTAAATGTTTGCGTTTCTCCTTCTATTATTAATTTCTTTTTATTATTGTTGCAGTCATTGACGACTACTATCGTGTTAAACGACGCACACGTGTATTCTCGTTTTGCTAGAGAGAAGGCTGCATTGTGGTACTCACGCTCAAGGCTCTAACAGTCTGTGGCGCATGGACCTCTCTTATCACCACTGAGACTATTGGTAGTCTAACGTGTCAGTACCTGCTACCTCCACGTACAGTGAGTAACAATTAAACACGAGAGATAGTTCTATGTTTTATGCGAATACCGAAGCACCAAAGCTGCGCTGAAATAACCACGATACAACTACGAATAAATCGCGTTGCAGAGATGCCGAGCGAAAACCCAACATTCCAACAGTTTTTATTTATTGAAATGAATTGTCATGTAACGATTGAAGGAACGCAGCATGGTTTAATAATCTGCTTAGAACAGCACACTGAAATAGCGAAACGTACAGTATAAGATTCCTTATGAATTGCAAAAAGTCATGGAAAGGATCGGTGTGTGTGTGTGTGTGTGTGTGTGTGTGTGTGTGTGTGTGTGTGTGTGTGTGTGTGTGTGTGTGTGTGTGTGTATATATGTATATATATATATATATATATATATATATAAAATGATAAGTCAATGAAAATACTACATCGCCTTTAAAATTTCAAATTTCGCCATCAACTTTCTAACCCAGCCAATATTAACTTCGAAATCATTGTAGCCCTAATTAATGAAACGAAGCGTAATATCGTCAAGAATATCAGTAGGATTTTTCGTTTCGAAATTTTCTTACGCATTTCAGGTTGGGTGAAAGTAGTGCAACGAGTGAAAGTCAAAGCTACAACATCGAGCCTTTGGAAGTACATAAAAATGATTGCACGAAACGAAAAGAAGTTTAACGTAATATTTAAAGAGCAATCGTTTCTAAAAGCCTCGAGATATTTGCAACACTTGGAAAATCGATTTTTCACTTTTCTTACGTACTGTGCAATAATCTTGGTGGATAACGTAATTCACCACTTTTTGCGTGTACATTCCGCGGATGAAACAGGTGCCTGTTATGCCATGTTTAGATATTAGCGCATCAGCAATTGCTGTGTACGGTGACCGCGAGAACTCATAAAGCGACCAAGTCAGACGTTGTGTCATTAAGGCCATGTTTGTAATAATCACCTCGAGAATGGTCGAATATTAGATAAATAAATAACGCGTTAGCTGCGTGTATATTAGCGTATATAGGGTGTTTCGTGCGACAGAAGCTGCGTTCTTTTTTTTCTTTTTTTACAATTAATAGAGATATAAGAAGATTTTAGAAAAGAGAATTAAATCAAGTAGCGAACATCAGCTAAATATATACTTGCTATTACTTTCGTTTTATTATTTTTGTTACTTCCATTACTTCTGGCATAACGCTATCTTTTACTTTCACTCCCGTATCATGGATAAGAGTAGCTAACTTCTTCACGCACTTCTTTTCTTTATTACACATTAACGACCAAAGATTCTCATCGGGTTCGCAACTTCCAAACGAATTTTTCGAATTAACGATCATGAGGCTATCGACTAAATGACAGAAAATCACCCGAAGAAACGGTGTATATTCTGTTTACGTGATACAATTCTAAAATATGATAATTCTACGAAAATATATTACCTTTAAATTTTCCTTAAACTTCGCCGCATAATTTTTAAACGAACCGATATATCTACCAAAATTAATATTTCCCAGCGAATCGCGTTTCCGAAAGAAGCGCGATAAAGGAAAGGAAAGGAAAGGAAAGGAAAGGAAAGGAAAGGAAAGGAAAGGAATGGGAAGGAAAGTAGCAAAGTAAAGCAAAACGAAGAAAAGGCAAAAGACAAGAGTCGCGGGCAAAGCAAAGGCACATACCTGAACAAGTCGCTTCGCGTCGCTGCGATCGCGATTGTCGGGCCCCACGGCTATGTTAGGTTGCCGCATTCCACCTGTCAGAAGGTGGGTCCGCTCTCTCACGGACCGTAAAGGAAGCAAAGAAGCCACTAACGGCAGAAAACGAATCGCGCTCCGAAACTTTCTTTCCTAACTGTCACGAAATCTCCTTCGGAAACCGATCCTTTTCAATATGGCTGTGTGCATACATAGGTTCTGATCCGCTATTCGCTATACTTACGTATGTACCTCTTTAATGTCCATTTTCCGCTAACGATTCGCGCCGCATTCCTGATTCGATCGTAGAAAATTCCAGCTAGAGATCCTATCGAAACTGCCGTCGACGTTGCTTCTTGAAAAATATTTTCACCTTTCTCCTAAATCTGTTCACCAAGCACACCAGATCCTGCGCAAATGTATATCGAGAAGCACGCGTGGGTCTGGAATGTAAATGGACTGGACGATTATTAAAAAATCAAACAAAACCGACCGAGTGTACTTTTTCACGATCACTGAACGCACGATCGATAACGTGATACAGTCCGCAACGTCTTTATCGAACGAACGATTCTACGGGACGTCTCCCGAAACAAAAGTCCAAACAAATTGTTGCCCGAGCAACGTTCTCCACAACATAACTGGACACCGGTAGGTAGGGGAACTGATCCGAGGAACGAGTGCTAGGGGCTAGGTAGGAGGTAGGAGCGAGTCCGAATGGCGAGAGGAAGGACGTAGGATGCCGACGAAGGAGAGGGAGGAAAGACAAAACCAACAGGAGGGGGAAAGCCTCGTACTCAACGCTGTCCTGATGAGGCAGGAGGATGGCCGGTAGGCGTTAGGGCTCAACACAGTTTTCTTCCTATGTAGCAACCTCTCTATACGCACGTGAATGTAATTGAAATATCCTTGTTTCCTTTCAGATCTTTTTTTCTATTTATTACCGTGTATACCTGTGACTCGATTTTTACCTTCCACACTAATACCCAGCAGCTACCACGTCTCAATGCCTCTCCACTTTATGTTCCTCATTGTTTACACGGCTACTTTGCTTTTTTCTCTCTTTTTTTTTTTTTTGTTTTACGCAAATTAGTTATCCTTTTTCCGTTCCTATTTGTTCTCCGTTATTACGGTTTTTAATAAATATCCTTTTTTTTATAGTCTCGTAACGGTGTGAATCATATTATTTAAAGAGAAATTTAAAGAGAAAATTTTTAGAGAAAAAACGAGATGAAAAGAAATCTACTCTTAAGGAAACGAATACACTCGTAGGTATGCTCGTAGGTATACTCCAAATACACTGGGACGTATCTTATACTATTTTCAGACTGTTCATTGGAAATCTAACGAACAGAAGAGACAAAGGAAATGCTAAATACAATTGAATAATAATACAATTTATAATAAATTACAATTTAATTTCAACAACTGACACGGAAAATAAATTTATTCTTACGTTAACGTTCTATCTTTCGCCTATGTTCCATCCATAGCTCATCCGCTTATCATTTTTATTTCGCTGTAACTGCAGCCAATTATTTTTTAGAATATTTTTACATTTTAGATCATCTATACAACAGTAAGGAAATTTTTAATAGTTATACTACATTATAAAAAGTATATTAAAAAATTAGCTTCAAACGCTTATTAATACATATACCGTACATGCATACACGTACATACATACATGTATATCTCACTTACTCTTCTATTTCTGGTTTTTAATTTTATCCGTTAATTAATGCAAGAATCCTGAAATTAAATAGCTATAGAATTAATATTTATGATTGTTTATCAAACAAATTGAATCGATTAGAAAACAATCTATATCATTATCTTATACGTTTAAACGTTACAAACATTTAAAACTGTATTTTACGTTAAAGTTATTCCTCTTATTGCAGCGGAGAGATTAATGTAAAAAGCAGCGTAAAACGTGGTTCGCGTGATCGTATACACCCATGAGAGAAGAAGAAATATTTAAATCGTCGTCACCGAGTACACCGCAAAATTACATAATATGTAATTCCTTTTACAATTGAGGCCAATCACATTGCGTAAAAGAATCTCGTCATTTACTCCGCTCTAACTGCTTCTGAGCGCGCGATTTATCTAGATTTCCAAAGATACAGATGAAGATTTAAACAAAAGATATCAAGATATAATAAAGTGAACGATCGTAATAACGATATTTAATATCAGTATCGATGATTCAGTTCTGTGATTTAATTAATCTTCATCTTGTACGAATATAGCAAAAAATTATACATGTATATATATATATATATAAAATAATAATATATGAATTTTTATTTTAAAGTATAATTAAAATATAATAATGTTTTTTCATAATTTATTATGTACATATATGTATTTTTTTTTTTTTTGAACCAAATATGTACATTTTTTAAATATACATAATAACTACTTTATGTTTAAAAATTAAATTTTTGATTTCTTTTCAATGACGTTGAATTATATTAAAAATGCAAAATGTAGTTATAGTTAAATATAGTTATTGCGTACTCATGGGATTCTTGTATTGTACATAGAAAATATTATACATACTTCATAGCTAGATTCCCTTATAGTTAACCACACTTGTGAGTTTGCCGAAAGCACGTGGATCGTTATAGAAATAAAATGGCAACAATAATGGAATTAATTAATTTTTTTGATCATGAATCAAAAGAGTATGAAGAATTCTTGCAACACTTAATATGTTTTAACGGAGATATACCATTTGATGTAGAAGAGGTAAAATTATATTTTTGAACATAACCTTACACTTGAAAAATAATACATTTCGATCGTAATTTCAACGCAAATACACCATATAATATACAATGTACGTTTCTATTTTTAGGTTGAAAAAGTACAGAATGTCATTGTATCGACTGTAAATACCTATTTAAATCAATCACAATCTCGATGTAAAGGTTTATTAATTTTGGACACGATATTACCACAATGCTCGAAAGATATTCTTTTAAAATATTGCATACTATGGATGTCAAAAGCTACCCAAGTATTAGATAGTATCCATAGTATGCCACAGGAGTTATCCATTTCTTGTAAAGTTCTTGGACAACTGATTATCAGATCAAAAGATATTCCTGAGATACAAAAACAAGTATCTATGCAAAATGTAAAGCAGCTTATCAATGTAATTAGTAACTTGAGTACAGAAAAGAAATGTGGTCCGGTGTATTATTTAATTGCTGTATTATTACATCGATATCCAGAAGTTTGTGAACGTTCTCAGGTAGCCGATCTTCTTTACTATCGCAGAAAAGTGATGTATAGACATATTTATTTAGTGTGAAATATTTTAATATCTCAGGTGGCTATAAAAAAAATTATACTACTACAAGTTGATTCTACGCAAGAAAATCTGGTTTGCGCCAGTGCAAAATGCTATGCCCTTCTGGCAAAAGCAACAGAGCGTTCGTTTAAACCTCCACCTTCGAAACCAAATTATACTGGATGGATATATAACCAAGCGCTTATTTGCAATAGCTTACATGTAATAATGGATGAATTATTTTCAAACTTGACAGAATTAGAAAATGTGAACATATGGGATAAATTAGAATTACCTAATATATCTGAAGAGAATATCATTCAATTCTATTTTACACAGAAACAAAGATTTTCGAACTTGTGTTCTTATTTATCATTTATGTTATGGTAAGAGAATAATTTACAAATGTTAGTTTGTATGTAATATATTAGAAGGAGATTGTTTAAATAGTCTAAACTTTATAGCGGAGTTGATGACAAAAATTCAGTATTACCGCATGAGATCTTGAAGGTTTTATGTAGAGGATTAGCGATACAACCGTCAAACATAAAAAATCAAAATTCTGTCAAAGAACAGATTTTATATCTTATTTTACCAAAACTACATATTGCTTTATTCAATGTTTTGAATTCACTAATAAATGGGTAAAAATATTATAATTTTGAAATAGCAAACTGTTGTTAAAATGAAATTTATATGAGTTTAAAATATGTAGATTTAAAGAACAGTTAGTATCGTATGGATCGACGATATTGGAACTGCTTCTTCAAACATTGCAATGGACAGAGAATGCTTTAGAAAACCAGATAACGATTAATAGAAACAAACCATTTAGAAATGTAAGGATATCTGTTTATAAATGTCTTAACTCTTGGTTAATGAATACTAATTCATTATCTGGTATAGAGACAGTTGCGGATGAATATCTTTCTTCTATATTAAAAGATATTGTACCAGAAAAAGATCGTGTTTTATTGACTGTGAGTTTATAATAGCATTTAACAAAAATTTAATTGTATTTCGATATAATACAAACTTAATTGACTTGTTTAACGGATAAATTGGTGTCACAGATTCAAAAAACACAAAATTTATCAAAAAGAGCATTGAAGCGTCTCCGAGATAGTCAATATGAGAAGGGTATACATTTGAGTAATGGAATTGCTTCTAATAAAGAGCATTATCTGGATACGGATGTATGTAAAGTGGCTCTTGATGTATTGCAAAATGTATTTTTCAATAGTGGAACTCTTTTAAAACAAACATTTTTTAAGGTAAGCTTTCCACTTTCATATTTTGTTATAAAGCTTGATGCTGGATGTAATAATTGTTTCTTTTCTTTTTTTTTTAGACTATACAAAATATTGTAATACCTTTGCTGTATGACTGTTATTTGAGCACAACTGAACAAAAATTTTATAAAGAACATGCTCACTGTCGTTTGTTACTATTTAGAGTATTGAGAGCTCTGCAAATGAATCCACATTCCTTAACGCCTTTACCTACGCAATACTCTCTAGAGATATTTGAAATGGCTTTGAATGATAATAATTTAGATATTATTCAAGAAGCCAAAGTGGCATTGGCCGAACTTGAAAAAATCACGCATCCTCATGCTCCACCTATTCAACTAACTCAAGTAGAGTAAGTTTTAAGTGTTCATATATTTGCCTAAGAATATTAATGTCAATGGCGAATAGTTTTCTATAATTTAGATTTTAAATCGAAATTATATATATTTTTCAGGACAATACAAAAGGAATTTGTCACCGATGAACAAATTGTACAAGGACACAGCACAATGGAAAACGTACTTTCACCTTTTGTTGAAACTATCGCAGACGAAGGTGTAGAACCATCGCCAAATAAAAAATTAAAAGTTACAAATTCACATCATAATGAAATTGTTGAACCTGGGACAGAAAATACTACTGAAGATAAACTGCATATTACACAAACAAACAAAGATATTGTAAAAGAACAAGATAACACGATAAAAGAACAAATAACAGTTACAATACAGAATAAAGATATTATAGAAAGTGAACAAGCTGCACAAATTTCTGACGAATCAGTAAATGAAACTGCTTCAACGACAGTCGTGTTTAGTGATACAGAAATACCGAGATCAATGTCATCATTGAACGTTATTAAACAAACTGACGGTATTTGTATTGAAAATACGAATACAACAGGAGATATTAAGCGTAGCTCGGAAAATATTTCTAGAATATCTGAAGTAAGTAAAGAGCATTTTGCACAAGAAAAAGAGGAAGAAGAAATGCTGCAATTGTTCCAGGATGTACCAAAGAATGACAGTTAATCACATCCATTTTGAACATTTTAAATTATAATATAACAATTATACAAATTTAATTTTAATAAAATATAATTTTTAATTTCTCATATTTTGTACTTTCTATCAAATCATTGATTTTTGTTTCGTTCTTTAAAATTCGTTATAGAAATTTTTTAATCATAGAGCATCATTATGAGAATTTTATAATTGTATATACAATTATTTACTTCTCGATAATTCCGATAATGCGAACGTGAAGGCAGCACTAGCTCCTGTACCATGACCAAATGCTATAATTCTTTCTTTGATGTTCATCAAAATATTCTATATAATCTTCCACTTATTTAACCACTAGCATAATGTCGAATATGCCATTATTTTACCCGGTAATTCCTTCGTCCAGGAACTTAAAAATCCTAACATAAATCTGTAACGTAATGTATGAAAAAGTACTTTTTCTGTCTTACTATTATACAATGAAAATAAATATTATAATAATTACATTAATGTAGGTATTTATTTGTAGTTTGATTATCAAATGAACCCAATCTATATTGAATCGATACAACTTGTATTATTTTCCTTTCAATTATATCCTTTATCTCATACTGACAAGCAGAACCTCTACTGAAACCGCCCCTCACGTACGAAAATGTTAATGCCGGATATCTATCGTTAGAATTCGGGAACGTAACTGTAAATATGTTCAAAAATCTTACATTACAATCTTCGCATCTTGTAATTCTCTTGTCGTTAATTAATATTAAGTTGGAAACACGGTGGTTCCTGTTTCGTGGCATTAATTTCATCTTCCACGTGCAGAAGAATCAGTCTCTAAACGGAATAATGATCTTTTTTACTTCCTTATTTAATGAGCATGTTTCGTTTAATAAAAGAGCGTAATTTAAATAAACTTTTAGTGATAACACTATCATGTTTATTGAGTTAAGTCCTGCGGTCCTTATTACAGGATGTATGAGTTGATAAATTGATGTCCACATACATATATTTTATAGTGATAAAGTTTTATTGTTGTGATATATATCATTAATATGTGTCAGCTTTTAAATTAAATTGGTATAATTTGGTTGGAATAATTTAAGTTTTACGAAAAATCATATTTCGTAAAATTTTGTTGATAAAGAAAATATTTCAATATTACCTAAAACATGAACTTGCGAAAAGCAAAGGAAAGCAGTGAATGAGCATACAATTATTTTTTTCATTTAAATTATTTTGATAAAATTAAAGCACACACACAAATTAAAACTAAACTTGAGAATATTATGCAAACGCGTCTACACATTTTGCATGCTTGCATTACAATAGTCGGAACATCCGTTTCCCTAAGTATTCTTGGTATTGATAACTAATACAAGTGAGAGTTTCTATATATATATATATACACACACACACACGCACACACAGAGCAGAAGTATATAAATGCTTAATACTATAAAATTAACAATTATTAAATTATTATTTTTATAATAAAATCTATACCAAGTATCGTTTCGCCAAAGATACATTTCGATTTTTAAAATCAAACATTTCAGCGGGGCACTCAGTGCAACCAATTTAAACTTTACACGTTGATGTGATTTCCGGTTGTGTCTTTCTCTGTTCGATATTGGTTCGGTCGGTATGTGACGCGTGATTATGTTACATTTAAAATCCTCTTAAATTTATGAAAATAAAATGCATCTGCTATAAAACAATTGTTATTAGAACACATTTGTTAATTTTGTAGACGTTTCTGTAAATATTTTAGTTTTTAGGAAGGAAATTAAGTTAAATGTTGATTGTATCGTTTAGAGGTTATGTTGTTACGCTACGAGAATAACAGATAGTGTCACGTTTTTCACTGTTTCTAGCATTGTAAGAGCAAAATAATTTAACGTTTTATGTAATTTTGTGTATAGGATTTAAACCATGGGTCGAGTGATTCGTGCTCAGCGTAAAGGAGCTGGATCTGTTTTCAGATCCCATACAAAAAGGAGAAAGGGAGCACCAAAACTTCGCTCCTTGGATTTCTCCGAGAGACATGGTTACATCAAAGGTGTTGTGAAGGTTCGTTCAATTTTTTTATTTTATAATATTTTCAGTTAACTTTGTTTTGTTTCTTTTTTTTTTTCACTTTTCCTTTTTACTGTAGATTCCTACTGTATTTTCACTTTTTAGAAGTTATATTCACATTCATGATGAATTCTAGTTTGTCTACTTCTGAATAGACATCTGATGAATAGCTACTAGAGGCTCTTTCTGACACTATTATGCGTTTTTATAAAATTATACTATAAAAATTTATTACTATCTTCTGTTAAGAATGATTGCATTTGCAGGATATCATTCATGACCCTGGTCGTGGTGCACCATTAGCTGTTGTTCATTTCAGAGATCCGTACAAGTTCAAAACCCGTAAAGAATTATTTATTGCTCCCGAAGGAATGTATACCGGACAATTTTTGTATTGCGGGAAAAAAGGTAGACGAAGAACTTTAACCAGGATATATTATTTAGAATGCATTGAATTATTTATAAATGGAAGAAATATGGAAAAAGTATTGGTATAAATCAATAATATAGAATATTTTATGTTGCAGCGAATCTCCAAATTGGAAATGTGATGCCTGTTGGTCAAATGCCTGAAGGTACCATTATTTGTAATTTGGAGGAAAAAACTGGCGACAGAGGTCGATTGGCGAGGGCTTCGGGAAATTATGCTACGGTCATAGCTCATAATCCCGATACAAAGAAAACCAGAGTGAAATTACCATCTGGCGCTAAAAAGGTTATACCATCCAACAATAGAGCAATGGTTGGTATTGTTGCTGGTGGTGGACGTATTGATAAACCTATCCTTAAAGCTGGTCGAGCGTATCATAAATACAAGGCGAAGAGAAATTGCTGGCCTAAGGTACAGTTTATCTTTTACATTACTAAATACAATATGTGCAGATTTTTACGTTTTATTAGAAAAATGTTTGTCGATGATGGTTTTTAGACATTTGAAACCTGAACAATTTGTTGTGGAAAATCTTTGAACTGAGCAAGCCTGCAGTTTGATATCTATAATATGGTGTGGCGTCACGGTATTGGGTCTGTAATATCTTTTCTTATTTACAGGTTCGTGGTGTTGCTATGAACCCAGTTGAGCATCCTCATGGTGGTGGTAACCATCAACATATTGGTAAAGCATCCACAGTTAAACGTGGAACTAGCGCTGGTCGTAAGATCGGTCTTATTGCTGCTCGTCGTACAGGAAGAATTCGTGGTGGAAAGACCGACACTAAGAAAGACGATTAGATTAAAGATTGATTAAACCCTGAGACTTATACAATAAAATGTTTTAAAAAATCATTCTATCGTAATATTATTCACGTTGCCGTTCGATTCATGTCATCGAAAGATTTATTTTACAAAAGTATTGAATAGTAATCTTATAGTTTTATTTTTCTAGTATATTTAATAGTGGAATCTGAATTTGGCGTAACAATTTGGTATTGGAAATTTGGATGTAGTCAATATGTCGAACACGGGTGCCAACCGATAATAAATTAGAAAAGTAATACAATGTGTTCGTGGATTCCATTCTAACATCATGTGTAAGCCGTAAATTTTGTTCCAAACTTTAATACGCTAGAATAGTAGGAATGGTAAACAAACAGAAAATTGTCCAGCAAAGTATGCTCTTTTAGTTGCGTCGATATCCGGCGGATATTAGTCGTCAGCCATTTTGCTAGCGATATTTCGGCGCTCGGCCATTTTTGTTGCGTCGACGTCAAGTGTGGCCAGAGGCCTTTCATCGTAGCCAGTATTCGAATTTCCTTTGTACCGAATTATCGACAGGCAGAAACTGTAATTCTAAATACTTGACTTAGTCGACGAGTTTCGTTTTTAGCTCATCAAGAAACGGAAGGAAAGAAAAAAGGAACGAACAATTGAAATTTTTTGCTTAGTGATTGCCTAGGTGAGAAATAGCTAAAGAGCTTCTGCGGCAGAGCCACGAAAAATACGCACCGAGGCGGAGTAATATGAGTAATGCAGCCAACCAGAATGGATCAGGTCTAGAGCAGCAGGTAAAGAAAATTAACGGTTTTGTTATATTTTTGACAGGCCAAGCCTTGTTCCAATCTACCGTTTCTTCCTTTATCCTTTCTACCTGAATCTTTTGTTGTCTTATACCGTCGCAAAAATTTTCTTCATATAATCGTGCGTGACTGTCCGTAAGTATTATTTTGTAACCTACATTTCTGCGAATCAATCATTCTTGCATCTTTCCTACATTAAAAAGTTTGTATCACTTGGATCATCGTCGGGTTGGTTTGTGACGTACAGCTTTGTAATGGCGGCAACCAATTCCGGGAACAGCAAACCTCGTGCCGTGACGCATTCTAACATTGCTCTTCTATCATGTTCAAGTTCTTATGATTAGATGAATTACATATAATACATAATTCCGTATAAAATTGAGGGTACACCGGATGTAAAAGCTCCATTTGCTTAAGGAATAGGGAACAACATCCACACTGCTTAAATTTGTCATAGATGTGATATGAGTTTTAAACTAATAATTGCTTATTTAACAGTAAATAATTCATTATCTAATAAAGACGAGCAATATGTTTGATATTCTATTAATAAGAACAAGAGGATACATACATTTTAGTGACAAATTTAGGGCATATACCCTATAAAATAATTTCTACATATTATCATATATACATACATAGTAACATTTATGACAGCGTATAAATATCAAATAGTTTGTTTCCTAGTATTTAAATTTAAGATACATCTTTCCCATGGTTACTTTGTTTCGATAGTTAGGTCTGTTTTTTCTTTTTTTTTCTTTTTCATCAATCGGACGCTGTTTAATTTTGTCTTTGATTCCTTGTATAAACGCGTACATAGATTGAGATCTGGAAATTGACAAAATATTTAATAATTGTTTCCGGTTGTTATTAAAAATAGAAAGTAATTTGCAACCTAAATCTGTCGTTGATGTGTCAATCAAACAATAAATTTTATTAGCTATCTCATATTTACTTTCATCCATATACTATTTTCATAAATAAATTGACTTTGTTAAAAAGTGCTACATCATTTTAAAATTTCTTTTCACTATACATTTATTTTATGAACGTAGGGATTCTTTTATATGTTGTCATTATAGTCTTTATTGCTGTAACATGTGACGAATAATATTTGTTGACCTCAGTGAAATATCTTTTATCAACTTTGTATATTAGATCAAAGACTAGTTTGTCTTATTATATATATATCATTATAATTATTTATGTTCATGTATGTTAAACACGATCTATTTGCTACTTTTTGTATTTTACTTAATTTGTCAATATGATATTTTACTTATTTCTCGTATCAGTCTCTTGGCTACTAAAAACCGTGATGTAAATTGTCAGTGAAGTGCAAGATGATAACCAAACCTTTCATAGCGATAAAGAAATAGGAAGTAAATAGGCATGATTAAAAGAATTGTAAACAATGATGTACATGCTGTACATATATGACATAATTTAGACAATTTCATTTAAATAATTTCATATTAAAGTACTTACGTGTTATATTTTCAAAAAATCCAGAGTTTGCTCATTACTGTTGTATATTACGAATAAAGAAGATTTAAAAATATTTGTACTTTATATTTTAGTTAGCTGGTCTGGACTTGCAGGGCTCCCGCCAACCAAGTGGGGGTCGCTACGTAGCACCGCATTTGCGAAATAAGTCTGGAAGTGAGTCTTCTAAATTCTTATTACATTATATCTATGCTTTATTTTTAATTTGCATGTGCGTATATACATAGTATCATATCTTGAAATGATTCTGTTGATTTTTCTACTATGTTATACATCTACATACATGTATGTATGTAGAATTTGTATTGTAAACACCCAAATATAATATCAAATATTGGACGAATATCTAAAAAATGTTGCTACTGAAAAGATATATGAGTCAGTAGAGCTTCTTTGTATAGTGCTATTTTATAAAAAGTTTTATTATTTAAACGATTTCGTCTAATAATCAAAAAAAAAAAAATGATAATAATAATAATAAAGAGAAGATAAGGACTGTAATATTAATTTGCCCACAGGCAACGCGCCTTCTGGCGGTGATCACCATTTTTCTTCCAACTCAAGACCATATTCCGATAGAGATAGAGGAAGAGATCGCGATCGTGAAAGGGAAAGGGATAGAGATCGTGATAGGGGAAGAGGTGGTTCAGCCTACAGAGATACACGCTCTCGTGATGTCGACTTTGGAAATTTCGGGAATTTTGGTGGGCGCAACAGACGTAGTGCCAATCAAGAAAATGGAAGAGATTATAGATATGCCAATTCTGACCGAGAGCGAGATCGCCAAATTAATTCTGGAAATGACCGTTGGCAGGATCAACCTAGAAACGATCGCTGGCAAGAGAGCAGAAACGATCACAGAATGGGTGGTAGATGGAAGGACGATAGAGAGGGAGGTAGAACAAACTCTGAAATCGACTGGACAATTCCGACTTCAAGAGACGAGCGATTGGAGGTGGAGCTGTTTGGTAGTGGCAATACTGGCATTAACTTTAGTAAATATGAGGATATCCCAGTTGAGGCTACTGGGGATAACATACCTCCACATATCACATCTGTAAGTTTTAAAATTGCATATAATTGAATTGCACACATATAGTTTATAACTAGAAATGAGTCGTATCAACTTTTACGCATCTTATGATCTTACTTCTTCTTATAGTTTGACGAAGTTAAGCTGACGGAGATAATAAAGAATAGCATTACTTTGGCTGGTTATGATAAACCCACGCCAGTACAGAAATATGCGATACCGATTATTATCGGGCGCCGTGATGTTATGGCCTGTGCCCAAACGGGCTCTGGTAAAACAGCGGCCTTTTTAGTGCCAATATTAAATCAGATTTATGAAAGCGGGCCACGTGCACCTCCAGCCAACACTTCTGGAAAGCGTAAACATTTCCCTCTTGGTCTGGTACTAGCACCTACAAGAGAGCTTGCTACGCAAATATATGACGAGGCGCGGAAATTCGCATATAGATCACGTATGCGTCCTGCTGTTGTTTATGGTGGCTCGAACATTGTAGATCAAATGCGAGAATTAGATCGCGGTTGTCATCTTCTTGTTGCAACACCTGGTCGCCTTGTAGATATGTTAGGGCGAGGTAAAATTGGGTTGCATAATTGTCGGTATGTATAAAACTTGTGTTATTATTAATCTCGAACGTCTAATTTATAGTGTATAATGTTTAATATTTCTTTTCAGATATTTAGTATTGGACGAAGCAGACCGTATGTTGGATATGGGTTTCGAGCCACAAATAAGACGTATAGTCCAGGAGGACACAATGCCTCCTACTGGGGAAAGGCAGACACTTATGTTTTCAGCTACGTTTCCGAAAGAAATTCAAATGTTAGCAAGAGACTTCCTCAGTAACTATATCTTTTTAGCTGTAGGCCGTGTTGGTTCTACATCTGAAAATATTACTCAGAAAATTGTATGGGTGGAAGAACATGATAAGCGTTCTTATTTGCTTGACCTTCTTCAAGCTGGCAACTACTCAGATTCTTGTACGTAATCGAAATTGCGAAACATTGTGTAATACTTGTATACTTTACATGTATAACATTAACAATTATCTTTTTAATTTAGCTGCTGAGTCATTGACTCTAGTATTTGTGGAAACAAAGAAAGGTGCAGATATGTTGGAAGAATATTTACATCATATGGGATATCCGGTGACTAGCATTCACGGTGATCGAACACAACGTGAACGAGAAGAAGCTTTGCGTCGCTTCCGAGCTGGTAAAGCGCCGATACTTGTTGCTACCGCCGTTGCTGCCCGTGGGCTTGATATTCCGCATGTGAAGCACGTAATCAACTTCGATTTACCGGGAGATGTCGAAGAATACGTTCATCGAATTGGCCGTACTGGTCGTATGGGAAATTTAGGTTCGTCTTTTTTACTTTATGATATATTTATTATTACAGGCATTTATTACCCTTTGTTGTGCGATGTTTAATGATAGTACAAATGTAATTTGTGCGACAGGTTTAGCAACGTCATTCTTCAACAGCAAGAATATTAACTTGGTGCGCGATTTGGTATCTCTTCTGATCGAAGCTAATCAGGAACTCCCTCCTTGGTTAGACGATATGTTCTCTGAAGCGAGATATTCTGGAGGTGGATCTCGTCGGGCTGGGAGTACCAAAGGCCGATTTAGCGGTGGGTTTGGTGCTAGAGATTATCGTCAAACACCAAGTTCCGGATCTGCCCGTAATAATGGTTCCTCCAATAGGCCTGGCAGTTACGGAGGTTCGTAAATGTTCATTATCGTAATTTAATGAAAATTTCGTATAAATCGTTCTTTCTCTTATAGGAAGTTATGGCAATTACGGAGGTAACTATAACAGCCCGTATAATAGTTCTGCTAACAATGTCAGCGGTAATGATCCTGATTGGTGGGACAAGTAAAAATCATTATCGCCATTTCTATTTTCACTTTTACCATTATTACTATCTGTACACGTAAATTCAAATATATGTAAGAAAGACACGTACGACATACACATCGGGTACAACACGCACGTATTTGCGCGCGTATACGTATACACAAGAAAAGACAGTATCACGTATAAACAAATCACATTCGCTGACTGCCTGTGCACTACAATTTTCAAACTAAAAAGAAAAGAGATAATTGTGTTTATTCAATTCCATAAATACTTTTATTCGCGTGCGACGAAACACGATTGACAAATCCAGAATGCAATCTTCAGCATTAGGAACTGTGAAAGGGATTCATCATACGATACCAAAGACGATGAATTCGTTTCGAAGGGAAAGAGTTATCAGGATTTGTCAGCTATTGGAGAGATATGTAGGATCCATGCAAAGTTTCGTTGCCGTGCGTGTTGAACAACACAAATAGTATATCGATTAACGAATCAAATCGAACAGTCGTTAATGCCTAGCTACGGTATAACGATACGAAGCGTAGTAGGTGAGAAGAAACTTAGTGAAATTTTTTAGAACTCCTGTCGAGACTATGGGGCTCATTGTGGCTTCATTATTAAAATTTTTGAAGGACGTGGTGGGCGTATCTTCGAGAATCGTGTGGCGTCTAGATTCGTGTAATCATAGAGCTTTAAATGCACAAGTGCTTTATTATTCTCGCCTGAATGGCCAGTACCTTGTGTAATTTAATTTAATACCAGTGGCGCCATTTTCCTTCTTACTTCGTTTTTAACGCATCTATATTTGACTAGGCGCCTACGATACGCCATATCGCCATCGCCATAGGTTTCGTCACGATACCTGTTTTAAATTTACTATAGTCCAGCGACGAATGGTACTTTGTTGTTTTGCCGTCCCCAGACACAGACGACGTTGCGCCGGCGATATCATGGTTTAATCGACTAAATCGCGTTAAGTGTTCAGTAGTCGAGAGCTTTGATGTTACGAAAAGGACACACAGGCTACGTCTTAAGGTACTTTTAGAAATCTCGTTTATATTTCTGTCACGTCCTGTTAATATATAAGTAAGTTTAAAAGTCTGATGCTGTAAACTTCTTGCTTCTGTAACTCTTTTGATTCAAAGAGTTATTTTATTTAAAAGTTGGGTCATTGTATTTAGAGTAGGCTGAACATTTTCAGCAAACGTCAGGTATATTTGTACCTGAATTTTAACATACTCTAATTAGAATTTCTAAACGTAACAAAGACGTTGTCCTGTAAAATTGGTACGGTGGTCAAAATCTTAGATCGCAATACTGAATGCGAGTGCTCTAGAACGAGAAAGCTCACACACACACACACAAAAAAAAAAAAAGAGAAAAAAGAAAAAGAACACAAAAAAGAAAAAACGGGTAAAAATATACGGTTGCAGTTACAGAAGGGAACTTCAAAAGAGATAAGAACAAAGAGCAAAAATACATTATGTTGTTTGTTGGCTCAACCTTACAAGACAAAAGGGGGTAAAAAAGGAAGAAAAATATACAAAAAGCAGGCCCTTTGAAAATAAGGATGCATAAAGGCGCACTCATATTTTATAACTGTATTTATCAGTACGCTATATATATATATATATATACATACTAAGTAATATTCGTAAATACATAAACATTAAAATAATTGAAAAACGACTGTGATACCGAACGATCTTGTGACATTCAATTTCCATGCTAATTGATAAATGAACAATTTAACGAAATACAAATATTAAATGTACGAATTAATCGGCATTGAATGTCCGGAAAGCATGAGCTCAGTTGTTTGAGCAGAGAATGGAAATATTAAGTCGTTAAAAGTGAATAGAACATCAAGAACAACGTGGCTGTTGTCCGATCGGGGAGGGCTGAACGCTAGCCTCTTACAGTCCTAAAAACACGTTTTTGGGGCATTGTTTCTACTTAAAATAAACGCGCATTAATAATAGATAATAACGGCGGAACGCGTCATTACTGATTGATGATGTTGGTAGGGCTTTATAGAATGTCGATATCTTTTGTGCAAACATGTCGGATTCTTACCTAATCTATGTGAGAAAAAGTACAAATTCAATTTGTGTGACAACTGACAGGATTTTTAGACATGTCATACTTATACCTGTTATATTAATAGATTTATAGTGCAATCGCGTGCGTGAATCGTATGCCGTGTGACAGTGGACCAAGGTGTGAATGCCTCTTTGACGGGGAATAATTATTTCAACTAGAACTTTCAAATAGTGTTATACGAATAATATTGTTGGCTTCCGACCACCATTGATGCGCGTGGTTTCAAATTCTAATATGATTGATTTATCGTCGAGTCCGTTTATCAACTCGGAGGCCCTGCCAAGAACATTACAAGAAGAATTCACAACGAAAAGTGATCGGTCACTTTTCTGTTAATATAGTGTACAATTTTACGGCACAATTGTTCAGTTAGACCTTAGTCTATTTAAGAGATAGTAGATCATGCCGTAATATTACTATTATTACTATCACTAGTACCACTATCGCTATTGTTCGTATTGTTTTTATTATTATTATTATTATTATTATTATTATTATTATTATTATTACTATTATTATTATTGCTATTATTATTACTATTATTATTATTATTGCTATTATTATTATTATTATTATTACTACTACTACTACTACTACTACTACTACTACTACTACTACTACTACTACTACTACTACTACTACTACTACTACTATTTCATCTCCTTTCGATAAAAATATTTACGTATGATTTCGTAGGTGGTACTATATGCGCAAACTTTGCATAACGGCTTTGCTGTATTGCGTTGCGTTGTTTTACTGCGATAGGCGAAAACAAGCAAAAAAAGGAAAAAAAAAAAGAAAATAGGTGACTTTTGGACACTATTATCCCGAATTTTTCCTTTCGCATATTTATATATCTTTTTTCCTGTCCTCTCCGTTCTTCGCGAGATTCGTAATCGATAAAAACCCGCAATCGTCTCTGACAGTGTTCTGTTGTAGACAGACCTCCCGTTGAAATTTCCATAGCTATGTATATGAAATCGGAGAAATTCTGGATTCTATCGTCCAATCGTTCACTCAGGCAACGAATACATATGATGTATCAGTGTAAGTTATTAGTCTTGTGCAGTTGGAAGTAATATGTTCATTTACGAATAATGTGGTGGACAGAGATTATGCAAGTAACAACTATACACGAAAGTATTTTCATACTTGTTTCTCTCCTAGTTATAACGCTATTTTTATACATAACAGAGTGATGTTGACCGCCGAGCAATCACAATGTCATTAATTCCATGTGTACTATTATCTTTTTTTTTTCCTCTTTCCTTTCGTATATTGTGAACCAACAGGTGTTCGAGTATCGTGATCGAATCTAAACGATGTGTAGCTATTGTCGTATGTTTCATATTTAAAGCAAAAAAAAAAAAAACAAATATTGATAAATATATTTGTGCGATAGTCAGATGTCCACCGTTTCGTAACTGGTAAATGTATAAATTCAAGCACGGTATTATGATTTAGGACGTATTAGCATCTTTAGAGGAAATAGGAAAGTGGTATAATAAACGAGACTATTTATTAACGTGTGTTAAGTATTTATTTTTTATGTTACATCTCTCGAAAGGACAGTCACATTTGTACGGTACAAATACCTTTAAATATTGTTTGGTCCTCTAAAGTATATCGGACGAGCAGCCTTAGAAAACATTTATGGATCTACGCAGAGTGGAATGATTAGACAAAGATCAATTAAAGTGTAAAGTGCGAAGAAATGTGAGGGGCTACGAATAGTAATCGTTACATATTATGTAAAAAAAAAGTGGCGTTTGACTGTGACTGCAATCATTATTACGAAAAGAATGCGCAGAATTACAAAGCACACATACGAGCGAGAGAGGGAGAGTGAGAGAGAGGGAGAGATAGATAGATAGATAGATAGATAGAGAGAGAGAGAGAGAGAGAGAGAGAAACATTGTAAGCCATATGTTACTCTGTACAACACGCAACAATGTCAACAAAAGAAGAAAATATAATCGGTACACGTAAATTGCTACCGAATAAAATTGTTGCGTGCGGTAGATCATAGTTTTCTTTCTTTCGTAATTTTTTACGTTACGCGTGTTTGAAAACTCGAATCTTGTTCAATTTGCTCTTGGTGAAAAACAAAAAGATTTATATACGCTAATTGTGTGTCTACCTCGAGCAATTTTCTGTTTAAGGTAAAAAGAAAGGATAAGATACTAATACTCAAAGGAAACAGAAAAAGAAGCATTGAGTTATCGTATGCGCGTGAGACGATTGTGAGGCAGAGGGAAGAAAGAAAGTAAACGAGAGAACGAGAGAAGGGGGAGAGATAGAAAACGAAGAGCACACGCGTAGGTGGCAAATTTTCGTGGGCAAAACTAGGTGGGATGGCAAAAAAAATGTCTTCTAACTTTTATGAATGTTATTTAATCGAGAAGCGTCGCTTGTCGTTGAATCGAGAACGCAGACAAGACGTGTATGGAGGAGCGGAAAAGAAAAAGAAAAAAAAAGAAAAAGAAAATAAAGAAAAGAAAAGAAAAGAAAAGAGTAAAGAAGGAAAAGAGCAAACTACAGAAAGCACAATAACGTTGCGCTTTCGATACGAGTCTCAATGGCTGTGTTTCATTTTTCTACGGCGAATGACGCTCGTTGTATCATTCACTTGTAACTCTAATGATACTGCTATATATCTACTTCACTGAGATGGCGAGCAAATGGCAAAAGTGTGAAAGAGTTAAGAAACGGAACGATGAATGTACCATTTTGTCGGTCTCTTAATTAATAATTGCACATTTACACGCTACATTAGGTGAACCGAGAAAAATACGAGAAGTAGGAAAAAAATCTGCAAACAACTGTACGTCGTACGGCTATTGAATGAAGTAATAAAAATAAAGTGTCTGAAATTTAAAAGGGAAGTCAACTTAACCTTATAAAGTGTATGATATATACATATACATATACATATACATATACATATATACGTAATATATATACACTTGACGTTCATTAGTAAATAAGTTACGGTCGCATTGTGGATAGCATGTGCTTCTTGCGCTTGGGTAAAGCAACATGTGTGTTCCGCGAAGAATGATTGTAGAGTGTCAATATTGTTACAAATACCTCATAAGAGACGATGGATCACATATATTATTTAAACGTCGTTCATTTAGTGATTCATTCGTTTATTTATAGTATTATGCAAAGTGACAGGAGAATTCTATTAAATGAATCGTATAATAAAGAAAGGAAAGATTATGCAGTGTAGAGTCTCTCTTTATACATTATATGCGTGTTTATATGCCTTTTTACCCTGCTGTTCGCATGAAAATTCAAATGTTCCATCGTTTTTCAAACAAGCCGTTGCCAAGATATTTTGCATTACAGTTTTACTATTTTTTGCGAATATGCGTCAGTAGTTCTTTACTTTTTATATTTTAACATAAAAAAAAATTGCATAATCTTTTATACCGTACAATTTTTAATTCATGCAATTTCAGTAGGATAATTACCTGTGTGTTCTCGCTTTCGTATCCGTGATGAAAACTACTATAAAATATTTAGTTTTCATGGGTATGGAAAAATATTAATTTATATAGAATATCCTAAATCACTATCAAAAATATACATATCGACCACACACAGATAATTTTCATGTACGTATTTTTATTATTTTATATGTCTCTAGAAGAGAAGGGAAGAACATGTTTAGAGAAGCAAATAAATTCTAAATGAATTCTCACACGCGAATTTCTTGATTTTAGCAATTTTCTATTCGTTACATACTTTCATAAATAGAATTTTTAGTTGGGTCAAAAGGTTAGAGCATTAACTTATACAAGGTCTAGGTAAAGGATAAACTACTCTTAGCGATAAATTTATAGTTTAAGAAGCAGATAATCCTAGTTGGGTATCTTTATATGGTAGGTGTATTATCTGGAATTGGAATACAGGGAATACATCGTAACCGCTGATGACGAAACGCCAATTCTGTTGGGAGTAACTTGGACCAATCGTATAAGACCACGATCGCAATGGCGGCGTGGCTGAACAGTTTTGCGTTATCGGGTGGTTAGGTAGAGGCTTCTAAAGCCAGCAAGTTTGTTTTCTTATGTATTAAAATATTCATATTATCGTGGCTCAGTTTTTTATTCAGTCATGTATCATTGTGGTTTATTATTGGTCTTATTGGATCTGTCTTTGGATGGTAAATAATCCTAACCTACGGTACCTTTAATTTAAGTATTTTGCGGTGTAATACTTAATAACCTTGTATTCCAGTGGTTGGGAGTGTTTCTCAATTAGAAATTGACAGGCACTTGGAATTAGGTAGAGAGTTTTTAGCAAAAGGACAGTTACAGGATGCGCTGTCACATTATCATGCAGCTGTTGGTAAGTCTTGTTTGCAAGCGTTTATTTTAATATATTTTCTTGTAGGTAACTTTTGCGATAGATTTATAAAAAATAAAATGTACAAAAAATAAAAAAAGATATATATATACATATATATATATTAAATTTTCTTAAAATCTTGATATATATTGCTTTTATAGAGGGAGATTCAAATAACTATCTAACATATTATAAAAGGGGCACAGTTTATTTAGCATTAGGTAAAGCTAAATTTGCGCTCCTTGATCTTGATAGAGTCTTGGAATTGAAGCCAGATTTTACTTCCGCCAGATTACAACGTGGCAATGTATTGCTTAAACAAGCCCAATTCGATAAAGCAGAGGCTGATTTTCGAGATGTTGTAAGCGCGCTTTTATTTAAAAACACAAACTTATAATTAATATACGGTGTTTCCATTCTGTTCTAATATTTCTGTTTCATTCGTTATAGTTAGCAGTTGAACCGCAGAATTCAGATGCCTATAATGCCTTATATAAAATAGCACCTGTCCAAGAAGATTTGTTAGTTATAGACAGATTAATGGTTGACGGTGATTATGCAGCAGCTGCGCAACAAATTTCCAGAGTTATCGAAGTATGTCCATGGTCAGCTGAACTTAGGGAACGTAGAGCTGAATGCTACGAGGCGCTTGAAGATTATGTTAGCGCTATTTCTGATGTACGTTCTACGACCAAGTTACAATCTGATAATATGCAAGGATTTTTAAAATTGGCCACCTTGCATTATCGTCTTGGACAAGTCGACGAATCTTTAAAGTAAGTAAGAATAGAACGTAAAATTATGCACGTTGTATCTTAATTCGTATAATTAAAATTATGTATGTGCAGGGAAATTCGAGAATGTTTGAAACTTGATCCGGAGCATTCAAAGTGTTTTTCATTTTATAAGAAAGTTAAGAAAGTGGCAAAACTGTTAACAGATTCGAATGAGTACGAAAATGAAAGAGATTACGCTAGTTGTATAGACTCTGCTCAATCTGTACTTAAACTTGAACCGCAAGTGGCTAATGTGCGTTTCATTGCTCATCAGCATCTTTGTAAATGTTATACCGGTAATTCAGAACCAAGTCAAGCAATAAAAAATTGTCACGAAGCGTTAAAAATAAGAAAAGAAGCTGCGGTATATTGCGACAGGGCAGAAGCGTATCTCGCTGCTGAGATGTTTGACGATGGTAAGTGTTATTTATATAAAGTTAAAATGTTAAACTTTGATACGCGATTATCTTTCAAACTACGCATTTCGTTCTTCGATTTAAACATTGAACTACTCTCTCTACTCCAGACTTGTTAATTCGCTCGAGTATTCTCACACGACGGCTTGTTTAAGAGATAATCGCGTGAAAACTATGTACAGCTGTACGTGCACGTTGTACAGTACACGAATCTCTTGTTTTGTTAATATAAGTTAATATCGTAAAAATTATTTTTCCAAAAGCGATTAGAGATTTTAAAGAAGCTTTAGAGATTGATATGAGTCTACAAAGGGCGAAGCAAGGGCTTCATAAAGCGCAACAACGACAAAAACTTTCTGAATCACGAGATTATTACAAAATTTTGGGTGTGCCAAGAACAGCATCTAAACGTGATATTATCAAAGCATATAGGAAAGCTGCGCAGAAATGGCACCCCGATAATTTTCAAGAAGGGGAGGAGAAGAAACGAGCAGAGAAAAGATTTATTGACATTGCAGCTGCCAAAGAAGTATTGACTGACGATGAAAAAAGAGCGAAATTTGATCAAGGAGAAGATCCATTAGATCCTGAATCAGGGAAACATCAACAAGGTTTCAATCCCTTCCAAGAATTCCATCACTTCCATGGCTCTCCCTTCCAATTTAAGTTCCATTTTAATTAGTAATTCTTTTCATCTTCACGGCATTAGGTCAAATAAAATTCCTAATTTTTCATAGTATGAAAATATTAAATCGCTATGTATGCAATATGACATTTGCTAGCTGAAATTTAATTTTGTTAATCTACCTCGTCGGTAGGTCATATGTCTTGTATCTGCATTGAATCAGAAGACTGTACACGGAAAATTGTTAATGAATCAGTAAGTCAAGAAAAAGTGACCAATAACTATAATAATAATAAAAAATGATAAACATAATAAACGATGAATCGTAACACATGATTAAAAATTATGTTGTTCGAATCACACGAACTATAAAATATCCTCTCATTGTCAGTTTTCAGTCAGTAACTTGTTATTGAAATTCAATATATACATAATGTAAATAACGTATGCATGTAATTTAATATGTTAGTTATAATAATTTATATAATATGGATTGTAGTAACTTTGAGTAATTGACTTACTGAATAACTGATAAACGACATACTTGATGCAGACTGAACGTATAATTAGTTTTCAGCGATGTGAATATTCGGTACCATCGATACCATCATATAGACATAGATTTCGTATCATTGACATACGAAACGAAAATCGTGATTAAACTCGCATTTTAATAAAACTATAGGATATATGGCGGCGATAATGTTGCTGCTACCTAAATGTTACAGCGGTGGGCTGTGTATTATTGAGTTTAGCTTAAAATCATGCGACGATTAGATGAAGTAAATACTATTAAAGCCATTTTTGGTAATGTAACGGATCGAGTACAGATACACTTGAGGTATGGATAGCGGAATCATGTTACGGAGTGATTGTATTCGATGTTAATAAACACATGTAGGACAATGCTGTGTGCGTGTTGTATTCGCATGAGTGTGAGAGAACTTTATGTAAATACTGTATCTCTAATATTTGTTTAAATATATTTGATTAATTTATATACATATATTACACTTTATAAAATACGCGACGTATGTCGTACATTACGCTCTTAAATACCTGCCGCATCCTAGGAATATTTTAACGTATATCGATCTATTTCCATCTAAATTTCTCTTTAAATGGCTAATATTTGTTCTAGATTTCATTAATCCTACCATTGACTATTTTCAGTTTATTATAGACAATCGATTATGGACAATTTCGGATAATTACAATTAGTTTATGTCATGAAATAGTTCATTTATACAAAAAAAAAAGAAAAAGTGAATTAAAGAAATTTATTTCGCTTTTACGTGATTAGTTTTGTAATCACTGTAATTATCATTTATCATTACCATCATTTGCAATTTTCTTTCTCATTATGATGTTTCGAATGTAGAAAATCGTTAAAGCGAGTCAACTATTCCCGCATTTTTTCTGGAATGTTATGTTGTATTTTTCATTTGCAGTTGAGAATATCGTAAATTTTACTACTAATTATTAATGTAACAAGGACAATAATAATGTAAACGAAGGATGAATTAATTTTTAAACACCTTTTATGATGATTATATGAGTTACAATAATAATAATATTCGTTAACTTTATTATTTATTTTATATAATAATTATTAAAATAGGAATGGTAAAACAAGTTATTCAAATTGAGCAGTTAGACTAAAAATTAGAGTAAAAATTCATCTTTTAACGTTACCATTCATTATCATTTATATGGAATAAGGTAAAATATGATGGCAAAATAAATATATCTTTCGATATAATTTAAAGAGCGAGGTGCTGACAATGAAAATAAAACTAAATCGATGATGGCATAAGTGTAAATGTCGAAGGTTATAATAACTTTGTCTAAATTTAATTTTATTAACTATCTCGACTATCTACGTACATTTGAACACATGTCGTATTTAGCGGAAACAAAACAATCTTAAAACATACTATTGTACTACTATAAACAAAATATTAAATGGAATTTCTTTTTTCTTTTCTATATTAGTAATTTCGATATACTCTAATTGGATATATTGTATTCTCTTTGCGTAGAACCTAGTAAACTTATATATATATATATATATATATATATATATATATATATATATATATATATAGGATATATATATACACACACACACACACACACACATATATATGAACAAAAAGAAAAGAAGAAAAAGAAAAAAATATTACAGTAGACGAAACTAATACGAAGAGAGAGTGATTTCTACGGTTTTTATTCTCGAAAATATTTGATCTGCGTTTAAAAACGAAATATCTTATATAGATGAGATTATTCAATTGGACAGGTTTCGTTGTGGTCAATTGTTCTTGCGGTTTTCTTTTTTCCGAGATTTCAATATCATACACATTTGCTAAAATTATGTACATAATATATGTTTTTTACTAGACGGTACACCACTATTGCCACGAATATCGTAATACCTCTTGTTAGGTAAATGAATATTCTCGTCCAAGGATAGCAGCGCGAATATTTCTAGCAGTAAAAATAAAAGTTCCACCTTGTACTTGTTGTCAGTGCGTAGTTTTTAATGCTGAATAAGCAGTGCACCCTTTTTATCGTTCTATATAGATCATCTCATTTTTCTCTTTGTAATACTATTCCATTTTTCTTTTCTTTTCTTTTGTAAACTTTCCGTAATTTTGTAAATTTATTCTCAAGAATTTTCAGACGTTCTAAATAATAACGCGACATATACGAATCATTTATACGTATATATAGTTTATGTTAATTCATTTTGAACGAATTAACTTTCGAGCAAAATAGTTATATTGTCTAAAAGAAAAAAGAAGAAAAAAGAAAAAAAAGGAAAAAAAGAAAAGAAAAGAAAAAGAAACGACGATGATGCATACGTAGATTTATGCATATCAGGTATTTTTGCGTCAAATATCACATAATTTTAACGCACGAAGCAGTGACAAATTGTTCTTGTTATATACATAAAATTGTATGCAAATGCATTTTAACTTTCTAAATACCTAATTTTTGACATTGTTGCCCGATTCGGAAGTTTTGATTGAAATACTTTTGATCATCGATCCGTAAGCCCCTGTCACGCTTCAAAGCATTGGCTATCTTCGGTCATAAACTTAAATAACAGATATTATTATACGAAGTATTATACGAAATAACTTGTATATTCATGCGGCATTACGCCTCTTCTCGGATAGAAGGTATGACTCGTCGCGTATTCTAATAGATTCGTAATTGAGCTCATATAAATGTCAGCAAATCTGAAAAGTCTTCTTGAAAAATACGTGGGGTTATGATATGTTCTAAACACAGAGCCGAATTGTTCGTTGAATACTCGTTTTATCTCGTTCCTTAATTTATCTCTTTCCTTGATCCATTCATCGAGTACCGCTTGCACATCCGTTCCTTCGTAATCTTGATGTTCTTCGATCAATCCTGTCAGCATTTGTAGCCAATTTGCATTTTCTTTAAATTTTGGATTATTTAACGTTGCAATCTCATGCTGTAACACGCAGAAATAGTTTCTGTTATGCGGTTGATCTTTGAAAATAATAACTTTTGATAATATCAACGTAAGATTTGTTTTCTCATTTACAGATGTTTAGATTTAGACTGTAGATGTAGATTAAGATGTATGTTTTATATAGTAGGCTAAAGTACAGCGGACTACGTAAAACGTAATTTTCAACGAGTTTCTCAGTTCTCAGTATAAAAGTGCAAGAAATTGCAAGTTTACCGTTAATTCCGTAATTATAGCTCCAGTTCGCCAACCGTGCTCCAACGTTACATCCGCTAAATCGCTGTAAGGATGATCTCCAAAATATAATACTTGATGCCCCCGCCATCCGGTCATATCTTGTAATTGTTTAACCGTGCCCTAAGATTGAAAATGAACGTTAGCCTTTAAATATCGGAAAATGAGTAAAATAATGGAAAAATAAAACGCTGAAATTCAGCCATACTTCAAGGTATATAACTCCTTTTTCGAGTTTGGTCACTCGGTCCCATAGCTGCGTTTTGTTAACTTCGTCGTATATTCTAAGAGGTCGAGATTCTTCGGTAAAAAATTTCGGTTTTCTTGCTTGTACTATCACTACGTCGAAATAATCTTTCCAATTATCGCCAACCAAAAATCTCATTCCAGTATCGCTATAAAAAATATCAATATACGCACGATGATACGCATCATATAGGATGAATTTACGGAATATGAGAGCCCACTGACGTTCGATCAAATATTCCTTTTATTTATTCGATTAACTTTATTATTTAAACATTGGAACAAATATTAGTTTCATAGATGTTCGATGCTATTTACTACGAGACCTCTGTTTGAGAAAGTATCTGGAATTAGGAAGAGCGTATGGTCTCGCACTGGCAACGTGTTGCATTCGAAGAAAGAAATGAAATTAATCCGAGACGATAGTAAATTAAATTATTCCATCTTTGTTAGTCTTATCGGTATTATCAAGCTATTAATTTACTTTGTATGTCGAGATAATTTACTTTGTACACGGATAAATAACAGGTATTTTAGTATCTTATGTATTATTGTGATTATTAACGTCGTTGGTTACACGATACTTACACAAAATGAAAAGGGCTATTCGTTACTAAAAACATTTTTTTATTAGCTTTCTTAAGCCGATCAAAAAATCTTTTTAAATCCTTATTTTGTTCCAAATATTCGGATACATTTTGTACTACCAAACCATGCATTATAGGATGACAACTTTTTACAGAATTCTAAAATATAAAAAATCAACGATATTCATTTTTATGGAAACAATACATACGATATAACATATCGTCTTACCTTAACATCTCTGAAAAGTATTTCGGGGTGATAATCGATATGATTTCTAAGGAAGTACTCCGTAACGTTACATAAAAGACCCATTTCCGGTACCGAAAATAGATCAGCTAGCTGAATCATTTTCGTTCGGTGCGGTGCATCCTAAGAAAAATGAATGTCAACTATACATAGGAAATCTGTCCAATGTGTAAAAAGTTACGGCTCGATACTCACTTTCTTACGTTGGAAAAAACCCATCGTGTAAAACATACAAGTTGATGCGTGCAAACAAACAAAAGACGTTTAGATTTTGAACGTTTCGATCGTTACAAGACCATTCATTCGCAGTGTTTTTCAAGTATTTGAAGATTAAACGATACGATACGTAACAATTACAAAGGAAGATTAAAACGTATTCATGCCGTATTCTTATGTTGCCGGTAAAAGTGTTATTCTTCGTTTCTATTATTATTTCTATGTTATTCGAAATGCTTGTTTGCCCGTTGAAACGCCTTTGAAACACCTTTGAAACGCCTTTGAAACGTTTCATCATCTACTATGACACTTATCGTTTTGAACATAGACAGGAAACGTGACAAGTTTTACAAAGTGGCAATTTAATATTATAACTGTACATAGCTGTACATACGTGCATAAGAAATATAGAAATATAAAAAAGGTCTACGGTCGTATATACGTGTGTACACACGCGTATATATTATTTATGTGATTATCGTATGTCGTATATCGTACGTGTCGTACGAATCTCGTTGAAATTTCATTGGTATCGTAACGAGATACAACTATCACGATCGTAGTGGTAAAATTGAAACTAATCCGAAGACTAACAAGCAACGTGATAATTGGAAATGTACACTTGGAAATTAGTATCACAGCTGTCATTAAACATAATACGTAATATTACAGCGTTGCAGACGATTCTCCACCATACATACGTACATATGTCGTCGAGGTTTGCTCGTACAATGCTTTATCGACTGTTTAAATAATTTCGTGAAACCTATCTATCGAATAAATATCTTTCAAGTTTTACGTAGATTTTTGGATTTGTTTCGAACCTTATCGATGTAATCATGGTAGTCGTATCGTATATCGAAAAATATCGTCGTAGTATATTGAAAAAATGTTCCTACAAGCGTTTCGATAATCTCGCGAGCCAACCTATGCATTAGTACGAAGATCGCGATTAAACAACATTGAACAGAAAGCGTAATTTCGCATTTGCTGGTAGTAGTCGGATACTTTGGAACGTTGGCGTATATTCGGTAATAACGCAACAGGCTCTCTATGGCATATCGATTTCTAAATTATCAGGGAAACGATAGTTTCCTCGAGAAACGACACCGATCCATTATTCTTAATTATTCAGTTCATTCGAGTATGCTTACATGAGAATGTTTATGAGGCGCTTCCACATAAGCGATCGGTATTATCCGGTTTTTATAGAGCCTAAGGACCTCCTCGGCGGGTACTGGATGCAAACCGCGGTAAACGGCGCCAAATTGAATTTGCAAGAAGCTGTCGAGTTTCAGCAGCAGACCCTTTTCGATGTCGTAATGCAGGCCACGAACTGCGAAATCCTTCTTGTACTCGAGGTTGCCGATTCCCACGGGGTACTGTACAGCCGATTAAACGAGTTTGCGTCAACTTTCAATCGAAATTCTCGTTCGGCTGTAATTGTCGCTTGATTTTCGAGAAAACGTTGTTGCTGACGAGCCGAATTCGCGAGCAGAAACCAGTTAGGAAGTTTCATTCGTTGGCTCGAATTAGTCTCGACGAGTTTGAGAGTTTGTCGCACGTTTCCCTACCGGAGTACGTATATACGTATATACGAGAAGTCTCCTCGTGTCAGTGAAAAAAATCACGGTAAATTGATTTAACGGCTATCATGCCGTAATACACTGCGTGTCGCAACTAGATCGTCCATGTTTGAAATTAAAGAATTAAGGAATTTTCGTAGATTTCGTAGATTAATTTAATTTAACGAGCACCGTTCGCTGCATTTTGCCACCTTTAAATTTCCATCTTGGCAAACTATCTCAACATTTTCAATTTTTATACAGGTATAAAGTACACAGGATACAACACGAGGAAATTTAATTTGAAGATTATTGTATGGTACGACTTTGTTTCGTTACGCCATGCATTCGATTTGTACGCTGATTGTATCGCTGAAAACAGCGATAAATATAATGCAACCATTTTGAGAAACAGAAATTACTTATCGCGCTATATAACGTAATTACGATATCGACAGAAATATATCACACAAGATGAAAGTATAAAAATTGAAAGTTGCCGAGGATGGTTTTATAGCTATAAAATATCCATAACATAGCGACGTATATCTTTATATACCTTATACTTTTGAATGAGCATATCACGGCCCAGACTGTACAACAGGTAATCCATGGATGGCTTGTAACAAGCCAACGTGTAATCGTAATCGAATCCATAAACTTGAACCTCTTTCAGGTCGAGTTCGTTGCAGGCAAACACCCCTTTTGGATTTACGTCGAGGGGAAGCTTTTTAGCTGAAAAGAAATTCATCTTATTAACATCGAGCCAGCCTGATTGCATAATAAACGTAAGTAAAGTTCCATTTATCTCGAGCCATCGTACAGTTTGTATCATCGGTTCGCTAGAGTGGCGCAACTAAGAAAAGTAAACGGAATTAAAATAGAAAATTATTAATTATACGATCCTTTAACAAGGAAAAATACCTTTCCTTCCATTCCAATTTAGCTAATAATCTCCGAATTTTAGTAATACGATAGTTCTAATAATACAAAGTACGTCAAGTGTATTGCCTAAAAGGGATCGGAACAATCTTATTTTACGATCGTGACATTGTTTCCGCTAGATAGCGTAATTATAATTAACACTTATTTACACGTAAATGTTGTAATTCATTTTTACAGATAACTTTTGCAGATACGTAAAAGTTGACTTTTAGACGACTTTTATCATTCAAATAATAGGAATTGACGTTCGAATAAGAAGTTGCGATCGGTAGTCGATTTGGTCGAGTACTAATTAAGCGGAGGTTATTCCAATTCTTATCTTTCGTTAAAAACAATTAAACGCAAATGTATTAAAACATTCGTTTGACATTTAACACGCGAGTTAAAGTTTTCATCTCTTTCATCTCTTTTCTTTCTTTTTACGAATATATCGTATATTTAGAAGTAGACTGGCGCTGTTCTTTCTATGTAATGTTTCAGACTGTCTTACAAACGGATGTATGATATACATATCGGACGTATATATGCATATATATGCACTTGCCTCCATACACGTGACCTTGTACGAGGACTTTTCAATTAAATGGCAGGATAACGCACGGCATTATTTCTCCATTTCGATTTACGATAAGTCCGTGCTCTCGTTTTGTTCCGCGGATGCCTGATACGAGATACTTTTCACCGTCCTAGATTTTTCTGCTCGACCGTTCGTCCCGTCTCTCCCGCGTTCTTTTACTAATTGTCTCTGTCTGTCTGTCTCCCCCTCCCCCTCCCCTCTCCTATCCATCTATCCATCTATCTATCCATCTATCTATCCATCTATCCATCTATCTATCCATCTATCTATCCATCTATCTATCTATCATTCTGTATACAGCGGAAACTGTTCCAATAGATCCAATGTACCAAATATTTTTGAAATTGGCCAAAAAAAGCAATTGTTATATGGTCGTATCGTTGTTGTTTCGCGCGACAGATACAACTATACTCGACAGTGGTACGTATGTATATCTGATTTAGCTTGGAGATTAAGCGTAAATCGAATGCTTCCTGAAAAGGGGGATGCATTAACAAATCAATTATGATTTCCGCATGAATGGACGCGGGTATCAAGGTCTCGCGCCAGTCGCATCGATTCGAAATACGAAAATATCGAAATATCGAACTATCGAACTATCGAACTATCGAACTATCGAAATATCGAACTATCGAAATATCGAAATATCGAAACGTGGAGGCGCGCGCATGCGCGGACGAACCGCGCGGCAGAACGCGTAAAAGTTCGACCAAGATAGAACGCTGAACGATGTGACGGAACTGAGAAGGATGCCGAGATAAGATGGCCGCTGTCTGCATACTGATACTCACACTCGTACTTTTCTCGTGTCTTTTGGTAATTGTCGAGCATGTCCTTGCGCGATATTTGGCCACGGCTAAGGGCACGATCGCCGACGGAACGTTTGGGTACGACATGGCTGCCGGACACGCGAACCAACCAAGACGGTAAGACACTTTCGATTACGAGAGGCGATGCTGCAGCGACGGCGAGGGTCCTCGTGTGCAGCATCACGAACGATTGGCGGGTGTACACCTATGATCGCGATGTTCGACGATTGGCGCTGTGCACGGCGGGAAATTCGAAATAGTACACTGGCAAGCGTGTTGGAGGCTTCGACGTCGGGCTAGGAGTCTGTCGGGCCGCTTGTTGTCTTTCCGCTTGTTACTTAATCGTAATCGAGCACGCGTAACTTGTCGATAAACTCTGATAACGATAAATTCCGGCTCCTCTCTTATATATACGTTCTTCTTATGAAATACACATTTTCCTCGTTATTGGTAAGTACTCGCTATTTATATCGTCATACCGTGTGCCTGGTTGGAAGGGAATTGGGAAGGCTTGGGAACGAGTTTGAAGCGCGATAAGCGTACGCACGCCACGTCCGACCAACTATCACTGTCCGTTTTTACGTTCGCTTCGTAACGAGGGAATGAAGGGACTGTGTACGGTTGCGGTTCGATCATGTAGTTTGGAACGCTTGGCGCAGCGTCGCTGTCTACTACGATACGTAGTACGGCCAGCTGTCGCAAGTGGGGAAAGCGGCGATACCTAAAAGACGGAAATAGATGTAACTGTTGGTATGCGACACGTGGTGTGTTGCCAAGCGCAGCACCTCTTTGGAGTTTAAACTTGTGCCGATTCGTGGTCAGGTAATCGCGTCAACAATCGGTAGCGGACAAACTTTCTATTCGATATCGTACGTTCGTTTCGTATCGTTGCACGAGCGAACAACATCGATCATCTTAGCTTCGCAAACATCAACTTTTATCGATTGTTATTACATCGACGCGAAAAATACTTTTTCCCAAATTGTTGAATATGTTTCTACGAGATAAATGTGAAAGCTGATAATTAGGAAATGACAATCGTTTAATTACTCTGATCGATAGCAGATCGGCAACGTTTCTCGAAATCGATATTGCTGGTGTTGTATTATTGGTATTATTGGTATTATTGGTATTATTGGTATTATCGGTGATATTGGTATTAGGTATTTTTGTTATTAGGTTAGGTAATTAGAAAGGATCGCGAATCGCGATTCACAGTTGCAAGGGTAATCCTTAAATTAATTAACGTAGTGCTTGAACTCGACCGGTTAACGTGGAACTGCTTGGTCGGACCGAGTATCGTAGTCGCTTTCGATCGCTATCGTAGTCGATTCCATAAATCGACGATATTGTTCGATGTGCAGGGCATCGCGGTAAATTGTAACGGCAGGAAAGCGCATGCGCGTGACTAGGTGATACAGTGACTGGCGAAAGTATTTCGACGTATCGCTACAAACCAGCCACGACTGTGCTAATTGTACTGGTCAAGTTCGAAGCCAATCTGAAAATGCGCATAGAGTTGCGGATAAAAAAGAGTTTGTACGATAAGAAATACAAAAGGACACGGTAATTCTAGAAGATGGATTTACATTTAATAAGAGCTAATGCTGGGATTAAAGAGAGAATAGAATAGAAAGTTAGTAAAATTCATCGTGTACCAATTTTAAACTTTCTTTTATCCGCCACTGTGCGTAGCTTCTACGCGTTTAGTAGCTAAACCATACCGTAGGAAAAAGTAAAGAGCGTTAAGGACGGTCCGATCGAATACTTAGGTTCGTCGATATCGAGTTTATTATAGCGGATAATTAATTTATTGACCGTATAAATACGTTGGCGATGTGTGTGCGTTTTCAGGCTTGTTTCGAACTTTGCCAATATAACTTTGCCGAAACGATAGTGGAGTTTCGTTACAGCGTTTAATAGTGCTAAAAATAAACTATTTCGTACAACGTGTATCGTTTCTCTAAATAGTCGAATACTTTCCTAAGTAACCGTATATGTCGCCTCGATCCAATCCGCTGATATTCGAGTCTTCCGTAATCGTTACCCTGGCAATAGCTGTGCCGATGTTACGAGTAACGACGAGCCGCGTCCTTCGCACGGTCATTCTCACGTTTCTGCTTCCGTATGTTATGTACTCGTCGCTACTGCTGACACAATTTTCTCGATTAATTATAGGCAACGCGCGCGCAAAGTGGCAATTTGGCGAGACTTTCTTGCCACGGTATGTTTTAACGCAAGTGTCGTTTCACCTCTGTACAGTTGGAAATTACGCAGGCAATTTGCGAGCGTGGAAGAAAACGCCTACTCGTTCGTTTCTTCCTTCCTTCTAGATGAAACGCTTTTCCTTGGCTTCCTTGCTCGCGTATTTATCGAGCAGAACGTACTTTTAGGATTTGAAGTAGCAACGACCGCTGTCGTCTACGATATCTGGTATACCGTCTGACACTCGTCTTTCCCTTCGTGATAGAGTACAAACGCTACTACTACCAAGTAGAGAAAGATTTCGAATTAGAATTCGCGAGGTAATATAATTTGGTGGATTTTGTCAGTGGAAGAAATTTATAGACCGAAATTTCTAGCGAAAACCTACAAAAGCAGTAAAGTAACCAAAGTAAAAAGTTTTTCGTTGAAACGTGTCTCTCCGCTGCTATTTCGCGCTACTTTTGGTTGGAAACTGAAAGCTAAAATGCGTCACTCTAGCCGAATGTTTAAACGCATCGTGCTAGCAGATAACGTTCGATCAGATCGAACAAACAACTACTTATCCTCGCTCCATTTTTTCGGCCGCATTCGTAAAACTTTGAATTTGCATAGACATCCGCGGTCTATTAATAAAAGTTTTCTGCGTACTGGAAACATTGTTGTTGCCAAGTAGGCGAAATTTGAATTGAATGGCGAAATGTATTTATACGGACGAGCGACTATCTACGTATGCTTTCGCGTAGAAAAAATTTGAAGGAGTTTGGTTAGCACGCGATATTTCATTGTTTTAAAGATAACACGTACCTACGTAGACTAACTCGAGACCGTGGTATCTCGAAAAATTCATCGTGTACACGAGCTAGATAAAATTATATAACTAAGATTTATTTTTTAAACCTATTTTCAACGAATAAACTACTTTATATAGTTCAAGTTTCTTACGCAACGTTCCACCTATATATGTATATGTGATATGTATTTCGCGAAAGATAATTCGTCGCAAATCTATCGGAGAACGTAGCGTTTCGGCTATTTACTTACTCGTTCCAATCATGTACCAATTATGCAGCAAAATGTTACGCCTACTTGATATAACACGCTTAATAATTTCGCTACTTTATTAATAGAAATAAATTAACGCTTTAGATCGCCGAGATCGTTTAGATCGTTTAGGATTACGCGTCTAACATTGCCGCGCAAAGTAACAAACGGTCTTTTTTTATTTTATCTGTGAAGAAAATTTACGAAAGGAAAAATGAAGGAGGATGGATTGTACTGTGTGACTGTGTTCGAACAGATCGCCTATCTCGTTACGTGACTGAATTTTACGTTAATTTTAGATTAACTTATTACGAAAGTGTAAATCGCAAGGTGAATGTTACGAGTTGCCAACTATAGCAAACGATAAATTGGACATAACGTCGGCTATTCGGTCGATAATAAGTGTAATAACACTTACCTGGTAATATTTTATCGTATTATTATGCATAGATGTTTCGATGTACGCATAAAACCTTTGAATAATATTAGAACGTTTAACCAGTAGATATTTTATTAGATAATGGTATAACAGCAATGGCGAGCGACTAATGTAACACGACGCGGACGAGCGATGGCAGAGAAGATCGTTTCTCTGTAAATTAGCGTTAGGAAGGACAGTTTAGTCTTGTCGATTAATAGCAACGGTCGTCTGTTATCGCTAGCTAAAATTTCGCTTTAAAGATGACTTTATCGACAGAGTTTGCTAACCGAAGGCTCATAAATTCCCTTTCGATAATTAATGATAAAGTCGATAATTCCAACTACGTAACAGCGCTATGAACGCGGAGTAACGCCAACTAAGAAACTCGGTTGCCTGCGAAGCCTTTTCATCGAACGAAGTAACTCGTAAGAAGCCTTTTCGTTTAAGCAAAAAGTATTTGCTATTTCCATATCGATTTAGAAGGTGACGATATTCGATAGACGGACTCGAAAGATTAACTAGGCCGATAATTCGTTGGATTTTACCTTTTACCTTACCTTTTACGAATATAAATGCAACGATATTATTTAGTTTCGATGGAAAGAAAATTTGCAAAGGGAACGCGACGTATAACCGATTCGAAACAAGTTATTTTCGTAAGACGTTGACGATCCAAGCGACGAGTTAATAATTTTGGCAACTCGATCTTCCAAAGATAGTATCGTTCGAAGCTGGTTCGATTCAGCAAGTTTTACCAAGACTACTTTGTAAAAACTATCTTTACGAACAAGTGGTTATGGACGATGGCATTGAGAAAAATTGAGTTACCATGGTGTGGATTTGCCGTGGAATGGCTCGTACGTAACGATACCAGTGCCTACCGCTGGCACGTGACCTCGTTGCCTTAATCTAGCCCAGTCGTCGCGTCGGTTGTCGGTCGTCGGTTGTCGGTTGTCGGTTGTCGGTCGTCGGTCGTCGTACTCTTGGTAATGTTTCCGATCGGCGGTACGCAGCCCCGAGAAGCGCCTCTAGCGAAAAAAGCCCGATCAGAAATCGTTCCGGTATTTCACGGTAATTCGCTTCACGTTCGCGCGTTCCATTCTGTCGAAGGAGGAAAAGAGATAGGCGAGAGAGGAGAAGAGAAAGAGGAGGAAAGAAAGAATCGAAGGAAGTACAACGAAAAGGATTATGCACCGACTTTCCATTCTTTATGGAATGCAATTTCACGATACAGACTTTCTATGCTCTTCCGCGCCTCTCACTCGACTCCACCCATCCGGCCGATTATCACTCGCCATCGATTCTTACCTGGTTCGCGAATCTATCGATTCCCGGATTCGCTTCGATTTTTCAGCCGATGCTCTGTACTTTACTTCCATTTTTCTTCGTCTCGTCTGCTTCGTTTCCTTTTGTTCGGCCAGACCACTTTCACGGTTTAATAGTTGCGAGGATCGCACGTACCGTTTCTTACGAATAAGTAATAGTTTAAATTGCGAAGCGGTAAAACACGTGCCTGCGTGAAATTGGTCGTCTCTCTATGGGACGATCGCCACCTTTCTTCGACGTAACAGGAACACTCGCGAGCTTGTATTTGTGGGTTTTACGGTGTGTCGGGTTATAACGCCGTGCTGGATGTGTCGTAAAACGGAATTTAAATAACACACGGGCCTTCGTAGAAAGTAGAAAACACAACGTTTTACGTTTACGATGAAAGTGATTAATTGGAAGTGAAATATGTTATTTCGATTATTTTATATCGGATCATTTCGGAGATCGAGTACCTACGAACTCGTGCGTTCGACCGAGTTGAACGCAATAGTGCGAGTATCGCGTTTCAAAGGATACTCTAGAGAGGTACCACTAAATCGTAAAGTATTGAAATTCAAATTTGTTCAAACTCTTGTCGGTTTCTGTATTAGTTTTGTATCGCGTCGCGCATAAGCTGTATAACAGTTTTCGTTTCGCTATTTCGCGTATACGTGTTCCAACGCGTGTATCGCACGGATATGTATCGATGTGTTTGTTCGATCCGTTTAATAATCGTTCAAACCTCTTAATACCACGTATACGTACACGCGACAAAATTTTTTTCTTTTATTTATCGATTTGTCGATTTATCGATTTATCGATTTGTCGATTTATCGATTTATCGATTTATCCAGAGAGATTCTATTGAAATTTGATAATTTGTCACGTTGGTGAAAACGCGAGTAGCTTCGTATCGTTTGACGGTCGATTATGGAACGATAATCGACGTCTACGTTCTATGGCAATCGTCGAAAGTTAACGAACGTATTATGGTTTTTATCGTTGATCGATCTCGCCGGTGAATCGTCGTTCGGTTAAATCGTCGTTCGGTTAAATCGTCGTCGGTTAAACGATCGCGAGCGTTCAGGGAATTGTTCGCTGAGTTGAACGGGGCGTACGATCGAGCGACTTTGTTAAGCTAATTAAAGAAAGACGTATTACGATATAATAGACGTGTCGAGAGAAACTTTGCCAACGGAAGCTCGTACGTCTGTTTGGTATGAAATATGGTACGAAAATCCGTGCGCGATCACAGAGATTAGAACCGCGAATCGCGCTCGATAACCGGATATCGTAACAGAACGAGTACAGTGTAATTTACCTTTATTTTCAATGATACCGGAAAGTAGGTAACGAAGGTTCGTCGATGCTGAAACATAACAAATTCGTTGATCCATGTGTGAAAAAAGATATGCGTCGTAATTATATTTATTATTTATTATTATCTCAGTGTTATCGCGTTAACGAAGACTGTTTGCTCACATGCCGCGCGTATATCGTAAAGTTTCGTAAAATTGCTTTCGAGTCTCGCTCGAGGTAATCGTACGCGACACTGTTCGATGCTTTCGGGAAGAAATTCCAGCATAACGGCGTAAAGTGTGACAATTCGGACAGTGAAAGCCTGAACTTTTTCCAAGGTTCGATGAAAACATTCCATTTCGATGTATATATTTCCGAATTCACTCGTCCGAAAAATCCTCTTTGTTATTTTTATTACGTATTATCGATCGACCGTGAATTACCGAATAGCGTTGAACGTGCTAAAGAAAGGGACGCGGCTGTCTCGAAGGATATTGCTCCGCTATCTACCATGACGTTCCATAGACACTGACTATTTTCACCGTGAACGATATGTAATAAATATCTGGAGAACGGTAAGAAGCTCGAATCTGTTTGAAGCGTCGTTGCTAAAAAAAAAAAAAAAAAAAACATCGCTTTTGAAAATCTACAAACTACGTCTAGATTATATATAGTCAGAGCTCTCAATGATTCTACTCTCGACGTATTTCTCTTGTTATTTGTATTTTCTATTTACGTTTGTATTTACAAACACAATTGATTTGCTACCACGTTGGCGACTTGCGTTTTACCAGTGTCTATCCGTTTATCGATATCAGAGTGTAAACGATCTTATACAGAAGCGCGGAGACAGTTAAAAACAAGCACTGCCTTGTTTCTCGTTGTACGAACAAACTTGTCGTATTTAGCGAGTAATATTTGAAACGGACGCGAAGACGCGTATAGGAGTCACGAGATACGTATTTATCGGCAATAATCCGTTAACAGAAAGTTCCGTCGATCACCGAAATATCAGGCTTGCACCGAAACGAAAAGCTCGGCGAGAAACGCTTCTGCTTAGCGGAATGAAACGACGAGCAACCGAGAATCGAAGCGCGATCGAATAAAAGAAAAATCGAGTGGAAGTTGACGGGTGTTTGGTCCAGACGACATCGTCGTTTCGCCGACTCGTTTCTTGTCATACACGGTCGGCGTACTTTTATCCGTGTTCATGCACGTACACGAGTACGCTGTGTATACGTGGGCCGAGCAGCCTCGCACGTATAGGACTCGGTAAGCCGAAGAACGCAGATTGCTAGAGGCGCTGTTCCGCTGACCTACTCTACGATTATCACTCGCTGTAGCCGATCGCCGGTGCAGGTGCGTGTGCGTTAACTAGCGTTGCCAACTATACCTCCTGGAGGAAAGGAGGACGCGGCGCGTGCACGCATAATCGAATAAACATTTTCGGCCCTTTTGCTCCCACTGATTTCATTTACACGCGTCCATCCTTCTCGATTCGCAACCAGTTGCCATCGAGTTCCCATCGACTTCCCATCGAGTTCCCATCGAGTTCCCATCGAGTGTCGTCGGTTTTCCACGTATTCGTCGACAAAGAATGTTTTTATTGATTATCGATTAAGTTTCCTCGCTCTTACGATATATCGATATATTTTCTAGATGACAGACCGGGCGACAAAAGGACGAGATAATAAAATATATGCGAATTGACAAACGTTGGTAGGTATACCGAGTGGAAAGCACGTTGGAATATTATTCCGTGAAACGTGATTTGTATTTTTGGAAGTTAACGTGTAACGCGTGACGCGTCGGTTATGAGACGTTAGGCAGCGACGTCTGTTCCTAAAGTATTTATCGAATCAAAGTATCGATCGGATAGTGGAGTTTACAGTTAGACGATTAATCGCCACTTTCCTTACGAACAACCCAGCTTTGCTCCTACTTTTACCTCGAATTTCTCTAGTATGTTTCAAGAAAAACGTTGCCTGTAATATCTCCACGTATCTATAATCTCAATTTCATTCTCCTAATAGCTTTTCCGCGATATCGATCATCGACGGTTTCTATGCTCGGTGATCGTGCGTTGTATTCATTTGTCAACGTAATGCACGTTTCTCGCCGCTGCCCGCTTCGAGTAGCGTTTAATCTCGTCTTACGGTTGGTCGAACGACAAAAAAAGAAAAAAGAAAAAAGAAAAGAGAAAGAAAAAGAAAAGAAGAAAAAAATCGGTGATGGTTAGTGGTGGTCGGCTCTTCTAACCAGCGTTTTCGAAAGATCGTTACAAATCTGCGTTTGGCGAGCCAGATACACGAAATTGCCCATAAGTGTAGCAGGTAGAGTCGCGTCTATATGCTGCTATGTAATCGCTGTATGAACGCGGTAGAAATATTTTGTACGGGCGTTGTACGTGCGTAGGCCGACAGGGACAGGCGACGAGAGTGCTGTTTCGCTGCTTCTATCGCGGCATCCGTCTTCTTCCGTTCGCCGCGCCAGATCCGTGTAAGAGTCCGATTAACAGTTAACGAGGAATCTGCGAACCGAACGAGTCGACGAAGGCCGACGATTTCTGGCAAGCATCCGCGGCGAAAGTATGGCAGATGGATTTCGCGACCGAGCCTGTCGATGATGCGTGACCGACTCGAAAGCGAGCATGTTTTCTTCCTCGATCTTCGTGCTTCTTTAATCCGCTCTATATCGGTGGTTTTTGCCGCTGCACCAACGCAACGTCCACTCGTTTTTTGCGCCGTACGCCTCTGGACATGTACGCCTTACTCTGTTTCCGTGCAAGTCGAGACAGCGGCTCGAAAACTTTCTAGCGAACAAAAAGTCGTCCCATTCGAATGCTCGCTGGAAATTCGGCAGTGACTTTTTACCCAAGCTGCGGTAACGAACACAACCTCCATCGTCGCTCGACGTATCCGTGCGGACGTAAAAGGCTTGCTGTTTTTCTTTTTCTTTGGAAAATTTATCGCGTCAATCGCATGGTCTCTTAGTTGCGCTCGGATTCGACGCAGATTCGTTCTACCTTTTACGAATCGAGACACGTATTTGGTAACGTTGATGTTGCCAGTGTGGTGAACAGTATTCTTTTACGTTACAATATACGCTTTGACGATTACCTTTTGGTAATACGTTACTGCGGCAAGTAATCCACCTATGTACGTATTTATGCGTGCACGTACGCTGTCGCATCATACCGTGTATATCGACTATTTTCGGCCGATTAAACTTTTATTACCACGTAACGATAACCAGAAATATGACAGAGCATCACGCAGAGTTCGTATAGCGCGGCAAAATTTTGCCATTAAATTGAATTTTGTCGGTGTTTGTTCGTCACAGCACAGATAACGTCGCGCGTGAAACGCCATAGAAGAATCTTATCTTTTAGAGGTATAATTTTTTTCTTTACGTATAAACGCGATTCGGCGGAATCGGCGTTACGATGCTCGTAATAGCAAAACTAAATGTAGCACGAACTGTGGTGTAATTAGTTGTACGTTATTCGAGCTTAGAAACGGCTATCTTGATAAACGCGACAACGTTTCGGTACTTACGAAGTAACGTACAATCGAGAATTACGGTCGTTCCGTTTTCCAATTTTCTTTCCATTATCTTTTTACTCGTATACCAGTTTGACTTTATATAGCTACTGATTACAAGCGCGTTTAAAACGACTTATTCGTGTTTACGTGCTTTTATCGCGCAACAAGATACGATATAGTTGTTACGAATCGAATCTTTACTCGATCGCTATAAACGACTCGTTGCCTTATTTTTCGCGTTCTCAATGAAATATAGAAGCAGCTTTTACTTCGTTGTATCCAAGCTTTGCGTTTTGTTTTCGGATCAGCCGTACAGACAACGATCGAACCGCTAGTTTCCATTATGCACGCGATTTGTCACGACAAAACGCGTATCTCGGTACGTGTAAAAGTCACGAAGAACTTGGCACGCGACACTCGCCGCGAATGATAAAACGTCGCTAGGAACGCGTAAAGTTGCGCGGAATAGTAGCCGCTTAGTGGCGGCGTTTTCCAGGTTGAAAAGCAACCTTGACCTAGTGACGGGACCACGTGGCGCTGGGTCGTACTATCAGGAAATTGTATTTCGCGCTATCTTCCGAAGGGGCGTTCGTTTTTTGTTCCTTATCTCTTTTTCCAACACTTTTCCTCCGGTTAGTTCGTATAACGGAAGTTGTACGATATCGTTAAATATCGCGAAATTTAATATACTCGGATCTAATTAGTTGCTACGTAAATGCAATAATAAATATAGCACAAAGCGGAAATACTTTTTCCAGCCATTGTATATCACGCGACGTAAAACAGCATAGCGACATAACGGACGCGTTATTACAAATTCCAGTCATTCCTATGCCCTTTTTTTCTTTCGCATTTCGTTTTCTGTCGCGTAAAAGAAATTACGCGACAGATGTATGCTCGTTACCATCTTTCGTCTCTACCACACGATCGGCATGTGTTTTCATCGTGTTTAATCGAAGACAGGTATAAGTACTACTAATCGACAAGTATTTGAAACTATCTTTGTATGTTTGCGAATTTCTACGAATACGGAACGAACGAATTTCTACGAACGGATAATAATATAATAATATAATATATCGATAGGTATGTAAGAACTATGAAGAGTGAAAAGTTACTGCTTGTACGACGTTAGGCAAATTAGCATAGTTTTGTCCAGTGGAAAGTTCAGTGTTGGTCGGATAATTATTTTACGCTTGATTTTAATGCGAGTAATAGATATCAGATATTTCGTAATAGAAAAGACGAATACGACTTTAAGAAATTCTAGAAAGACATCTCGTTGGTAAATATTACGAAACTGAACTTTCTGATATAAGAACGAGTACAAATAAACCGTCCAACTATTTTCGATAGATATAAGAAAATATCAGATCGTACTGATAACGTAATCGTTTCAATAGCAATAGTTGTCCCGGTTTTAAACGGACGGAATTAAGGATTAATGGTAAGAACGGCTGAACAAATGGAAAGAAACGATAAAACATTCGGAATAATTCGATCTTCATCGACGATATCTTGCTTTTTCTTTTCCAATTAACCGGTTACACTGATTTTTGCCTCGTTAGCCAATTTGATTTGCCCGTAGGAAGATAGGTAGTCCTCGTAGCTACGTCCACGCGTTTTCTTTCCACGTAACCGCAAGTCTTTGAGTAAATCATGTTTAATCTTGCCGAGCTAATGGAACGAGAGGTGTGAATTTGAAATGCTCGACTGCGGTGACCCCGGTATAATTGAGGAAAGGGAGGCATGGAAATACTCGCGGGATCGTCGATAGGTCACATAGTTTTCGGATGACGAACGTGTGTAGTCGATATGCGTTTAATCGTACACGACGTCGTTACAAAAATTCAAATTTCTAGCGAATAGAAGAATGGAAAAGAATCGTATTTAATTTTCGTACTGTCGAATTTGTCTAATTACACGAAAATATACGAAAAAATTCGTCTACTTGTCTCTAATTAACCGGTACTACGTGAATGTCATAATATGGTACAACGATGTGGCGATATTCGACGTAGCCACGGTATATTCGTTCGTATACGATTCCTTTTGCGAGTTCCCTTTTCAGAGATCAGCCTCGTTGTTGAAAACGCGAACAAATCGAAAACCGTAATCTCCGTAATCGATTATATTTCGATGACCGACGTTGATACGCGACGTCGGACGGACACAGACCGTCGAAGAGAGAACGAAGCTTTCAAATATTTCAACGCGATTACGTTTCTCCTTTTCCTCGCCGCGGACCAGTTCCAACCAGCGTAATCGCGACATTTGCTCGTAGAGTAGCTCCATTCCATGTAAAACTTGGATCGATCATCTCGCAGAGACGCGTTATGCACGATCACGTTGTTACCTAGATTTTTCGTTTCAGGCTTCCAAGGAACGACGACTCTGTTCGTAAGCGGATCACCGACGACAGCCGTCGTTTTATTTCCGACCGAGCGGGAGACAGGCTATACGTCGTTCGTAGCCAGACAGAGCATCGACAGAGTGGAATCGGCCTGTGCGAGGTAGCGATGGGCTGAAATAAGTTGTAAGCAGGTTCGAACATCGGCCGACTATTCCAGCCTTCTATAAGTATTCCGAAGAAAGGAGGCAATACTTTCCAGCAGATTCGAACACGGAAGGGAGAAATTGAACTTTAAAAATGAAAAAAAAAAAAAAAAAAAAAAGAACTACTCCCAAGTAGATGGATCCAACGCCGTCTTACCATAGAGGATAGATACTCCGTTCTGTTAAAATCACTTTTCTCAAAAGGTAACACGATTCCGTCCGTCCGACGATCGATTACATCGTCGGTCTTGCAAAGTTGCAAAGGCGCAAACAGGACGCATGTATAGCGTTTTTCTGATTCTCATAACTCGACTGGTATTCGTAAGAGTATCGATCGAGTTCTAATGTCAGAGTACATAGCGGAGTAAGAGGAGTAAGGAGGAGCGCGCGGGTGGAAAACAGCCCGCGAAGATGGAATACCTGGCGAGTACGGCGAACGAACCGTTACGCGTCGTTACGGGTAGCGAAGCGAAACTTGCAGTCGGATTTGTAAATTACGTATTGAACTTGATCCCATCGACACGGTGGAAGCTGGTACACGGTGGAAGCACCGCGAATCAGCGTGCCTCGGGAGTATGGACCTTGCGAGCGGTCAAAGTCGTGGCCTACTTCGCTTCCTGCCTTCGAAACTTTCTCCTCGTGGCGTCGCGTCGTTGGTGCGTTCACGGCTGCCACGGCTAAGGCTCTTTCGATTCTTCTCTGTCCCTCTTGCTTCTTCTTCGTTTGCTTCTTCTCTTCGGCTTCCGGTTCTCTTCCTCTTTTCGGCATCGGCACGACGGCGCGCTCGTTTTCCTAAACGCGCAACAACTCATCCTCCTCGACCGGACGCGTCCTCGCTGTGTCAAGCGAGATGTCGTTGCGCGTAATTATTTCATGCCGCGTTCGTCATTCTTGTTCGTGGTAATCCGGATGATTGCTTGGCTGGCTTGCGCGTAAGTAATGGCCACTAATAATCCTTAATTACAGCGTGCTCGTACACCGTGCGTTCCCCCGCCCCCCCCCCGTCAGATTTAGTAATCGCGTTGTTTGCATTATTTACGAGACACTCCGAAATTACATGCCGCGCATCGAACGTACATTTTTCGCCGATATTTTTCTTCTGCACGCGCACCACGCGCGACGAACGTTTTCCACCAGTCGCGAGATAAATGTGTCACGGGGAAATACGATTTCGAGCAAACTTTGATCGTTATTCCTTCGATCTACCGCCGTTACTACGATCGACATAGGATAGGATAGAGGAAGCGTCTCTATCGCTTTTAACGATTTTTTTATCTTTTCCATCTCGCGGAGCCAGCAACGCTATCGTTCTTATTATCATAATAGTCGATAATATTTAAAAACGACGATAGAATAACATTTTGTATATTTATGCTAGATCTACCGAAAAGTACTGCCGAACTCCGAGTAAAAGTAAAATTTATTACGCCGATTGTTTATGCTCCGTTTATGCCACCTTGTTCGTTTCTATAAAATTAGTCGTTTTTCCTTCCAATAAATAAATCTTTCGTTTACATTTCTGCAATTTTGAATAACTGCGATTGAGAATTTTCGACAGCCCTTGGCTGTTCTAAGGCTGTTACAGTTTGAATCGCATTCGCATTAATTTTCCATCGCATCTATCGCATGCACTCGTTGCATGGTTCGAACGATTCATCGTGGACGTTGGTGTATTACGTTTAAAACTAAGTAAAATCGAAATGGTAAATGAAATTTGGTAAGCAGATTTCTCGAAAACTTGCGCGTATCCTCTCGTGTTTATCGGAATCGTGAACGTATTTTTCCTACCACTGGTTTAAAACGTCACGGCTACGAGAGATTTTCTGAATGCACGTACGTGTAGGATGTGCAACTAAAAGTATTATTTGGGACGTTCCATTGGCCGAGTATCCATCGCATCCGAGTATGGGCCACGATCCATAAACCGTGTATACGAACCGTGCACGGCACGCGTTATTTACGTTTTGAAAAATTCTAAGATGCTCCTTCGACGGCTAAAACTCGTACTGCTGTTTCAAGTTTTACTATCTTTCCATCTGTCTATATTTCCTAGGAAACGAGAAAGCTGCAGATCCCGTGCAAACGTCCTAAAGATGGCAAGGATAATCGCGTTACCGAGAGTATAGAAACCACGTTAAATAGGATAATCGAAAGTTAAATAGGATTAAATAGGATTAAATAGGATTTATGCGACACAGGATACAAGAACAGAGACTGGAATTTTTTCATCCGCTCTACTACTTTCGTTTGTTGCTCCTTTTACGTTTGCGCTCGACTTTCTCCATTCGTTAGACGTTTTGCCACGGTATCGTGTCCAAATTACTTTTTACGGTCCTTGAAACGCGACCGTGTTCTTTTTCAGCACGCTTCTTCCATTCCTCCTTCTTACGGTCCTTCGTTCTCAGCTATGCATCGAAATTCATTTTCGTATCTTGTTCGGCACGAGAGCCCGCCGATTGCCATGTTCTGATTACTCGAGGAATCAGAGCGTCCTCCTCGCCGGCCGCAGTAGATTAAATTTTTAGCGAGTCACTACCATCGCCGGGCTATTGCGATTCATCGCAACGTTCCTGCAATTAGCCACCGGTGAATGGATTCGCGGCATTCTTAAGAATTTAGCGGCGGGAAAAACAGCGGCTTGGTAACGTCTTCGAAGATGGTCTTGCGTGGAGAACCGGCCGAGCAGAAATCTCATGAAAATTCGATATTCACGCAGCAACGTCCGCTACGGTACCATCCGTTCGCCATGTATCGCGAAACACCGAGCGTAACTCGTCAACGAGAATTGCTCGAACTTGCGTTTGCAAAAGTTGCATCGATATAGAAAATTATAATCGCCATAAATACGACGGTTACGCGTTGTCCCTCGTACTACTAACGGTTAATGTTTCTACTTGTCGACGATCGTGCCTTTCGGCCGATTCGGATTATCGAATTCCACTGAAATTACGCGACTATCGTGATTATAAAAGCGAATTTCAAGAATTTGCTTGTTGTTGTTTGGCAGTAGTCGCTGGAAGGACTATTTTATATACCGTGAAGTGGAACGCGTAATCGCTATAGTGCAACTACCAGTTTCTTATAGTTTTAATTTATTTTTGTTGTACGTATACAGAAAGTATTTGAATACTATTAATACGCGTTATAAGTATTATATACGAAACTTTCTGAAATTTCATTACCACCGTAACGAGATGAAACCGATTATATCGAGCTAATTTGAAATCGACGCGAACACGCATACCTATAGAAATTATTCTACAAACTATTCACTACGAACATGTGCCTAATATAAAATTAGTACGGAGCAGAAATAACAATTGTAAAGCTAATATCCTAATGGTAAATGATCGAGTGGTCAAATTTTTCGGTGATTTTTGCAAAATGTACGATATTCACGTACGTTGCATATTTTTAGATTCGATGAAATTTCAAAATGTTTCGCCTGGTAAGCGTTGAAATACTTTCGTGAGCCACTCTAGACTACAAAATCCTCGATTAATCGTTTGCTCGCTAATTTCGACGAAATCACCTATTTTTGGATCAGCAGTGCGCGTGCACTTGGATTTTGAAACGGGATCGCCGAGTTACGAACGATTGGAATGCCAACGGGTTCGAACGCTTCTCTCGACAATTTCGAAAAGGTGGAAAGATATTCGCGAAGCAGGCATCGACAGCGGTCTCGGCGTAGTCGCTGCCGCGTCGCTCTCCGATCGTGCATAAACTTTCGCGCATAAATAAAATTACATCTGTCGGCGGACGATCGAGCCGTGGTGCGTCGCGTAGTCTACAAACGGGTCTAACGACCGGCGAGTTTACGCCGCGTGAGTCACTGATCGTATCCTGTTTACGTATCTTGCAGCGCGTCGATCGATTCCGGATGCGGCCTCGCGAAAGCAGCCGAGAAGTCGATACTATTTTGCTTGACGCGGCCGCGACGTAACTCGAATTCCACACGGAGAAAAGCGCGCCTCTATTGTTGGTGAATGTGCGACCGCTTGGTAGCGATGTGCTCGAGTATGCAGCAAGTAGGTTCGAACATTGATCGATTGATTACGTTCGAACCGGCGATAAGTGTATCTCGAAAAAGAAGGAAGCGGTGTCTTCACATCAGAATCGTTTTTAAGCTATCGCTTAGTCGGCTACTAGTGAAATCGACACTGTCTTACGATACAGGAAGGGACAAATTGCCCCGATATCAAATAGTTTAACAACCGATACTATCTTAACGATCGTCGTTCGATGAAGTTGCATCGTGCGAAAGAGAACGCCGCTACCGACTATTCTATATATAACTAACTGTTCTTCCCCTAAAGACAGGAAATTTCGATCTTTCTTTTCATTCGATTGAAATTTTAGCTCGGTTTCGTCTTTTCTTCCGACTTTAAATTTCGAATAGTAATAAACTACTTGTCGCAATTAGATATTAAACGATAATCTTTATGGGCTTTCGAAAGATCGATGAAACGAAGTAACAAATCCTTTCGACTCTTTCTTTTCCGCTACTTTCTAAACATTGTTATTTTCTTTGATCGTTCGAGAAGCAACTCTAACCTTTCAAGCATTCTCTTGGATGAAAAGCGCAGAAACCTTTTCTATTTCTGTAACCGTTAAACACCGTAAAATGATAAAACGACGTACGATCGTATGAATTATAGCTGGCTTTTGGCAAAGATCGATAACCGTTCCCGTAACGTCCGTCGATGTGCCTCTCGTTTAAAGATACGGAACGTAAATTGGTCGTAAATTGTTAAAAATAGGATCGAAAATGTGGAGAAGGTCGTGTTTTATCTGGAATTTGGAATTTGAATTTACGACGAAACGGGTTTTTACTTTATATTCTCGTATTTCTGGTAAAAATAATAGTTGCATCGATATTTAGGAGAGTTGGCTGACGTGAAAGTTATTAGGGCTTAAATATTATAACGGAGAATAACGCTTTACGGTGAAATAGAATATCTTCGCTTAACATTCACTCGTGGCGGTCGACACGCGTTACCGGCACGGCGTCACGGAAAAGAAGAACGAGGTTTCGCAGAAACGGAACGCACGAACCGCTTAAAACAATAGACCATCCATCGCATACCTCGAACGCGTCGATTGACCGCGTATTTTAAACATGCGTCCGACAATAGTAACGGTGGAAGAATGTTAATTGCAACGATACTTGCGGTGGATGCACGTAATATCGTTTTCGAGACTAGTAATAAACGGTAACAGATGGAAAAGAGGAAGCACGTTCGGCTCCGCGCTGATACCAAATCTTAGATAGCTTATATTTCGACTTATAACTATACTATATATGTGTTAAACTAACTTGATCGACATTCGTTTCAATTCGTTTGTCATTTTTCATTCAATTTTAACGTTCCTCGAACGTTGTACGAGATATTAAACCATTTCGTCAAATTCGAACGACGAATAAACACTTGTCTGTTCGATTTGAAATCCCCTCGATTTTAATTCTTCTTTGTTTCATTAAACATTCGCCAATGTTCTTTCTTTCGATAACGGATGTTTTCTTCCGAAAAAGGGTAACTTTACTTTTCTCTTTGTCGCACTCTCCGCTCTCGTCCGTTTCTTTTCACTGGCGAAGCAAAGCGAGTTGAAAGTTGTAGCTTAAAATCCACTTTTCCGGATAATTTACGATATTTAGGAAGTCGGAGGGAGATTGGCAAATTTATCGAGAAACAAACGCCGTTGTACTTTGTTCGAATATCAAAGGAGCGAAATGCGAGGAGATGTAACGATAATTACCGATGATTACCATCGTCGTCAGTTTCGCTATGCTTCGTATGGCGATATCGCAAACGGATATCGTCGATAACGCGACGAGAGAGAATAGCGACAAAGAGATCGAAGAAGCGTAGAAAACGCGTAAAACGGTTATAAGAAAGTCTCGAGTCTTCAACCACCGGAGAAACGTTTCAAACGGGCGTGAATAATAATTAGCCAACGGTGTCCGGTCTACCTCCTTAGGAGCTTCGAGCGAATAAATAATTAAACGTTAACGTAAAACTCGGCGACCGTGGCATTTTTATATCCGTTATTTAAAAGCGGACGTCGAGAAAGAAGCCGGATAACGTTTCGTTCTTACGGTTGAACGTATGCTTATAGATACGTGTAGTTTTAGAATTAGTCTCGTTGCGAAATAAAAGTGAAAATCCATATTTTCTCACCTTCGTCCCTTTTTATCGCAGCACTTTGTACGCGTTCGTCGTTTAAATATCGCGTGGATAGTTGTATCGTTTATGTTACGATACGATAGTGTAGTAACACAGCAGTACGCTGCTGTTGGTAAATGTGCAGACACTTTGCTCGATTTGTACCGGAAACACGCGAATATTACTAAAATACATGGAATCAATGGGAAACTGATAGTGAAAAGCAATATCCGATGCCTTCTGGTGGAGTCGGCCCATTTGCTAACTCGAAGTTGACGCTTTTAAAAGGACAAATTTTCCATACGGGACGATAAAGACAAGTAACGGTAACGCGACAAATATTTTCTAAAATTTTCTGTCAACTATGCCATTCGGTTTATTATACCGTCTCTCCGCGATAAACGAATTTATTTTGAACTCGTCGCATCGGCACTCGCGTACCATATAAACTTTTAAACGCTTAAATTACTCGATTAAAACTTTATCAACGGCCAGTTGAAATTCAAAATATACCATTTATTCAAGATTTATTAATCTGTTTCATGTATTATTTGACGAGCGAACGTTACAAGCATTTCTAGCTGTCGTAAAGCAATTTTTTCAATAGGAAAGATTTCTTATTGATATTCAGGTCAAATCGTACGATAGAGTTTCGAGATCGGACAAGTTCGGTCGGACAAGTACATTTTTGTTTATCTTTTCGCGTTTTTCAAGGTGTTTCCAAGGTGGAAATGAAGCGTCGTTGGAGTTTACCGTGAAAGGCGAGTTTGGTATGAAAAGCGAGTTATCGAGCTTCGTCTCGTATCACGTCCTTATTCTATTTGCGCCGAGAATCTCGTCGATTCCGGATGCATAGGATGCAGCCGGTGAAAGTGAGTTCAGGGGCGTAGCCTTGTGACGAGAGACGAAGGAACGGCGACGTTCGAGAGGACGAACGAGTCGAGGGACACGAAAGGAAAGCATGCGACCGAGTCTCCGCTAGTATATTCGTATATACCTTTATTTCAACGCATTTCTAGATACCTACAGATTTATTTAGCGACCTGAAAAGCTTTTCTAAAAGTAACTAATTTTTCTTTCGCGTGTAACGCATATTATTAATAAATTATTTGTATATTACGCGTCGACGAGGCACGATAAAAGATAAATTCTTCGCTTGCGTGCATCTAATAATTATAATTTGGTATTTTACGTTCGAACAAAACCGTACGTACGCTCCTTTAAAAATGGATAAAATTACATCTTTCGTTGAAAATATAGAAAGTGAAATATAAGGTTGTATAAATACAGATTAAAATAAAATAAATAAATATTTGGTAAGAATAAGGTTTTCTCGCACAAACGCGAGTATCGTGGCGGGCCGAAGAGATAAAGAGAGATTTTAATCGGAACGAATTGCCGAAAGAAATCGTCGCGTGACAACAATATCGGTTTTCGATAAAAGTTACATGTTGGTCTGTGCTGACGTTCCAGAGATATCGTAGTTACGGTATGCAAATACTTTAATGGAATACGTCATCTGCGACTAATCGATATACATACATATATTAAAAGCTATTACGCATATGAAATGCGTAACATCGATACGCCTGAAAATGCATTTTCATTCGTGCATTTCTATTTCTATTTCTGTTTCTTCCATTTTAGTTAAATTTTGAATTTTATATCTGCTTGCATTCTACAACACAGTCTCGAACACCTTTTATTTGTAATGCGGTAAAAGATTACAGCTTGAAACAACGAATTATCTCATCTGATTTATTATTTTCACTTTGCGAATACCACGGAGGAAGTAACTTTTCTTATTTCGGTTATTTTATTTCAGCCAAGTGGCTTCCACTTGACCGAGACAATGAATTGTTACAATGGTAGCACGCCGGCGCTCAAAGTTGTTCTTGCTTCGAACATTTTGTCAGAAAGACGTCTATTATATATTATATACTATATATTATATATTATATATAAAATCATAGGAGCAGATTGTCGCGATAGCGTGTTACATTCGATAGAATACTTTGTTCGTATTTGAATAGTTGGAGACGCTTACTCGGAATGATCTCGAAATGATCTCGAAATGATCTTCACGAACAAACAAGATAATATGTTATTCGAGCGATCAGTTTTCAAATATATTATTCGAATAACGTCGACGTAAGATAAACCATTGATTGCTGCTCGATGGATTAATCGTATACGTAGTTGGCTGTTCTATAGTACGTAAGCGGGCAAGCATATCGGTATAGTTAGAGGAATAACGGCGAGATCGAAAACAGCGTGGAACGTTGAGACGTTCGAAGAACGAAGAGACGCAAAAGAAGGACAAGAAGACTGAAATAGACGACGGTGATGCAAAGGAGAAATGGCATAGGGAGAGTGAGAGTAACTTGTCCCATTGAATCGATATTAATCTCCCTCCGTATTAGGTAGCGGAACTAACGGCATTGGTATGCAAGACAGTGTGGCCAACAAAAGTGAAAAACGAGAGTAAGCGAACCCCGGTCGCCGCTGTATCGTCGAGAACGATTTCAAAATTGCAGCAGCACGAGAAAGCAAGTAGCCGGAGGTCCGCCAGTGACTCATTGTCACGGGATTCGTTAACTCGCCAGGTGGGAGGCTGGTTGGAACAGAAAATTCACGCGTAGGTGGTGAAAGTGAGTGGTTCGGTGACTTAACGAGATCGTTTTCGCCCGATGCCCGATGCCAGATGCCTGATGCGTCGGTCGCCAGAACGTGGAGAATAGGAGCGATTTTTGAATGTCCGCTATCTTTTACAGTGAATATTTATTAGATTCGGACGCGTGAAAAAGATATTTTGATTGATTTTATTACTGGCAGACGCGTTAGAAAATGAATTATTGCGCAAGTTAAAAGTTTTGCGAATTACGCAAATCATCGCGGACGTTTTAGTCGGTTGGGATCCGGCACTACCGCGGCCTGGTGTCCGCTCCTGGGGATTTCCTCCACGTTAATAAAAAAAAAAAAGTTACGTATTTTCGTGGAATCAAGTACGAGTTCTATATTTGCGTACAATAGAACAATACGATTTTTACATCTCCACTTGGTACACTTTGCGCTCGAACTTTAACTTTTCAATCGTTAAAATATTCGAGTTACAAGTACGCGCTGTGTGATCTATTTCGCCAGCTGCGTGGCAACTTTATCGAGCAAACTTGAGCGCGTTTTGAACGCAATTGCGAAAGAAAGCATTCTTATTCCCGTAGAAAGTGCATTCTTCTTCTTCTTCTTCCTCTTCTTCTTCTTCTTCGACAGACCGGTGATCGGCTAAACGGCGGAGCTATTTTTTTTCTTCGTCGCGCAATGACGGTGATAAACGATCCTGCTCTCGCCCGGAGAAATCTTCGATCTATCATTCGCCTCCTTTTCTTTGATTTCCTATTCTTCGATGTTCGCGACGCTCGTATCGGAAAAGGTCGATCCTTGGTGCCTTTGCGAGTTACAGTCATAACGTATAGCATTATGACGAGACGTAAAGTGAAACGCGCGATCCTTATCTTCCTTCCGATGATACACGCTGTTACTACAACGGTGATGGAGAATATAGTTTCATGGTCGAAAGTGTAACGACTTTCAATTTTACGTGGTAATTGGCGAGCAAGTTACAATAGGCGAGAATTTATGAAATATTATACTAATAAGTAGCGATGGGCTTAAAGTATTGTACGTCGCAAGTATAGCGACTGTAAAACGTATTCCAAACTTGCAAACGTTTCCAACTGGGTTCACCGATAAGTTTCTTTACTTTTCCCTAGTACGTAATATACCTGTGTTTCGAAGAATATTATAATTTACACGAAGGAAAATTAAGGAAGACGGATGTGTGTGTGTGTATATATATATATATATAGATAGATAGATAGATGGATGATAGATTAATTCTTTTATTCATAATTTACTTTTTTTTTTAGAAGAAGAAACAGTACTTTAACGGTAGAAATAATGGAACTTTACGAGTATCTTATCAGAGATTAATCAAAAATCGCTCCTCTTAGGTATCGTTCATAGATAGTCGGAAGAGAAAACGGGTTAAAATAAACGTCCAAGTAGCTGGAAATCGCAGGATGATGCACGATGAATTTTAATACAACGTGGTTGGAAAGAGCGAAACTCGCGTTAAATCGAAGGATACGAATCTTTTAAAAATACATAACTGGTAAATGTAAGAAGCTTCGCGACGAACTAATAGCATAATGTTACGACGATCGATGTAGTACAAAGATGTTTCAAAGATGTAGTACATGTAAAATTACATAAAAAGGAAATTGGCGTTTTTTATATAAAAGTGTTAATTAATAAAAAGTATTAGTAAAATCGGCAATTTCCTTCGAAATATTGGAACTCTACGAAGCGAAGCTCGAACGTTGGATTTGATTCGGACTTGTAATTTCATGTTAAAGTTGGTCCCATCGCTACCAATAAGTAGTATAAGTTCTATATCGAGACTGAAAACAATCGAAATATCAGACAATGGAAGAAAGCGTTTCAGCAAGCGTGATAAAAATTTATTAGCTATCGAGGCTATATTCGTGATCACGCGTGTGATTTGTTTAGCAATCGGCTAATTGTTCCAGCGTCTTTCTCTGTTTCCTATACGATGACGCAGGTTTGTGTGTGTTACGCGTGAATTACGAATATCGTTACACAAAGGTAGCAGATTTCGCGGCCTCTCGTTCGTAGAACAAACGAAACGGGTTCCCTGATGCATCGCGTGCGATACTTTAGCTAGATTTGCACGTTGCTTTATCGGGCCGCGATTCGGGTTTGAAAGCCGCTTCGGTTGAAACGACTACTTGATCCTTTGCAACGAGTACGAAGAGTAGAGATAACGATCAATTTGTATTCTTTAAATACACTTTCGCCACTCTACGATAACGTCGACCGTGTTTTTTCCATATCGCTTAATTTTCTATAAATCTACGATCTTTGGTAGTTTTCAATACGAGATTTATCATTATTTATTTATGTTGGTTGATTCGACATAAAACTCGCGATATTTGGCACGTCAGACGACGAATTTGTTCCGTTAGTTTCTTTATTTTCTCGATCGTTCTCAAATTGCACGATGTTGTGTGTGTGTGCGCGCGTGTGTAGAAAATGATCGCGAACACAGAAAACGTCAAACTACTTTCTACCGTTCGCGATGCCCGGATACCGTTAAACGCTAATACCGATATAACGAAAATCGAGGGGCCCCTTTCGAAAGTTCTTTCAGTCGAAAATGAATATCGGTAAAGAAAGTTAAGACACGCCATTCCAAATATATCTGTTTACTTTGGCAACTTGTTAGGTTGTTTGTTGTCACCTTTAATTTCGAAGTAATGAAATATCGAAGTAATAAAATAACAATCGGAATGTGGTTATTATCGTTTATCGATACAATTTTTATTTACGATTCTGTAAATTAATCAGACTGGCAAAAGTAAGCAAGTGGCTGGGTATTTTTAAGCCACAACGTATAAATTTGTCGAGCACGTAGTAGTCGAAGTAGAACGATGATAAATACGCGGAAAATTCTTTCTCCCTTAAAATAGTCACAACTCGAGTTCGCTAACCATGCATCAAAGCTTTGTGTTTCGATAATTTATGCGTACATTTGCGACATCTCCTCGTAATTTGTACGGCAGTTTGCGAACGAATCGTCCATTTATTGGCACGCTAAACGTGTTAAAAGCGCAGCTTCTTCAGGCGCTATTCGAGGAATACGGCGCCGCTGGCGCTGATACGTCCAGGTTAAAACCGTTCTTTCAGCGATTAGCATATAGGCACACTGACACACTAAGGTCGCGTATCTACGTGCTTTCCTTTTTCTTTTTCCTTCTTTTTCTTTTTTTTGCTTTTTTCTTACGATACTTTTGGTACCAGACAACGTCCGAAGTAAAGAATTTTGGAGCACGCAGCGCGACGAGCAGTTTGGCAGAGTGGAATGACAAACAGGTAACCGATCGTGAGCGAGCGGTTGGATTTCCGATAAAACTACATTGGCTCGTGAAAATATTTGAACGTTTAGCATAGGAAACCTTTTGAGAATTATTGCGTTTACAGCGTCGTTCTTTTGTTCGATCGTCGTATCCTTATTGTCCTTTTAATATGTTAGATGACGCTAAAAACGGATCGTCGTCTTAAAATTCTATTCACGTTGTTTATCGTCTACCTTAAATATATCCGTTTGTTTGTGTCGAGACGCCGTTTCCTTCTTTCAAAGAACAAGTATCCTTATTATCCGCTCGAACGATTTCCGCGAGTTGATCGTCTTTTCCATTCTTATGCTACAGTTAGGCGTTTCTATCTACCGATCGACTATTTTGCCAATAATTTGTTATAATTATTATAATTTCTAACAAATATTTACAAATATTTACGATACGGTTATATTTTTTTCTCTACTTTCGAATTTCCGTAGTCGACCGGCATCGGTGCTGAGCAATTTATACGCTACTCTATAGTTTATATATATATATATACTAAAGAATATGTACACGTATGTATATCCGTTGACAGGTAATAATAATAACCTTAACGCCGATAGTCGGTATTTCCGAATAATATAAATTTCTATTGTAATTACAGGGACATTTTGGTAGAATTCGGTCACCGAAGGTGCTCAAGTTTGAAGTATGCTCTTAAGAACGTACGCCGGAGAAATGTGTACAGTGGTAATGGAATATTATGGAGATGATTTAAACGGGTAAGAGAGCAAGTTCGAGAAAGGTTCGTCAATTGCGACGAACGGGTACGACTTTCACTCCATTCGAACGAGCAGTGCGCGCCACGCTGTATTATTTATTAAGGCAAAAAGTTTTGTGCTTAATGATATTTTTCGCAGATATAAATGAATTTGTAACGTACTCGATGTTTAACGGGACGACGAGTTTGCTCGCGTTATTGCTTCGAATTGATCCGTAATCGAGAATGCAAATTAATTTCCCACTTTGATCACAGGTGAGAGCACGTTATATACGCGAAATAGTTGTTTGAAGAACAAGGACAATAAGAAATTATAACGGAAAACTGATATATAAATGCAGCGATAAACGTAGCCATGTACAGAAAGTATATTCTGTTAGCCTCGCTTCGTCCTTTTCATCCGGCAAACGGTGCATTACTTACGACGTACGTTACAAAGAGACTAAAAATTCCGCAACGGATAATGAAATTCAGACGGCCAAAGACAAAAGGGACGTGTTCGCCACCTCGATAAATCTACCCTACATCTCGTATAGTGGCCCCGTCGATGCAACGGTAAGTCTTAAAAGGATTCGATCGTCGTTGTCCAATAAAGATTTATCAGCGAATTATGAATTTATTCTCTCTCTCTCTCTCTCTCTTTTCCCCTACACTTTTATATCGCTCTTTGACAAATTTTTCATCCTTTCTTTTTATCGATTTTCACCGGACACATACTTTAGTTATCGTCGCGGGCTTCGAGCATCAAGAATCGAGAATCCATGGAACGAACGAGCGTTTCCTTTTCTTCTCTTGCTCGTTTTAACAAAGAATCAAATAAATTTAAACGTTTCCACGCGCTAACGAAGACGACGTCGTACGTGACGAGGTGACGTCAGGGTGAACGGGAAGAAGGAAAAGCGATTCGGTGACCCAAAATTGACAAAGATATCGGCACGATGCCCGTAGTTTGGTGGTTTGGTGGTTTGGCGCCCACGAACCATTGTCTTCGTAATGGCGCGACGCGACGTCCGATCGTGCACGATCGAACCAGCGATCGAGTAATCGAGCACATCCAGGTGTGCCCCCGTTGCGCGTCGTCTTACATCGCGGCGAACTCTCTATCCTACGCGAGCGTTCCGGGGATCGTGGATTCCCAGTGAAGATCGCGAGGACGCGCAATTAACTAGTCGATAAACCAGGCGCGCATTTTTCCCTTTGCGAGCGTGCATCGTAATTAGCGGACGGTCGGTCAGTCTCGGTCGCTACGCGCCGGGAGAAAGTTGGCTCAAGGTGAACCGTGAGAATGAAATAACGTGGCGCTCGTAGCGTTTCTGGTAGCGGGCTGACCGCTCTATTCCACTCTTTTCTTTCTTCTTTTCTTGTCGTTTCCCGAATCCTTGACGGGAAGATCGGGCAAATTACGATTGCAATTAGCCAAATTACGATTCGAACGTAACCGAGTTTACGATACGCTCGACTATCGAGAACGCTTTACGCTAACGCGCCGAGTCTAAAATAGGAACTTGACCGTGAAAGTGAGCGTGACGAACTATCCTTATTAACAAAAACTGTTTGACCGGTTGCCGAAGGCACTATCGATGGTAGCAGATTTTACATATAGTAGAAGAAATATACGGCGTGTCAACGGCATACGATAGTACCTAATCTAAATGACTGTCTGTTCGTCCGTACGTTGATTAGTTACAGTAGCCGATTACGTACAGCGCTATCTTGAAATTATTTCGAACGAACGCCTTACGTAATTAAACGTCGGTGACAGTCTTATATCGAATAAAATTCTCCTTTTCCAAGTCTATGACCGTTTCTCAACACGATTTTCTTGACATCCGTGTTATTGATTACGACGTTGGCGTACTACTTTTCTCGACGTTTCCTTAAAGCGATACATGACTCCCTATGTAGGTTAATCCGTTTTTGCATAACATTGTCGTTAACTTCTTAAATTCTCGTTAGATCGTCATTGATTTCTAACTATTAGCGATTACTCGCGATAGCCTGCGCATAATCTACGAATAGCGCAGTGCGGTGATAAGCGCGACGAAATTATTATAAAGGCTGATGTATGATGTTTCGTAAAAAAATTCTATGATCATTTAATTGGTAATTACCAGAGACATAATTTCTAATTATAACGTACAATGTATCCGTTTATGGCGTGTAAAACGTTGTTCGATCGAGTTGTTAAAATATTTGATTTTTAACAGGAAAAAGTGGAACGACGATTTGAGCTTACGCGTGAGTTCAAAGTTGGCAGTAGCAACTTACAAACGCGAATCAACCTACGGATCGGAAACGACTTCGACGATAGGTACCCTGAGCTTTTTAGGGTGCGACGAGGACGAGCTCCTCCTCTCTCGATGCGGTTTCGGCGGTGGAAAGTATGCCAGAATTAAATCTTGCGTTCGACTTAATACGAAATGAACGATCGACGGTGGCGTTTGGAAATCGACTGCGAATTGACGGTCGGAACGCTGCTCGAATTCCTACAATTCGGTGGTTCGAAGTGAGAAATCGGTCAAACGCACGGTTTGATTCGATCGGATTCGATCGGATTCCGTCGGATTGTTTCACGTACGAGGCACGCGGTGTCTTGGAAATTTCGAGTCCTCCCTCGAAATACCCGATATACCGAGTCGTTTCTAAACGCTCTGCTCATCAGGATATGCGCTATTAACCGAACGAATCGGACATCGAAGGCGAATTTCTCTTCTTCGATGTGGATGGCCTTTATTCTCGCCCGTGACCGCTCGTTGTTCGAGAGAAATTTTCTGCCCACGAACTTTGCGAGCAAAGTAAAAGAAAATCCGAAACGGGTGCTTTCTAAGAAAGTAAATGTTCGTACGTAGATGTTTGTCGCAACAGCTCGACTTTGAGTTTTGTTTCCTCGTCTTTCGGCGATCTGGCGCGATCGTGGCGAACAAGGTGTTGCGTAGACACGTAGAGTTTCTACGATATGCGCGCAAGATGAAGTTTGAATTTATACGAGTCGTAAGCGGACGTAATTGCAACGGAGATTTAACGAGTTTTTGTATATGGTGTAATTGGCGCACAGTCCGTTTCCCCGCGCGTTTTTCCTTCCTCGTTCGAGCCAAACGACGAGAATGCACTTAACAGGTAGATAAAATGACTCACTCGTATCTGAAATAGCGTTATTTGTCCCCTGCATTATCTCCTTCGATATTTTTTTAACTTGGCTGTGTTCAGTGCCATCGAGCGAGTTTAAACTCGCATAGTCGTAAAAATATTCCGATCGGTGAAAAAAAAAAGAAGAAAACGGAAGAAAGCGAAATAAACGAAATAAACGAATTACGGATTGTCCGTTGGCAGTTGTCGACACTCGTTTCGCACGAAGCGCGACCATCGAGACCGTGTTTCCTTTTTCTCGACAGGTTGAACGCGTCAAAAAATCGACCTGTAGATTCTGCGCGCCGCTATATCCCTCGTACAACGTCATAGATCGCCGTTGACCCGACGTCCAAGAAGGACGAGAAAAGGCAATCGTCAAGTATCGTTTTCTCCGTGCAGTGTTCACGCGTACAGTGGCTCACGAAACGAGCACTTTAAGAAAATTGTAAAAACTCGTTCTCGCAAGAGAATTCTACGATTTACAGCTTGTAAGTTCGTTCGCGTTACGCTACTCGATAACACGTTCTGTTACACGATTGCGCGCCGTGATATTCGTCGTATGTGCAATTCTCCAAGCAAATTACATCGCGTCAAAAATGGGCAAATATCCGGGCAAATATCCGCGCATGCTTTGGAGCAGTAGCGTGGACGCGAGGACGACGAGGCAAGATCCGCGTGAAAGCTGAATGCGAGACTCTCGTGAATGGCTGCTGACGTCAACGCTGGTGGAAAAATTGCGCAATTTCACCGTTCCAGCCGGCGCGAAATTCGTTCGCTTGGCTTTCTTGGGGAATCGGAACCGCGACGGAGGCGGGACCCGGAGGAAGAAAAAACGCCGCGCCGGAGAGTCCGGGGAAATTAACGGGGTCGGTGTTCGGAATGCGCGTTAATTAGGATCTAATTTGCGCTCGCGATCCACAAATCGCGTTGTAATTTCCCCGGAGAAGACGCGCCTACTTACGCGGGAATAATATCTCGAAATTTATCGTTTGCTTTCCGATACGCTTGCGCTATTGTGTGGCCGTCGTAACTTTCGGCGTTATTTGTCGGTTAAACGTTTTTTGAATGTTTCTTGAATACGCGGCGCACGGTAAACGCGCCGCGTTATCGTACAAAAGTATCGGACATTTGCTTATTCTTCGCAGAATCTCACTTATCTCGATTACGAAATTACGGATCAAAGTATCCGCATCGAGTTCGTTCTTTACATGTTCGTTCGGTGCATGTAGCTGCGTTTATTTGACGTTTAAACGTTTATCGAACGACCGAAAATGTGCAGGATATACGCGATATGGAAGAATATAGGCGCGCACTAACGCTATCAACGGATTGCGATAATTATTGGCATCGTCGTAGTAAATAATATCGATATCCTCGCTATGAAACGCTCATCTCAGGCTCATCTCCTACGGAAGCAATCTTCCAAGTATCGTATCTAGGTCGATCTGATAATCCGGATTTCGATTTAGAGTAGGTCTGTACGCATGAAACGCGTTAGAATATTAAATGTCGATTTAGGAACGACGCGCATGATGATGTCTCTTACGTAAATGGGTTACACGAATGTTTCCGCGTAGCTCCGCTTCTATCATAAACGCGTACTAGCACTTTCCCCTCTAACGACGTCTGCTTGTATCCTTTGACACTCGGCGTGATTCTTTAATACGCGTTATCTCTATTCGTTTTATCGCGCGTTTAAAGAAATTTACAATTTACAATTTCTAGCTCGTTCCCTCGTATAGTACCCGTGTTTTTCCAAAGAGGATGCAGGGGAAATTTCTATAGACAATTTTATATATTTTCTCAGCTAAACTTACGGCTTTCATTTGCCAAAAAGAAATCAAAGGTTTACTTTCTCGCGTTATTTGACTAAACTAAAGTTTACTTTGCTAGAAAGTAGTAAGCTCTGGAAGATAAATTTTATGGTACGAGCGATATTATATAGCCGAAGGAAAGTGGAAAATATCTACGGCGCACGATACGGTTACCTTGTAAGTGGAAAGAACGCGTTACTTGTTAGAAATTAATATAAACGATTTGTTTGCTACGTAGATAGCTTTGCTGTAATACGAACGTCCGATCTCTCGCCATCATTTACACGTTTACTCGTTTTCGTTATCGTGGAAACTCGAATTAGCGAGCGAAAGTCGATACGCATCTTTGGATTTCTTGCACGATGATCGACGAGAGTATGCAAAACTACGTACACGTATATAGCTTTGTAGTATCTTGTCTAAAATCAGACAGCGACCGTGAATGTTGTTGGTTGAGAACTTTCGCTGCTATCTTGACCGTGCTCCACTTCCGGTATTCGAGCGGAGAAGGGAAGAGAGACGGAGAACGGCCGCCTATCGTTTAAGAAGACAGATACGTATCATGGAAAACTACTTTCTACGATTGGCGATAAAAATATATAAAAACACGCGTATCGCCTTTGACGATATTTCATTGACATTTGTCGTTCCTAATAATGCCGTTCTCAATTGTTCCGATTTTGTATTCGTCACGTACGATCATCATATATGATAATACGATACGATAATTCGATAATTCGATAATTGGATCGTATGCGACGAAGAAAGATTAAACTGGAGTAAGAAATTTGTATATGTCTTAAGATGCTGTTGCGGTAAAACGTAACGAGGAATATGTGTAAATTCCGTGTATCGTAAAAAGTAGGTCGAATCGCGTGAAACTTAGATAAGCAATTTTATAGGTGTTAAGAAAGAGAGGAGAAGGGTAAGACGCGGGAAAAGGATCTCTTCTGGTGTTCTTCGAAATTTCATCCAAGGGAAAAACTATATTTGAGAATTCATGGAAAACTTTCGCTGATATCCGGTACCTGGTGTGGACTTCCGGTATTCGCGGTAGGCAGAGCGAGACCGCGCGTCATTCTTCGTCGAATGTCGTGTGATTCAACCTCGCTCCGTTTACGTCTCATTGTAGCTCTCTCGGCCGATGATTAAGAAAAAAGAAAGTCGAGCCTACATTCTATAGACGGCGGACAAAGTATTGTCCACGAGGTTGAAAGCATAAAAAACTATCGCTGGACTATCGCTGTGAAGAATGGTTGGTTTCGCGTGGCCGTAGGCAAACGAAATTTTCAAACTACCCACCCCTTGCGACTTTTTCGCGGCTTTCTTCCCCGACGATATAGATAAGAGGATAGACGAAGGAATTGAAATTTTTGCCGCAGGTGACGGTCCCGGCAGATCTGGCGAGGGTTTTTGGTGAAAGCCGACGGCCCCGAGAGGGGAGAGTATATAGACTGCGTTTCGTTTCTGGTGAGCTCACAACCAACTTACTCGGCAAACCCGTCGGTGTGTTTTGCCCGTCACGTTCATTAATCCACCTCTCTCCGCTGCCTTTCGTTCACTTGCCCTTCCATTTCGCGAGGATCTCGTGGTCGGGTGTCGTCGCCACCGAACGAGACGAAACCAACGAGAAAATCGACGAGCTGCGACGAGAGAAACGCTCGAGTGCCAAGTGTGTGTGCCAATAGGATTATAATCGGCTGAAACTGCCGGAGGAAAAAGGTTTGTGACAACGTTGTGATCAGTGGTACCCGATGGACTGATTCATACGCTCGTATACACGGTGGTGCCTAATCCGTGATCGTTTAGTTTCCGTTTAGTTTCCGTTTAGTTTCCGTTTAGTTTCCGTTTAGTTCCCGAGCATCTTCGAAGGTGACATCTCGAAAGTCTCTTTTCGCACTACACGCGTCAACGATCACCGTTGGAAATCTTTCCGATCGTTTGTGTTTTTCTGTTTTCTATCATTTGGTGACTCGCGCTTTTGCGTTTCGTACGTTTCCACGCCGGAGAAAAAGACGATCCTCCTCGATAGTTTTCGATTCTGCCCCGTCATTTCGTTAGAAAACGCTCTTCGTTTTCCAAATAATTACGTTGCTTACCTCTGCCTTTTAATCCTCGATTAATGCCTCGTTTTTATCCGCTACGATAAAACACGCGCTTCCATTCACGCGAGCGATCGTTCGATCGTTTTCTATGAAAATAGCAGGCGTTTTTCTTTTTGCCAACGTTCATCGAACAAAGCCGATCCCTTCTCCTCGTTTCTTGCTTCTTGTCCCCACTCTCTTGGTCTCGCGAACACACGTTGAAAAGGCAAAAGGGTATGTGGGGTAGCGAGTCAGTGTGTCAGCGTTCTCACGTCTCTCTTCGAGGCGTCCTTCCTTCTCCGGGTCTATGTGGAGAATAAGGCCGCGTGTAGGCAGAGAAAGATCTTCGTGCTGGATAACGAAGAGAGAAACGAAGCTGACGGCGGACGATCGCTGGAAAAGGATGGATTCTTCATTCTGAATCTCAGCAGCGCCGTTCAACGTTCGTACTCCATCTAACTGCATAGGAGACGAGATTCGCGATAAATGCCAATGATTTAGAGACGTAATTGAGTCCAGTGGTCGACTTTTCAGCCAAGATGAAAACGTTGCTACGCGGATAAACGTTCGTTTCTATTCGAATCGATTACGCGGAAAAATTGGCCGACAAATTCGATATCGTACTTTTAGTAAAATTACTTTTAGTAAAGTTACTTTTTGGTAAAAGCAGATTTCCCGATCCTTTACAGATCCTTTTGCTCGATTCTCCGAGTTTCTTTCCTTCGTTCGTTTCATCGATATCTCTGTGTCTTTCGTCGTTTCGTCCTAATAATTTCCAATCGGTGTTTTTATCGTTTCGCTGCAATTGCTTGCGGAGCCCGTGTAAACTTTTACGTTTTATATTCCTTAATTTCGTTTGTAGATTTTTCCGTGAAAATCGGTTCGAAGGCAGTTGCCGCGAAGCGAGGGAATGCCCGCCACCTGTCGTTCGAGTCCGACGCTGTGTAGTCGTTCCGCGGCAGTTGGAACGTCGCCGGATAATTTCGCGGGATCAGCAGAAATACCATCGAAAGCCTTTTGTTTCGTCCCTTTAACAAGCGAGACGAATATTCGTGAAAGTTCCTGGGCAACCGGCCGTGTTCACGCGAGATCAATTTTCCGCGGCGCGATGTTGCCTTAATTTCCCGCTTTCTGCCTCGCCTCGGCAGCGAACTATTCCTCGGAGAAAGAAACATCGGAAAACGAGAAAAAAAGCACATACGCGTTCAAAATGTATCTCTTTGAAATCTTTCTCGACTGTTTCTCCGTTTCAACCTGTTAATCAGATCGTACGATACGTTTATCTCATCTCTCTCTCTTTTGCCTACCGAAACCACCGAATCTATCTGCTGCCCCCTTATTTTCATAAATTAAGAAAACTAAGAATTTTCTCGACGATTCCTATCCTATTCCTGCGTTCTTCGCGCATCCTATCGATAAAAAGATGTTTCAGTCTCGTAATTTAGGGATTCGGAGAAGAGGGATTTCTCTAATTCGAAACGTTTGATCCATATTTTTCGTGGCCACTAATTATGAAAAATGAACGTTATATACCTACTTGGAAACGCGGTGAATTTGTTTCTCTCTTTAATCGTTTCGATAGAAGGTAGAGATACACGCGCTCTTCCGACGTGCCTTTTAGCTGCACGCTTTTCCACTGGATATCGACTTTCTCAATGTCTCGATTACATTTGTTCGCTATTCTGCCTATTCTACCTAACGAGATAAAGAACTAATCGATTCAAAGGCTGCCGTAGAAAAATTCATTTCTAGTAGAACGAGACGATCGTTTCGATGAAAATCTCCTCTTTTACCAGAGATGCTTCTCGATCGTTGCTTCGACTATCCAACTTAATTTACTTTCGTTAATTGTCGGTTGTCGGCGAAGATAGTCGGTTCTCGGAACATTCGACACACTCGACGACAAAGTTCAATTTCGGAAGATCCGGACGTTTAGCGCGTCGCTTGGAACATTTTGAGCGATCGCTTGGCGAAAACTTGAATCGAGTCCACTTTCCGGTTTCCTCGAAAATACCATACGTCGTACGATTAACTTTCCATCGATAAGTGGAACGGTGTAACCATTAGCATACTCGAACCATCTTTTTTTACCTTCGCATCCTTTCCTCCATGTCACTTTCACAACGGGCGACAGAATTTCGCGCAACACCGCGTCCTACCATGCTGTGCGTTGGGCACCGCGTCGTCTGGCATTCGTACGGGGTTTCGTTCGGTGCGTGTGCCACTACCGTGCATCGTAGCTATAACGGTACCTCGTTACGTCATGTGCTCGCACCTGTCACGCCTCGGTCGAACAAAGGGTTGCACCACCGGTCGCCGCCGTCGCTAATAATAATAACCAAGCGAGAAAAAAATACGGGCCGAGGAGGAGGAGGAGGAGGAGGAAGCCGCGCTGCTATTCGATATCTGATTTCCGTGACGAGGAAACTGGCACTCGCGCCTTCTCGCTTCCTTGGTGCCGGCGACGTATTCGGAGCACCGCGACGCGCGATGCCCAGGGCGACGCTCTGTCTCCGGACCTTCGTCGCTTTAGATTCACCTTGTCGCCAACGTCGCCTTCATCGATCGCCGTATTTTTCGTTTCGTACGTTTCGCGTTCTACGCACAATTCTCCCATATACACGACTGTCTTTATCGAATCGGAACTCTTATGTTAAACGGCGCGTTGCGAAGGCGATTAGCCTGAGCGGTGTGCTATCATATACGTACGTGTGTCTCGTTCAAGCTGCCGATTCAAGATGCATAAATTCGTAAAGAAAGCAACTACCTTGCTATAGAATTGCCTATACAGAGCCAAGCTTTGTACAAGTGAGGCGTTGGATCGCGCGTTATCATAAGGCAGTTGTCGTTACAATTTCGATTACGTTGGAATATTTTCCAAAAGCTTCGCGATCGCTGTCGCGATTCTAATCTCCAAGATCCGCTATCGTTCGACTCGATCGATCGTTTTCTATCTACGATCGAATCTTTGGCCGCGCTATCGTCGTTAAGGAAATATAATTCGCGATTAACTGGCAGAAACGGAACGGATTCTTCGATGTTTTTGAGATGTAGGTCGGTTTGCGACGGCCGTTGATGGAAAGAAAAAACGGTACGTTAAGATTTAACGACCAACGATGATAAATTCACGAAGATATCTCTCGGATCTGTTGGCAAGATGCAAGGCGAATCGCTCGACTGGCGGAAACGAGGGTAGAGGAGGCGCGTTACGGAACGTAGTTTGCTGAAATAATTGTGCAACGCTGCTTTTTCGACCAACGATTGCTCTTGGTCGCGTACTTTGATCTCACTGGACGCGCCTTTTAATACGCCGATGTCTGCCGATCTGCAACGATTTCAAGGACGAACCGCTTATTCGGATCGTTGCTAATGGTTCGCGAGCTCGATCCCATTCGGTGTCATTTTCTCCGGTGTCTACGCATCGTATTTAGGACGTGAGACATAAACGACACATTCTCGACTCGCTTGCGTTCTCTCTCTTTCCCCCTTCCCCCCTCTTCCTCTTCGTTTCTCCGGATAAAAGATGCGCGAATCACCGGCACACGGTAATCGGAGAAAAGCTACTTGCAAAAAAATCTATTCTCGTTGCGGAAGAGAAGTCGATTCATTGTGTTCGAAAGGACGATTTCCCCGATTTTTTCCTGCTAACAGACTCTCGAATAGTTCACACGTTTGTTCAAACAAAACGACTAACCTTTTTAACCGGATCTTGCAAAAATTGCAGGAAGTTCGTGAAATTCTTATCACGTTCGTTAGTCTCTTTGTTATAGGAATTGTTGGAGGCGATTAAAGAGTTTTGCCAACTTGCTTGATTTCATTATTCGTTTGCTCTTTACGATGCAATTCCGCGAGAATCCGTGAGAATCCGTGAGAATCCGTGAGACGATGATTATCCATCTTTTGCTGAAAAAAGTGATCAAGTCCGGAAAACGTATGTCCTCGTACGAGGAAAACTGGCTGCTTTTAATAAAACGTTTGCTCGTTTAATCGATAAACTCGTAATCGATAATTTTCATTATGTGAGTCGGTTTTTCGAACGGTTGTTTACTCGCACGATGGCAACGAACGTTGCTAATTTGCGACTTTTCGCAACTCGAGACACTTTTGACGTTTCTCCATATATTCGGAACGATATTTCCTGCGTCGAATGTTATCGGTAGCTTCTTCGACATAGTTCTTAAACGATACGAATAATTTTTAGCAGAGACAAATTATCGATGAATCGCGATAGCCGCCAATCAAATTTTACAATTACAAAGCTTCTCTTCGAGTCTTAAAGCTGTTATAAGTTGCAATTAAATTCTAATCGTTTCAACTTATAACGAAATCTTATAATCGAGCGTTTGGTTGTCAAGTGGTTCGCTAGATCTAAACTTTGATCGGAATCTTCCTATTCGAAAGAAGATGGTTATCTTGCTCGAAATCAGGCATATACGTTTAACAGCAGCGGTAACTTTCGTAAATTTAAAGGGGCTCGTTAAAATAATATAGCCGGCGGTACGCGTAATGGACGAAATGGGTCAAGATTTCGGTACGTGTCTACGTATGTAAATTTAAAATACGCGCAAAGACAGTCCCGCGGCAAGCAGGTGGCCCTGTCTCCGTCATCAAGCAGATAAATATTTGGGTATCCGGAACGAAATTCTAGGATACCGCCTGCCTAAATTCACGATTTTCGATCAGCTACACCGGCGCCAAGCCGAAAGATTCATTTTTGGGGCCGCTTTCTCCTATTAGTTCACCTTTCTACCGGATCCCGATTCCAGTTTGTATCTGTGCTTGTCTCGCGTGTCTTCGCATAGATCTCGTTCTTATACCGACATCGATATCGCGTATGAAAAGATATCGATATCGAGTTGCATAATACCAGAGTATTTGTACGCTTACTATAAAGAACTTTTCAAATTCCATCGTACGTATCGTATAAAATGCCCTTGAAATTTCATTACCAGTAACGAAACGAAAAGAAAAGAAACGAAACGAAACGAAACGAAACAGTTAGAGAGGCGAGAAGACGAAATTCTCGACAAAGATACGATCGCGATATCTGATCGAAATAGCGGTCCATGGACTTTTAAAAAGATCCAAGTTTGTGTTTCGTACGATTCGAATCGTTGTAACAACTTTGACGAATAGGAGGGATACTTTTGCGCGTATTAAGAGAAGCCGTGGTTAGAAAGAGCAAAGGAATGCAATCTGACCGAGTAAAATGGAGGAATGTAGGCAAAAATAGAAGCAGAATATCGTGGTATTCGTTAGGTAAAATCGTGCTATAAAAAGATAATTCCTGGGTTTTTTTTTTACAAGCGCTGTTATAACGCGTTATGAAATTTGCGAAGGGAAAATTTATAAAATACATTCCGTCACTTTCCTATCCGTGAGTTACTTCCATTTTTCTTCTTCGAACTTTTCTACAAACAAAATGTATGAAATATTAAAATACGTACGATATTAAAGTAAATCGAGAATTTGTCGTGTTACAAAAGTGTCGTACGGTAAAAGGTTATATCTCAGCTACGCTGAAATAATCCTCTCTATGAATCTTTTTATAAAAGAAATAATAAACGAATTATACGTACAACGTTCGATGAAAAACTAATAGATATACTTTCTATTCAATTTTGGGATAACGGTGTTACTATCGTGATTGGCTTTTTGATCAATTTTTATGTTCCATTTGAATGCAAATACGTGGAATCGATTTCTTGCAGCGAAATTCGATATCCAATTTTTATAACACCGTTATCGAATACGTATACGCATCGCATTGTACGTTCCACGGTATTTAAGATATTTTCGTTGAACATTTATCGTACTTTCGTCGATACATAGCTAAATTTAATCAAAACGAAGACAATTTATTTTACAAACAAGAGCTCGACTTTCTTTGGCAACGAAATTTTTCTATCGCTCGTCTAATACGCTCTAATATTTCGTTAGTGATCGCTTTATTAAAGCCCTTGGAACGCCACCTTCGTATGCGATTTACCATTAAAGTATAGCGGTTGCGTTGCATTCACTCGCGCTTTCACGTATTATCTATCGTTCGGCGTTATCCCTACGCACGACCACTACCATAGGCCACTTCCGGATGGTTTGGATTAGTAGCATGCGGGTGAGAAATGTGGGTCAGGCCGTTGCTCGCTTTTCTAGTCTGGTTCTTATCGGTCGCGGTGTTACGCAAATTCAGGTTTACGACGCGATTTCGAGAAGCGAAAAGGAAAGTGTGCCGAGCTTAACTTAAGGGCGATGTTTCGTCGTATCTTTTCGAGGGCTTGCACGTTAATCGCTCGTCTCGCGAAAGTCAGATCGATTCGTCTCGCGTTCCGTGTGCGCTGCACGCGTTACAAACACAGCCAGTTTATCGACTTGGTGATCTCTCGTATCCGCGAAAGTGGAGCGTTTTATAATATGCACGGCTCCGTGTTACCATCTCCTGCCACGTTGTAATTAATAGATACGCGATAATTATGCAAATTGCCCGCTTCTTCTTCTACGATGCTATGGCGAATCGAAATGTACCGAAAACTCTGATACGTTTTAGAAGCTTATTTACACCTTCGCCTTATTTACGCCTTATTACGCGTTAACCGTATTTGGAGCGATACCTTCCGTTTAAGAACTATTCGGTATAAGAAATATTCGTCAATTTTCTTCTTTTCTTTTTTTTTCCGGTAAACTTTTTTGGACTTGGAATCGACCATACTAGACACATTCGCGCTCAATTTCCATGTCCGACGTGCGATGTTTGTAATTCTCGAATTATTAAATATAGAGGGTTTCGTTCCAAGTTCCAATACGAAGGCAGTCCTAGGTAAAAATCTCGGTGACAATAAACGAATGCGAGAAGTTGTCGGAAAGACGCGACGTTCTGATCGCTATAACATTTTTACACTTTGTCGTTATCGCTAATAATTGGATAAGCGCATAACGTGGAAACGACAAAATTAAAAAGAGGCTAGTATCGCTAAACTGTAATAGATGATCGTCGATATCAAAGTTCCAGCAAGGTTAGTTTTAATTTGAAATATTTTTAACTAATTGGATGCTTTCATTTATCGTTGCAAAGATTCACGTGGGCGATTTATCGTACGCTTATTTTCCAATAAGTCTTATTGCTGATTGTATGATAAGTTTAAATGCAAAAATAGCGTCAATTTTCGTCTTTCGTCGAAACTTGTGTCGCACGTTTATATCTTTTGGTCAACAGAGAAAAAATCGTAGAACGTTGAGACTTGGTCTCGTAGAAGGGTAATGCGGCCACCGATTCGGATCTTTCTTTCGCTAACGATTTATCGAAATTGCACCTAGTCGAACGTCCTTGTTTCCATGGTTGAGACATTTTTGTCGTAATCGATTCGTTGGTTCCGTGGCACGATTCGTGTCACGATCGGCGTACGTTTCACCTATGCGACAGATAACCGAAATATCTTTCAGAGATTTCTCTGTCTCGGCTTTTTGTCCACCAGCGAACCGACACCGCGATATCGTCGCGGACAGTGGCTCGTCTGCATCGTTCGTTGTTCTATTACGTGTTCTCTCGTAAACGAGTTTCTTCGTAAAATAGCGCTTCGCGAGCGATGCCGCGTTACGAGATTCCAGACGCAATACGTTCGGCGAATGTTAAATTCGCTGAATCGAAATTTAAATAACAGGCGATAGCTTAACGGATGTGATCGAAGCTAGAAAATGAGTCTTTAGAAAGCTCGATGGATAGATGGATAGATGGATAGATGGTAAAAAATGGCAAGCGCGAGGAAAATACGTTTATCGATCAACGTTCGTGCGATATACGTATCGAGAGAATTGTATTTATAGGACGATCTGACAGATGTGGTCGATCGACGACGGAAATAAATCGAATACGTACTTTCGATACTTTACGGTGCTACGCGTAGCGAGTAATCCGAGGCACGTTCCACGAAAGGAAGATGTTTCTATAATTCCGCGAATTTAACGTTTTCCTCTTGAAGTGAAAATCTATAAGAAGAAAAAGAAAGAGGAAAAGAAAGAGGAAAGGAAAAAGGAAAAGAAAAAGAAAAGGAAAAAGAAAAAGAAAAAAAGAAAAGTTCGCTCTTCCCGTTTTGTCGATTCAGTTCGTCGAGCGTGGCGCTTTATTTACGATATCTAGCAGCGGGGCAACTGGAGCCAAAGAGAGCTCGTTAAAAGCGTGGAAACGTTGCCTCCGTTCGGAGAAGAACAACGACCACCGAAATAAACGCGGCTCTCTCCTCCCCATTGGCCGTTTAATGACTCTCGCGCCTCGCTCCGGCTATCTTTCACCTGTGCCCGAGCAACGTTGCACGCTCGACCGGACAGATGAAGGAGAAGGCGGTGGGAAGAGGACAAGAGAGATGGCGAAGAAAGAGGGAAAGAGAAATTGTGTATAGGGGGAAATAGAGAGAAAGAGAGAAGCACGCGAAAGGAGGAATAAGAAGGAATGGAAACGGTGGCAGAGAGCGGCGTTTTGCGGTAGGGTAGGGGAGTAACAGCGAGCGAGGACGGTGGGCCTGTTTGGGACTTTGCTTACGTAGAAGGCGGAAGAAGCCGGCGGAGGGGCGAGTGTACAGCGCGGACGATCGAGATCGTGAGTAGGTCACTGGGACGTGGCTCGTGGCGGAGACGAGCGTGGCTCGCACCTTCAGTCAGTCCCCGTCGGCCAAGGTAACCACCTCTGGGACCGTGCAGTCGCGTCACACAGAGCCACAAGTTCCCTTTTTCTTTAAACGGGAAAAGGAAGCACGCTCGCGCACTCCGCCCCGATGACGAACGATCGACGAGCGTGAATTGTCACTCGGGGTTATCGCTTCGTGTGTACCCCTTGGAAGGCGTGCTTCGACCGGCGGGTTGACAAAGGGATCGCGCGGAACGACGACCAGCTTCTTTCCGAAGGACATCGGTGGATCTCGAACGCGATAGACCATAGGATCGGTGTTTCTCTGCGAAGAAACCAAGGATTCGAGAGAGGTGCTTCGATCGATTATTTTTCTCTTTCGATTCGTTCTTGTTCATTGGCTGTTCATCGAGCAAATCGTTTTTCACGTTATCCGCAGGGGAAAGAACGCGGATATTTGTCCGGTATTTTTCGCTCATCTTTTCCTCGCGCTTTTTTCACCATCCGTCGTCGTACTATTCCACTCGAAGTTTTTGGTACTTTCTGATCGCACGGACTCGCGATCCTCGTTCCCTTTGATCTCTCCTCCCCCATTCGAAGTACAAGTTTTCTTGTTTTCTCGCGTTCCGTCTTTGAACTCTTTCCCTTGTCTCCGCGCTACCCACGGAATTTAATTTTTCTCCTATTTTTTGTCTCCTCCTCTTTCTCTCCAACCCCCTTCAAACTTTGTTTCCTCGCCAATTCCGACAGAGATAAAGCAGACTTTAAATCTCGCGGAATTGAATTTCCCGACGATGCAGGGCTGCGACTTTTTCTTTGACCGCGTCATCCCGAACGAGCTTTTAATTAAGAAGCTCGGCTTTCGTAGAGTGCGGTTTAGATGCTCGTTGCGCAACGTCCTTTGTTTAAACTCCGGACGGTAAACGTGCTACTTGTGCATCCGACTGACGATAAATGCCACGAATCTCTTTTATCCGGTATATTTCCGATCCTCTCGCACTCGGTGCTCGCATTTCACTTACGTTACATTCCACGAACGGGGTGGCAACGACGTAGTTCGTTGTTAAACGGAAACAACGAATAATCCAGATGCTTCGAATCCTCGTAGAGTGGATCGAATTGAAATATCGCGCGACCTACGTGAGATCCGAGTGTTCGATCGATCCGACGTCAACGATCCATTGGAATCGGCTGTTTAACCGTGGACGCATTTATAGCAGCCTTTGTTTTGCTTTTTATTGCAGAGAGGAGACTCGCATGATGGAGAGGACGTGGCGGAGTATACGGAAATCGACTTTAATCTTGTTGCTGCCTCTGCTTTTAGCCGTGAGTACAATTTACGATTTATTCGACGATTAGATACGATCTTGTCGTCCGACTCGTTCGTCTCTTTAACCCGTTCCCTGACTTTGGCGAGTCAGACTGGCGACGAAGATTTTGGCCCAAACGCGAATATCGCCGGTCCGACTCGCGACCAGATACTTTGGCCGAACGTAAACGCAACAAGCCGAGCTCGCGGACTGTTTTTTTTGCCCGTTACGATCGTCGCTGAACGTTGGTCGGTGTTTACGAGCATCGGTCTGGTCTGTTTGGCGCGTGTCGATGTCTACCGCTTGGGCCCGAGTTTCGTCGAACTGAATGGCACGCGTTCGGAGACTTCTGTACGCGTTTCTGTACGCGCAAGTGGAAACGCGATGCGTTATGAATCGGTATTACGAGTATTACGAATATTACAAGGGCAAAATACGACGCGATCCCGCGTATAAACCGCAATGGGAATAAGTAAACAGAATTCTCGCTACGATAGGTTAAATTGTCTTCGTAATCCACGCGAAACGTTAGAGTCACAGATAAGTACACGTTTCTCGATTCTCAAACTACAGAGTAATAGCAACGTTTACCATGATACGGAGAAGACTGTTGTTCTTATCGGAAATTAAGATGTCGATCCTCGTCAAAATTTGATAGATACAAGTGTGAGATGGCAAAGTTATCCTACTTTTGATAAGCTAGCTCTTGAAAGACGTTGTTTCAAGAAATCTGTTACGCAGCGAATCGATAGTCCTTCGACGCTTAACAAAATAATTAATAAGCGCCGTACTTCAACCAGCGATTACAGGAATCTCAAAGTTTCCAACCAACCTTTCGCCTTCGTCTTTTAACGAACGTCGTTTAATTAAATCGTACTCCGAGGCGACAATCATCCTCGATATCATTATCACCGATTTCGCGTCTTAACGATCGACTGTTTGTTCGTAAGCGCAGGTTACGTCGTTGCACGAACGATCGATTCGTGCGTTATTACGATCGGTATTGCTACTTGCCAACCTTTGATTGACCGTCGAACGAACGAGATTAACGTGGCGGTTAGCGACTGTTCCCCCCTCGTTTAGAACGGATGCGACGTCGCGGTGTCGCAACGACGATGCCGAGCGTCGGTCACGCTTCGCGATTCGGCTATATATGTTTTTTAATCGTGCGATGCGCACGGGCGTACGATTCCGCTAGGATATCGCAACTGTCGCGTGTTGCGATCTCGCATCGGTGACGCTGTGCGATTTATTCGTAGTCGAACCCGTTACCACATCGTCCTTCGAGTGTCCTTTTCGAGTGTCGACGTCATAGCGGAAAAAAGCGCGATGAATTCTCTCGACGTTTGATCGTTCGTCGAACAAGTCCGAAAACATCCGGAAATTTAGGACACATAGCGCGTGATTTCCTTCGTCGAACTCGTGGTTAACCCTCCGACCGACACCGATTTCATATTTCTTCGTACGGAATCGCGAGAAAAAAACGTATATCTTGTACTGGTTTGTCGTAACGTAAACGGACTCGGCGATCTACTCGTAAGGATCGCGCGATAAAAACGCGATTTCGATGTCGCCGCGACTGCAGGATCGATGATTCAGATCGGACCGTTAACGATTTTCATCAGCGTTAAAAAACGCGCAATGTCCTTCGGATAGGATGAAAAAAAGCGATCGTGTTTGATCGATGTCTAAACGTTCGCCGGTTGGACCGCTATTCGCGGGACGCGCATGCTGGCCGAGAAACAACGCGACGTTGATGCTCGAGGGGAATGAAGGTTGCCGCGGGCTCTTCTCGCGCTATGTATCGTCGTGGATCGGCGCCGATCGTTTCGAGGTAAAAGCCTGAATGGAAACGGTTACCACTTTGAACAGTCTGGAACGGTCGAGTACGAGCGTGCCACGCGCGACTTAATATCTCGACGCTAAAACTGCCCCCATCTTTCGTCTTTACTATACATCTTAATATGTACGTAGTGGGATTAGGGTTCCAACTGCGGATATTTACGTAAACTCGTACTTTTATGGAATCTAGGCGGACGATGAAATCGTGTTTCTGAAAATAGCGTATCTATGAGTATTATGTGCATTCGGTGCATTTTTATACTCGAACATTTCCCATAAACGCGTAAAAATCGGTCTAGCGATTATACTTTTATCTTTTAAAGTAAATATCAATGTTACAGACAAAAAATCAGATACTAGTTATATTTACTGGCTTGGCAGTTCTATAGCTTGTACGGACTAAACTCGATCCAACTGGAATTAATTTTGATCGACAGGTGATATGAAACGGGTTTAACGAAAATGTTCTTTATGGAATCTTCGATATCGAAGGAACAAAATTTATATTATATTTTCTTCGACAACGATTATCAACGTTTCTTCGAATTAAACGATTCTTAACATTTATTTGGTAAGTGCTCTAGAGCTTTTGTACAAGTAAACGAAGTTTTACGCGCACAAATTTCATGCAATTTCTTAGGAAAAATTATTTCGATTAACGAACAGAAAGGTAACGACGTGTTAATAAGAAATATTTCTTTAAAACGAATGGAAAGTAATTATTTCAGAAACAAAACATTACGAATAGGTAAATAAGTTCTTTGAATAACGAATAAACGAATAAACGAACGAGAAATCGATCATCGTAAGAAATTGAAATGAAAATTTATTGGAATAACGCGATTGCTGCGATCGAATGGTGTCTCGCGTGTTGAGCTATTTACAGGAATTACAGGTGCGCGATTTTAAACAAATGGAATCGAAGCGATAAATTCGTTTCAAACGCTTTCTGTCCAGTTAGGCTAACTCGTTGAATTCGAAAGTCGATCCAGTTAGCTGTGTCGTATGTATGGAGATTTGGAGAAAAGTTGGACGAGTTTTATCGGTTTTATCGTTTAATCCGTATGCCAATCGATATTTCACGGATGCGTGTATCTTTTTAGTTGCTGCATGAAAAACCGCGAAGGGTGGAATAAAAGGGAACGCGTGGTCTACACATGGTGTTTGCATATTGCGCTACTACAAGCGGATTATAACCTACGAACGTTGGCTGTGCGCGTAGATCCGTGTCGTTTTTCCACGTTCCTATAATTATGTTCCGATAAACGTAATCAATTTGTTCAGGTGTATGTAATACTTTGCCGAATAAACATTTAAATTTGCGTTAATCGGACAAAATGTATTCGCCGATCGATGCGAATTAACGACAGCTTGCAACCATGATGTTGAATTTCATCGATACAAATGTTTTTAACGAAAACGGATAAAAGATATCCCGAGTAAGCAATTAGCGAGACTTATCGTCATTAATTTCATTCCATTCGTTCGATGGATATTTCATTCCGCTTTGTTATTTGCTTGTTAAAAATGTAGCCGCTGGGAGGACGACGAGTAGTGGGATTAAAGCGAAGTTTTTGTTAGGAATAAATTGCATTCTACGTAATTAATAAATTTATTTTTGTAACAGTTGCAAATTGATTTCGTACTAGTTTGTGCGATAACGTTTAACGGAAGCATAACGTTATACGAAGCCGGTATTGCATTGGTTACGGTTGTTTCCTTCTATTTTAATATAAAGTTTCCAACTCGAAGCTACGATTTTTATCGGTCGTTTTTGTTAAGCGCCATGCGATATATCGTAGGAAGAGAGTCGAACGAATAACAAGCCACTATCGCGTGTAAAATAACGTAAATAATTCGCGGAACGGAAGATCAAAAAGCAGCTCGATATATCACGATCAAGTAAATCGATAAGCACTTTGAAAGTGCCAAGTTCAAAACGTTCCCGACAGTCTCGTTTATTAGAGAAAACGTTACTCGATCGACGATGCGATCGTACAGACCTTGTAATACGAATCGCAACAGTACGTATCGCGAAACTCGTAAAAATATAAGAAATACTCGCTACACGGTAAACGAGACTTCCATGCAAGTTCGAATCCGCATAAAGATGTCACGATCCAGTCGTAGACAACGATAGCAAAACGTTGCGTTCCTTGAAGAGAAATAAAATTCAAATAAAATTGATTTAACAGGTTTTCGTACAATCCGAACGATAATGGAAAACAACGTATACACATTGCTAATCTTGGAATAATTAGATGTATAATCAACGAGTAATCGTACAAATGACAATGGGGCTGTCTCCGTTAGCTGGTCCTGCGTAATTTTCACAAATCGATTCGATGAAATTTTACGAGTGAATTTTAGAAATTCCGAAGATTACGTAATTCGAAAGAAGAAGGAACGACGCTCGGAAACGCGAGAGGAAGGAATGAATGAAAACGGCTAGGTGCAACAGTTAGCTGTTCGCAGGTACGTACACGATGTGTACCTGCGGACACCACTACGGTGTAGTCGATGTTAACTATACGGTCGAGCAGCCGAAGCGAAGATAGTAGGTCGTCGCGCCGGACGCGATGCCCTCTTTCGACTATACTCTCTAGACGATGCTCCTTCTTCCTCGCTCGCTCTTCGCCGTGTTTCCTCGATCTCTGTTTTACCTCCTCCCCCCCCCCCCTTGTACCCCTTTCCCTCTTTCCCTCTTTCCCTCTTTTCCTCTTTCCCTCTTTCCCTCTTTCCCTCTTTCCCTCTTTCTCTATCAAGAGGAACGACGATTCGCGAGACGATACGTAGCAGGTCAGACTCTAGTCGAGTTCCAGCCGAGGATCGACTTCTTTTCCATTGGCAGCTTTCTTTCCTGAGAAATGTCTCGCTCTGTCCTCGCGTCCTCTCGTCTCGTCTCGTCTCGTCTCGTTTCGTCTCGCTTCGGCTGTTGTACGCCTTTTAACGCGAAACGATCGCGCGCGTCTTGTTCGATTGTCTCGCAACGGTAGCTTCTTTCCTATCGTCGAAAAAATTCGAACGGAGGCGTTGTTGACGTCTTTTGTCAAGTACTTGGAAAGATCGTGGTTTGCACCAAACGAGAAACGAGAAACGAAATTTGGATAGTTGTTCTGAGAGGTACGATTAGGGTGAAGTCAAGTTTACACCATATGCGTCGCTCGCACGCAAAAATAGTTACATAATTGACTTGAAATTGAACATTTTTAATTACAAGTACACCTTATGGCTGCTCATTTGTTACGAAATCTTTTCTCGCGATGACTAGATTTACATTTGGTGTAAAGCGATTTTGTTACGTTGCTGCTAAACGGTTTAAACGCGGGAGTAGCAGAATTACGAATATCGTTGTATTTGAAATAAAGTTGTCGATGCAATCGTAGTTAAACAGTTACACGAAGACTGCATATTACGGTTGGGGGATTAAAAAAACTAGGCGAATTATCGTTCGCAAAATACACGCGACACCCACGATGATACACCGTGTGTATTATAACGTTACACGTTTCGTCCAAAGTGAATAATTCGCGTCACGTACCTGTTCGATAATTCTTTACGTTGCATCCATCGTGTTCGCGTATATTTTAGAGCCAACGTTAAACCACTATCCTTACCCGTAAAATATCATCGAACGGTACGTCGCGTCCTTTAAATCGCTTAACGAATGAAATACGCTTAAAATCCGACTCGCGACGGCGAGCTGCGCGAAACGCGTCGCGGACGAAATTACGTTAGACCGAAATATGTTGCAGAATTAATGTAAACAGCAAACGGTCGGCGTACAATGCGAAAGACGCGCACGGGCCGCATTTTCATTTAACCGGCCGGATACGGCAGTCTCGCGGAGAAAAAAAGTCTTTTCGCGATGGTTTATGGAGAAATGTGGAAAAGCCAATTCGTGGGCTAGCGTGCTCCGAAGACGGCTCGATGGTGGTCGTTTGGTAGGAGCGAAGGCTGCACGGCCGATGACCAGTCGCGACTAACGCACGAAACTAACCTATCTCGCTAATAATTCGTGGTAGAAACGGGGGATCCCGGCTTCTGGAAATTAGCGGCTGCGGTTCACCAAACTGGCATTTATCTTAGCTTCTAACGCGTTTAATTGCATTCCTTGCCGGTAGCTCGTGCCGTCCCAAGCACAGAAACGAAACCGAAGGCTCGCACGTGCGTTTATAAATAAAAAATATCGCTCTAGTTTTTATCGCTCCAAGATGCAATAAAAATCTGCGTGCCTGCTATCGACGTTTCGACGATTATCATCCGACATATATTACATAGAGGATGTATATGTATATCGTGAAACGAGTGGACATACGCTTAAGAAGCGAAATCGCTAGAAGATGCGAAGGAAAGAAAGAAAAGAAAAAATGTTTACGGTGTCCGGTGTAGCGATGTTTTTCACTTTTATAATTGCTTCGGTGACTTTATAGAAATGGATCAAAGTGAATTTTGCGTGGATCGAACTAACGCTCGCTGCGAAGTAAACACGCATAATGCGTATACGTTATTAAATTATTAAATTTTTAAACGTAACGTTGAAATCGTTTAACGTGTCGGTGTGGAAAGTATGGAAAGTATTTAGTCAGTGCCGTGTCGTCTCTGTTACAGAGAAAATATTTCAGATACGAAAGATTAACCTATATGAAAGTGTTTTGGTTGCGAGATCCGGAGATCGTTTAGTGGCAAGATAAAAAATTAATAAAAAAAATAAGCTCACGGAATAACGGAGAAATGGGTAAAAATTTAAATTAAAAAAATTTAAAAAATTATACTTCTAATTGACGAGTCTGAAAATTAGTAACATGGACGAATAGAGGTAGGAAAACGTAGGTTGATATAGGAGGTACGACTACATCGAAAGTGTTTTATGGTCGTGTAGTCGAAGAAGAGTGAAATCATTTAGTGCAACTTTCACAGCCGTTAGCGAACCGCTATTGATAAAGGCCGATGAATAGGGAAAAGAACGCTAACATTCTTCTTCTTTGTGGTCGTTTGAAAGGTGTAATCTTGTGGGTGACCGCGAGCTGCGATACACTGTACTTGTTTCACGAACCTGCACCTCCCTAGCCAGCGTAATCGAACGTCATCCGCGTGATTCTCGATCGCTTTAAACATCTTAACAGCGACGCCTAGCATTCGCCTTTTTCTTAAATAATAACGTTAATTTCGTTATTATCGTTCGTTTCGTTCTCGGTTCATCGTTGAACTATTATTTCAATTCTTCACCACGAATATCTTTTAAAGGCAAATAATTTTATGTTAATGAAAAATAAAAATGTCGAATTGGAATATCTTTATAATGTTACTTTCTTCTTCTAGAAACGATATCGGGGTAAGAGTAAAACTAACAAAACGAAAATATTTCTCTTTCGTTTTACCGTTAATCGTCCAATTGATGAATTAACGCTCGATAACAGAAGTAGCAATAATATATCGCAACGAACGTAGCGCAATGAACCAATTATACATATAGACGTATATGACGTATGTAAAGTAACGCAATTAGGAAAATGCCTCGAACGTGTTTCAAAATATCGTATATTATATAAGGGACAAGTATGTTTTATAAAACGTGTACACTTAATTTCAACTTTCGTTTCGCGTTATGAAACAGTAGATGGCAACAGTTATTTCCTGACATCAACACATTTTAAACGCCCGAGCAAAGTCTTTAGACGGAAATCGAAGAAATACGAGTGTTAAAAACGGAAAGCGGAAATTTCGGAATGTGAAGCCAGTAGAGCCCAGGGAGCGAGGCGTAAAGAGCAGGTACCAGGCGAGAAATCAGGACTTTTAAATGTAAACCGACGAGACGAAAAGCTACAGCTGGAACCAGCGGTATACACTCATTGTCAGTGATAAGTTCGTCACGTTCGTGAAACAATTCGTAGAAAAGAAGGAACGCTGCAGCCAGTGAAGGACGGAACGGCCGTTTATGCGCTTAATGCACCGTCGCGTCGCGCCGTTTCGCATAGCAGTACCGGCGTGCGGTGTTCTTCTTTAATTAAAATCCCACCCCGCGAGTTCAGACTTGGACAAAAGAGCGTACACTCGCCACGGTTCTCAACCTGATTCTCACGGTTAGGGCTACGCGCCGTCGTTTTAATCGTCTCCTTGTAATTGGATCGCCTCGGTTTTCCCGACAGTCTCCATTTTTGACTAAAGAACAAACGATTCCCTAGTTAAGATGTCCGAGTTCTTATTACGCTACTTCCAGCCGACCAACATTTTCTCGTTATCTAAAATTACAACTGCGAAAGAGCAAAAGATCTTTACTCGTTGCCAGACAGTTAAATATCCCATAAATGCACAAACGTTCGCTGTCCACTTTTGTAGTTTCTTATAATTTCTATCGAGTGGGAATTTCCGCATAATTACGTCTATGGCAATTGGAATTGCTTTCCTTTTTATTTTATGTAAACGACGATTAATTTTACATTCAAGCAAACGATGCATTCGGCGGTAGCATTTCTTGGAATTCCTGTAATTATCCAATTTCCACTATAAGTAGTAAAATACTAAAATACCGATGTAACGACGATAAGAGACGAACTCGAAAGCAAACGTTTCGTATAAACGATTATATCATTTGTTAAATATCAACGCGTGATTTTTATACCGATCGTGACAACGAGAGACACAGGCGATCAAATATAGCGTTATAAATTTGATATCTCGAATAGCATCGTATATGTGTAACAGAATCGCCGATGTCTGTTTTTTTTTTTATAAATACAAAGCGATAATTATTTTCTAAATCGTTCGTGTCAAATTCTTTGTCATTGCGTAACGCTGCTAAAAGCTTGAAATTGAAATACAAAGTTTAACAAATATTATTACGTGCTCCTTTAACCGTTTGTAAAGTAAAACGACAAGGTCGATTATACTCGGAAACACTTTTTAATCGCACTCGTAGCGAACGTGGTTCGCTAAAATCTGCATCTGCTTGCGAAACAAGTTGGTCTTAAGGAGAACACGGCTTCGTTCGCATGAAAATGACGCGTGATCAGCGTGTCGTCGGCCAGCGAATTTTCTCCCGACATTCTAATTTCCCGAAGACGAGCTTACGATACTCGTGTTATCGAAACGCTCGCGACACGTTGGTACCATCGCGTCGCTCGAGCTGACTGACCCGGCCTACATTTTCGCCGCCATATACAGCGAAAGAGACGGTCGATATTACGAGACGTCGTGGTTTCTCTTGGTAAAATCGGCTATCTTATTTTCGACGGTGTATGTTGCGAGTACGTGGACCCGCAGAATCGGTGGAAACGCGTTGCTTTCTAAACGAGCGAAACTCGGCCGCTTCGACCACATTATCGCGCATTTCGTGTTTTCGACGGATCGCTCGGTCTTTCTCCGTTGTTTTCGTTGGCACCGAAGTTTGATTGGCGCTGTAACGAAATACGATTATCGCGATCGTACTGGTAAAATTAGAAACGAAATTGGAAGATGCATGTTGCAACGGATGGTGGAAAACGAACCGATAGTATAAACGCCGATCGTAAGTGTACTTGCTCGAATGAAATCATTGCGTTAGCATTGCCGGGCGAATAACGTAAAGCAATTTTATCGGATTGTTTGGCAACACGACAGTTTCTTGGCTCTGTCCTGTTTCGAGGCACGTCTCGCGGTGGCGTGATTCGACGGACATCGTGATAAAGCGAACGTTCTAATTAAAGGCAGGACGCTGGCGGAATCGAACCAATTAACTAGCGTCAGTTTTGTCCTCGGTGTTGGGTGAAAGTGTGTGCCGTCCGATGGGCGGCGGATACGAACGATGGGCTTCCCGCTGGATGACAATGGAAAAGTGAAATCAGTCTGGATCTTCGTACGGCTACCGTGCTTCCTTCGGGCACGGAGGTGGTTCTCGCGCCTGGCTTCTTCCATTAGCGAAACGTATCGAACGTGCGGGGGAGTAACGAAAGTAACTCGCCGTGCGGACGCTCCATAAAGAAATTCAATGCCGAACGCTATACAATACAGACCTTTTCCACTCTTACTTTCCGTTTTCTACTTCTTTCTTTTTATATACCATTCGATCGTCTTGATCTCAACTTGCCATATAAATTTCTAATAAAATCAAAGACTGCCGTTACCAAAGCACACGTTTTACCTGCGATTTGATATGTATCAGATTATTGGAAAGTATTATTGGATTATTGGATAGTATTTTTGCCAGTCGATTTATTCTACCGTATTCCGTTGCGTGTTATACGTTTAATTGCATTCCTCAAAAATTACTTATTACGCATTTCTATAAAAATATTTGATGGCAAAGATACTTGTTCCAGCTTCGAATCTTTCAGGTCATCCAAAGCAGTTCAAAGTAGATGCCCGTGTGTTACTCGATAGATAAATGCGTGTATTCAAATGCTAATCGGTTGACAATCAGCCAATTACGTACCAATCTACGACCATTTCGTCACCGTGGCAAAATACGAATAACAAAAGTCGGAATATTATTTAACGAGATACCAATTCTATACGTATATCGTACGCTGTCTTCAACTTTTGCCTAAATCTCGCTGCGAATGTTCTAGTCGAGCCAACCTTTCTACGTCCTATCGAACGTTTCGAAACTGTCGATCGCAGCGATATTCGAAGATATCTTTGATCGTTTAAAACGTTTCATAGATTTATCGTCTATTTTTTGGCAGACGCGTCTTTGAATCTGACTTTGTAGCCATCTTAATCCACGAGAGATTAATTAAAATAGGGAAATTAAAAAATCAACAAAAATTATCCTATCCTTGCGTGAACTCCGTTTATCGAGATGAAATCTTAACGAGGTCACGATCAAAGATACACCTCTACCGATTGAATTTCTTTATTTCGCTATTATTTGAACTATTATTCGAATCCATCTGCCAAAAGGAAGGATTCGGATAACAAATAACGCGTTTACAAATAACGAATAATCGCTGACGAGGACCGCCACGTAGATGGAATAGAGAAATCACGAAGGAAGTTGCCGTTTCTCAACGATGCTAGTTGAGATTAAATTTGCGTAAAGATTACCGCGTGGAAATAAAATCGCCGCTCGCTGGACAATTTTCTCGGCCGTTTTCGAAATCTCCAGAAGAGTAGAATGCGCGCTCGGTCACGGCTCGGTCTTGTCCACAATGAACGCCGCGTCGCTAGGCGATTTCGTTTCACGCATCGACCGGTTCCGCGATACTTTTCTATTCAGAAAGTCCTTAGACCAGATCGGGTGCAGGTGCAAGTAGAACAAGAAAGCGGCCAGGTATGCGTAGGTACGGTCGACCTGGCTATCGGTCAGGCACGAACTGTGCGTTTCCTGTTGATCGCGAATCGTCCTTTTTTTTTATCGTTTCATTACGATTAGAAAAGTATCAATCGATATTTCGATACTTGTTATCGTTCGACTATCGTTCTTTCTATCGTCTGTAGTTTATTTGTAGGCGTCGACCGTGTTTTTCATGGTACGTTGAGCTTCGTTGTCAAATTTTGTCAACATATCGGTTTTCCTTTTCTTATTCTGATTTCTGTGAAATCGTGTGCAGAGTTCTTTTTCACTTTTCTAATAGTACCGCTATATCGTATATTTGCGGGGTTCACGTCTAATCCTCTTCTTTTCACTTTCTTCCGTATGGAACGTTTTTTGCTCCGATTTCCAATCTTTCTTCCTTCGGACGATCCTGTTACCATACATTTGAACGAACGCGATCATCGGATGATATTAAGTCGAACGAATCAATTATTAATTTTTTATTTCCTTTTGAGAATTAAAAAGCTAGCGTATATTAGAGCGTTATTCCGATGCCAGATGACTACGTTATAGTTAATCGGCGATTTTTCAAATTATATTTTTAATTACTGCGCGTGGCGGAATATAAGGTGACACGACCAAGTTACGAAGACGGAGAAATAATTACGAACGAAAGGCATCCTATGGAAGATGCAAAAGCTTTCTCTCCGTTTTGATATAATCACGAGTAGGAGTTGAGAAAATGATTCAGTTAATGGAACACTTTCAGAGATCTTGTAATAGTATAGGTTTCTTCGAATTAATTTACGATATAAGCGTGAGAAAATCGTCGACTTTACTCGTATATACGTTAGTCGATATCGAATCGTTTCTTTTTACTATTTTTTTATTTTATTTTCTTTTCGTTAACTCGCGTAGAAAATTTATATTCCGTATATTCTTCGGTCTTCGCTTTCCATATAATCTTTCTTCGGAATTGACTCGGGAATTGCTCGAAATTGATTCAACGTAACGAAGCAGAAATAAAATATGACGCGAGATCTAGGTAACATCTCTATAACGTTTTTTATCCGACACCTGTAAATGATTACGAGCATTTATCATGGTTGTCTCCTTTTTTCTTTCTATCCGAGTGAAATGAATTAAATTAGCTTCGTTAATCTCGTTGGACTCGCTTGATACGAAGCGATTGGACAGAGTACTACTTGAGAAAACGATAATTTATGGTTTTATCGCGTATAAGAGAGCACCACAGTGAGACGACGGACAGAAAGCGGTTGGTAGAGAAAGACGCTTCAGTTTCGTAACTCTATTGTAACAGGAACTCGAGTAATTTCAGGAACCTGACTACATTTGTACAGTTACTTTTCGCCTTGTCTATACGTGATCCTTGTTCGTGATCTTCCTTCTTTTCTTTCTCTTTTTTTCTTTTTTTCTTTTTTGATAACTGCGACGTTCTGCGTACCATAAAATGGTTTTATAAAATGGTTTCGCTCGCGACGACGGATTAAATACAAATTGTTCGATTACAGCGAATTAAATCTTTGATATTGCAAAAAGCGGAGAGTGGAAAGTGGACAAAAAAGAAAAATGGCATCGACCGAATCGATAAAAAGCAAAGCAATGTATGAATGAGACACAGAGTCGGTAAATACATGGTACTTTCGTTTGTAAAGAACAAAAGAGATCGTCAATGCGAAAATCAATTAAATACGATACAACACGTATACGGGTAATGAGTATCAACGCTCTTGCAACATAGCTATTTTATCGTTTTATGGTTACAGGTGAAAACACGATAGGGCTCGTCCTTTGCTTTTCATGGAAAAGTTTTGGTTTTAGTTCAAATCGGTACGCTACATTAGTGGCACACGGACTGCACAAATGCACAAACCAATTAATTAGGTCTAACGCGATTAAACGAATATTATTCGTTTCTAACGACACGGAATCCATCGGGTTATTCCCAGCCAATTGTTTCATATTTAAACTGTTTCAATTTTAAACTCTTTTTAGCCGCCAAGCGACGTTATTAGACACTTTCGATATAGCACTCTTATCATATAACGATAAAACGTATGAAATATTATTTCGTCGTATTTGCTTCCGTTGTATATACCGATAATTTTGTCGAGACTCAGCTCGTTGAACAAATGTAAATTATTCGGAGTAAGCCTATTTATTCGGTACATGATTCGGTCGCGTGCGTATGTCAATTGAGTTAACCTGGAATGCGAAATCTGTGGGCGTTGGTCAGAACTCTCGACATCCTCGATATGCGTACGCGATCGATTTGAACCGAAGAATGTCTGTTGTATAACAGTACCCTTGTTTTCGGTCGCTTTTAACCGACTCACTTAGTCGTATTAATACAAATTCTGACCCATGTAATAGCTGCCAGCATGTGTCGGATGCGACTCGTGACTCGCATTCGTTAAACCGCGATTGCCTCCTCAAATACAACGAAAGGCACGAAGCACGGGTTAAATTTGAAAAATCCGTGTCTTTTGCACAACAATTTTTATCGATTAATAATATGAGCGAACTGGATAATTAACAAGCACGACAAAAAACCGTAACAACTTTTGTGATGACAAAAAAAAAAAAACGTGGCAATTTTCCAAACTTTTGATTTTCAAAACTTCGCAATTTTACAATTGTTCTGTATCAGCGGATGGAATGGAGTTTGTACGATTCGCTTGCAAAGCTTCGGTTATTTTACTATCGAATCGCTTAAATCAATAAAAGCCGAAGCAATGTGCAAACGAAGACAGTAAATACTTACTTACTACGCTATACTTTTAATCTGTCTAAAAACTTTAGTCGGAAATGTTTACTTATTTTCAGTTTATTATTTCCAAACGATTTCTAATTTGTTATGTCAGGCGAAAAAATTTTTAACACCGTTAACTCGCAACTTCCGGCTTACTAAATTTCACTAATAATACATTAGTTTAATTGGACAAAAGCACTCGATTCGGTTGAAATTTAAGCGGGTATTAGTTACACGTTAGATTTTCATAGCTCCCTTTTGTGTTGTTTTCTTGCTATTACTAAAATGTCGATCGTGTTAATCGTAATGATTTTATGTTTTTTTTTTTTTTTTTTTTGACAAAATAGCGTACAAGTGTTGCAATTTTCTTTTGTTTTCTATTATAAATCTGCTTATCGTATACTTTTATTTACTTTTATTTACCGTATTTCCCTATTTTTATCGATATTTATTTTATCCTTCGACAACGACGTTCTCATTTTTCCGCCATTTCTCAAGTGCCAATGGAACTATCGCAGTACGAGGGAAATTAAAGTGTCTTTTCGTTTCCGATATCTTTGACATCTATCGCAGGAGGAACTTGGACCGTCGAGCTGCGCTTGATGATCTTCAAGGTCGGATCGGTCTGACAATTCACAGCACAATTGCATGGAATCTCGAGCACCGTAACCCGCATTCGATTGGCATTCCGTGAAAGGTTGCAACGACGAACAACGTTCGTGGAATTCCTAATGCAACTCGCTTCTTCCTCGCTTTACTCCGGTGAAACGAGCCGGAGGTGCTCGAATCGAGCTCATTGTCATTCGCTGTATTTCGAAAAGGACCGGCGCAGTAGACGCGGTGAAATGGAAAGAAAAAACAAGAAAGGAAGAAATAAATGGAGGAAGAAGGGTAGAAGATAGAGGATAGAGGAAGATTTTCCGGTACCGTGTTGCCAGTCCATATTTCTGGTTAACTCGCCGTTATGACTTACCGCTGAGTTTCGAAACGCAGCCGGTTAAATTGTCTTTCCACATACGTGCGGAGCCTTGGAAAGGGCAGTTGGCCCGTCCGTCATAAAACGCGTCATTCCTTCGAGTCGTCCGTTAAGAGTCGTTTAACAAATACCTCTTATTTTTTCCTGCTTCGTCGTAGCTTCTGTACGCGTTCTCGAACCTCGATTACGAACATTTTCCCATTTAACCCTACTGCGACCCTTCGAATAAGTTCAAACGAAATTTAAACGAGAAATCGCTCGAGATATTTTCCGAAACGACCGAAAGAACGCTGCAGAGTTAATATTCATCGAAACTCGTATTTTCCATACGATTCGAAATATAATTTGCAAAATGCATCTTGGATGGTTAATGTTTCGTCTATTAAACGATCGACGATTTAGTAGAATAACTATTATTTAACTGGTAATCGCAACGACGAGTTGCAGGTAAGTCGCGGTCGATGTAAAATGCGCTTGAAAAGCTAAAGAAACGTTCGTTCGTATTTTTCAGAGGGTAAATTGCGAAGCTCCGCTGGTGGACAGTAGCGCACTGCCTTTAGAACACAGATCGGTTTACGGGGCACCGGCGCAATATGGTCCTCCTGCGACGCACGGCGCCGAGGAAAATTGGCCGCTGGCGTCTCCGGACACACCGCAAATAAAACATTTGCAGGTGCAATGCGAGAAGACGCACATGCGAGTAAACATCGAGTTCGACAGGCCGTTTTACGGAATGATCTTCAGTAAGGGTTTCTACTCGGATCCGCATTGCGTTCACTTGAAGCCAGGCACGGGTCATCTGAGCGCCACCTTCGAGATCTTCTTGAATTCCTGCGGAATGAGTTCTTCCGCTAACCATAACGTGGCGGCTTACGGAGCTCCGACACCTTCCGGTAGTTACGTGGAGAACACTATAATCGTTCAGTACGATCCGTACGTGCAGGAAGTGTGGGATCAAGCGAGGAAGCTGCGCTGCACTTGGTACGATTTCTATGAGAAGGCAGTAACCTTCAGACCCTTCCAAGTGGATATGTTACACGCCGTTACCGCCAACTTCCTCGGCGACAATCTGCAATGCTGGATGCAGATCCAGGTTGGCAAAGGACCATGGGCCAGCGAAGTCTCCGGCATAGTGAAGATAGGGCAAACCATGACCATGGTCTTGGCTATCAAAGACGACGAGAATAAGTTCGACATGTTGGTGAGAAACTGCGTTGCCCACGATGGCAAAAGAGCACCTATTCAGCTGGTAGATCAGTATGGTTGCGTTGTTAGGCCGAAGATCATGTCAAGGTAAATAATAATATCCTTTCGTCCCATCGTAAATTGTAATTTCTTTGTTCTTTATTCGCGATCGAGCGATTGAGCGTATACACAGTTTCGTAATCTTAATACTTTCGATATTGTCCACTCTATTATAGACTACGAAACAAGGTGTAACGATTCTTGGTTGCTTGCAGATTCCAGAAGATTAAGAACTTCGGTCCGAGCGCCTCTGTCGTCAGCTTCGCTTACTTCCAGGCCTTCAAATTCCCCGATAGCATGAACGTTCATTTTCAATGCGTGATACAAGTTTGTCGTTACAATTGTCCGGAGCCAAAATGTGGACATCCTGGTCTCGAGTACGGTGCTCCTGCCACGGCTCTCACTCAGGAATACGGTGCACCGGTTCATCAGAACCTTGGTGCCGAATATGGAGCGCCACCGGTACCCGAATACGGTGTACCACCGGCGTTTGCCGATCCTCGGCATCCTAGCGGACCGGCTGGAGCTTACAGGTAGATGATAACCGCATATAATTAACATAATAAATTATGGTACAATAAAGCCAGCGAAGATGTTTTTAACGACGCTCTTCGTTTCGTATCCGGAGGACGAATTAATATCGTTTCGTTGCAACGACGTATAGTCATTAATTCGATACGTTGATTGATTTGATTCGTTGCACGTTATTAGCGATTCGCAATTTCCGTTGTTTTATACGAAAACGTTTGAAACGAACATTACTTTCGAAACAGCGAGCAGAACGCGGATGTAGTACCAGCACCGCAAGCGCAAACCTCATCTTCCTCGCCGAGTTCGACGCCGGGAGATGCGACGGCCAGTAGCTCGCCGCAGAGCCCGCAAGATAACATTCACCTTCCTCCGCCCCCTCTTCCTGGTCATCCAGCCGGGGCCTATCAGACCGTGAAGAGAAAGGGAACCGCCGGTTCCGAGGAGCTCGAGGGTAACCTGGCCACCCTCGGAGGTCGACCGAGGTCGGTCGAAGGTTTTCCAGCCGAGCTTAGAGGTGCCAGAAGGCGAAGATCCGCCGACGAACATTTGCATGACGATGATTCCGTGAGTATTTACTTTGCGTGGGTCAGTTTATCTATAAAAAAATTAATCAACTTACAAGGTGCTCGTAATATGCGAAGATGAAATAAAACAAATAAAATAAATTTTCGGTTAGCTTCTGATTCTTCCAGGTTCTGATTATTTTATATATAGAAAAATATCTATTTGTACAAACACGCAGTTATCGGCTGTAGAATTACAATTAGAATGGAATTTGAAATGTAGAATGACGAGTTTGATCGAGGTAGTACAGGTACGATTTAGGTAAATCGAATAATAAATCAGATTTTGCCAAGAAACTTGGTTGTCACCAGCATTTATCGTATTAACGCGGTGAATCGTCGTTGCGTATCTTTATCGGGGATATGGTATATCTAGCTATTGACTCTGTTGCTGCGAGTAATAACAACGATCGTACGATAATACAACTGAAAACGATGTAGGAAGTATAGTAAGATTTCTTTTCTGCAAATACGTCGATGTTCGTTGTTCCAGTGTACGAGTATCTTTATTATTTATTTGATCGTTGTCGAAGAATAAAAGGCTTACGATACTCATTCGATCGTTTCGATTTTCCAGAGTATCTACCGCACTGTCACCTTAGTCTCGAGCCACGTGTACAAGCGAGCAGCTCAGGAGATGACGGACGTGAACACCTCGAGGACGATTCAGGTGGTCGCGCCAGGCGACGTGAACTTCGCCTTAGGCACAACGAATTCCAGCAACGATACCACGGTCGTTATCCAAAACGCCAGCGCCTCGGCCGATCCCGAGACCATCTGCATGAGTCTGCCTGGTTTCGTCGGTGGTCTCGTGATGCTTCTTCTCGTAGTAGTAGTCGCATCCCTCGTCGCGGCGTTTCTTTTCGTCAGGGTGCGCGCCGTTGACCGGAAAAATATCGTGGCCGGAAGCGGCTTCGTGCACGCGGCGTACGCAGCGGATAACTGCAGCGTGCCGAACCCAGAATTCGTCAAGGTGGCCAACTGAGGTCGCGACCGTGAAAGAAATTCGATGAAGAACGAGAGAAAACGATTTCTCGAGGATGGCCGATCTCGAGGACGGACACCGTGCTGGAATATTATTTAATTTTTATGGCCGAGTTACCTCGAACATTCTCTCCGTTCTCCTTCGTCGTTCGTTCGATTTTCTCTTCCGGAATTCAGCTTCTTTTCCACAGGCCTCCTTCCTTAGTCGAATCTTATCGTTGGTCGATCGAACGTGTGCTTTTCTCTTCGATCGAGTTTGCTTGAACGAAGGAACGGACGGAATGTTCGGGTACCGTGTAAATAAGAAACGCACTAGAAACGCGACTCCGCAGCAGAGAGAAGAAGAGAAAAGGAGGATGAATCAAAGAATCGCAAGAACGACACGCATGGAACGCGTTTCACCTGTCGCGATCGTGCCTGTTAATCCTTTCACTGCCACGAAGCACCGCGTACCATCGGGTTGTTCAAACTTTTATGTTTACCTCGATACGTTTGCAACGTAACCGCTCGCAACGATCTGTACGATTGTAACGTACCGCGCCAACTACCTTACGCGAGAAGATCGATCGTACGAAGATATGCGTTTAACGCGACTAACGGCGAAACGTTGTCCGATGCGGGTCGTTCCAGGCCGGACTCCGTGGCGCGTCATGATCGCGGTAATAAGACTAAGAAAAAGTAGCTTAATCACGCGTTAAGGCGGTAAGAATAAGTCACGGCGTGCTGCGAGGGTAAGGTTCGTGGATGATCGCCGGAGCAGTCTCGGAGGGCATTGTAAATAAGTCGGAAGTAGTCGGACGGCCCTACGCGATGCCGACGCGCGGATTTCTTTTTCGATTCCGCGTTCTCGATCGCAAACTGTGTGTACACTCGATTATTTATACGTTTGTATAATTCGAAAGATATTCCTTCTTGCAACTTCGCCGTAGCTCGTATCTCGTGAGCCACGGGTTCTGCGTGTTTGATGTTTCGCGCGACTGGAAGCCGATGTCTCTATCGGAACTCGTGACGATTCCTTCGTATGTCTTCTTATTTATATCGTTTTTCTTTTTACGCTATCTCTAACTCTCTCTTTTTCTCTTTCGAACGATCTAACCCTAATTTATTTGTCGAAATTACCCGCGAACATACCTCTCTCCATCTTCCTCATTCTCTCATCCCCTTTTCCTCGCTCTTTTGTCCCCCTTGTTCGCTTAGTATTTAAGATTTTCGAGAAAAGAATATTCCCTGGATACGGGAATATGTTTCAAGTATGTGTTTTAAGCACACGCCCGCGCTTACAGAAACACACGTACGTACGAATGTATATGTAACCTACGATGCAGACAGAGTTGCACATGTACACGCATACGCGGAAGTATATATGCGCGTGAGTTACATCGTATACATTGTTACACTGGCGCGAGCAACCTATACACTGAGACAAGATTTGATTATTTCATAATTATTTTAATTACATATTCATTTTTATTTATATAATCCTGCGTTCCTCTTCTTCGTCCTTTCGGCATTGGCTGTCATTCCCTAAACCTATTAAGGACCAAGCACTGAAACAATACGTTAAACTAACGCAAATGCAGCGGTATCGATGGATGCAAATAACGTAACATATACCGTACATATCATTGTGTCACGGTACAACGAAAGTAAATGGAATAACGGACACCTCTCGCAACTTCGATGCACAAGTCAAAGGCAAAGGTCTGCTACAGATATTTCATTCTTCTTTAATTTCATAAAATTGTAAGGTTTCGGTTTGATGGAGGAAGAAGATGGAGGAAGATACGATCACGGAAAATATATCGCTTAACTTTTCTTTCGTAATCGGACGACGTTAAAAAAGACGAAACTCGATAACGCAAAATTGGTCCTTGATGGATTAATTATTTCTCAATCGTGGAAAATACGTGAAAATCATTCGAAAAGTGCTCGAGATACGATAGGAAAACAGCTCGTATCGTTCTCAAGTTGTTCTATTCTATTTCTCGATGTTCTCCGTTCCTTCAGTCGTTTTACATTTTTAGGAAACTCCGCTTTATCAAGATTCGGAAAGTATTCACGAGCGGCTTCTATAACTGCTTTCTCTCGGATTTCTCTTCAGCAAGAAATTTTTTCAACCGTGGGAATAAACGCAAGTCAGAGACGGCTAATTCTGGCGAATAAAATAGATGTCGTAATAAATCGTATCTTGATTCGTTGATTTTTTCCCATAGAAGAGCCGCGCCACGTTTGTATAGGATTGTGTCGGCTCAGTGGAAGTTTTTCGGTACATCCTTGATGTTTTCTTGTACGTGGCGCACACTGACTCGATGCGTTATAGTTGCTCGTACGACTTAATTTATTCATTTATGGAAAATTTCCAGATGCAAATATTTGCAGAGTGCATATTATATGCAAAAATATACAAATTATTCAAAGGAAACTACATATCATATAAAATTATAAATGTGAATTTGAATAAACAACTACGGTAGACGTATAACGAACGAAAATCTTTAATAATAATTAATAATAATAATAATAATAATAATAATTCAAAGTTGCTGTAGGAAAGAGTTCGTAGAGAAAAATGAAAAATAATAATTAACAAACAATATGAAATTGAAAATATTGTTCAAATTATAAATATAAATTATATAAATATTATTCAAAAATATATCAAGGAAAAAACGTACGATTTGGGTTGTTTTTATTAACGGAGTAAGCAATAATTGGCAAATAATTATTATTTTTGATATATTTTTATTAAAAGAAAGAGAAAAACGGAAGACCGCCTTTAAAATTATGTATTTTTCAACAAATTTTCAACCATCGAAGATTAACGCACGCGGAAGGGGAAAAATGAATGTACAAGAATTATCATGTAAAATTCAGATAAAAATGCATTTAAACCGCGTTGAAGCTGTGTTTATAGAAAATTCCGGTGAAAATTGCATAATTACGTGAACTTATTAATTGGTAATTACAGCTGTTATAAAATCTCGTATATGCATGACAAAATTTACTCCTTATTAGATATGTAAATTGTTAAATTATTAAAAATACGAGGAGGATTTATTAATTTTCAATAAGAAGGATAATCTTAATAAATTCGTTATGCTAAAGAAAGGATAAATTTCAATTATCGTGGACGACATCTAGTTCCTGACATTTTCCAGACACGCAACAACGGTCTATACTTGGCCATCATAAGTTCACGATATCTTGCTGATCTTCTGACTTTCTGGATCTTTTCGGCTATGCCATCCATGATCATGTCCAATTTCGAACGAGACGGTAACAGTTCCTCGAATTTGCATCTGTTACAAACAAAACGATAAGTACATCTTTTATTCGTTTATATCGTAGAATCGATATGATCTCGACAAAATTATGAAGCAATTACTTACTTCAGCATACCGTGTTTTAGGCTCGCGTCCACGAAATAAGATTCTACTTCCTCGTTTAAGTTTAAAATCGTACCCAACTGTATTCTACAATTGGTAAAATGAATTGCGCAATAAATTGTCAACTGGTACCTCTTGCAAAATAATCGATCAACTGTTATTAGTGAACTGAGAAGTTATAAATTCTAGGCTATAGATTCTTTCTACAATTCGACAATTTTATGTTAAATGGAAGACAATGAAGTGACTTGTAAAACCCGTTAATGTTATGCAAAAGAATTTACTAATACTACTAATAATTCGTAATTTATAACTTATCAAATTTCGCTAAAGCCATTAGATAGCTTTCCAATAGTCGCATCGACCATACGATACGAAATAAATTGAAATAATCTTATACGAACTATTATAACTCGATGATATTCGTTTCAACGTTATATCGTAACGTCGAAACTGAGCAAAGTAGACATTTGGCGTTGTTTGTTTCCATATTACCTTATACTCTTCTTGTCAGCGAGGAATCGAAGTATAATATTTGTCCGATTGAAAATTTTTAAGCCGACATGGTCGTTCACGTTTAAGTGGATCGGTCTGAAGTGGTGAGTATCGTCGGAACGAATTTGTCTAAGATGCGGAAGATTCGAATAAGTTTCACGGACCAGATATAAAATATACGAATAGAAATAAAAATATAAAAAGATACGTATCTCTAACGTACAGAGAAATAAGAAAGAAACCTTTACGTTATAACAACGTGATATCGCGATTCAGATTTGTGGCGATAATATTTCGTCCGGCGGTGATTAAGTGACAAGGAAATGTAGCGTGAATTCGTATGGGCGAATTGTTGCTGCATCAGACATTAATGTTTATTCGTCTAGTCAATGTTCGCTGGAAGGAGAGAAGTTGGAAACTCGCCGACGTCACATATAGTTTTAATTGAAAGACACGGTTATGAATGTTTCGCGTATTGAGGCGAACCCGTTGTAATTAGCAAACCCTCGGTGAAGCGCGATTATTCTACTTTTTTTCCTCAACGTACCCGGACTCGACCTCTTCTTCCTCGTCGTCGTGCTCTGGAACAACAGGTTTCAGCTCCTCGACCTTCTTCTCCTTATTTCGCGGACTCGCAGGCGATGTCGACGCTTTGACACTTGCGGAACTGAACGGATTTTGCGTCGAACACAAATGCTAATGAAATCGTTTATGAACATTGTCGAATTTTCTCCAACATTCCTACCTTTTTAATATTCTCCTCTCTGCCAGATCCAAAAGCTTCTCTATGTGCATTGCCGATTTCTCCTGGACATACAGATACTGACTTATGAATTAGTTACTTAATTCTTCGTAATCGTCGTAGCAAAATATAACAGATTTAAGATTAGAAGGTGATATGTAATTGTAAAAAATTGGAACTTTTGGTCGTCGATTCTTGCGTTAACTTCTTTTGTTAACTCGCAGGCTCTCTATTTCCATGTTCATTCGTTTTTCCGTTATACTAATGCCAGATCAAAGAAACTCTTTGAAGCTAATCAAGAGTCTCTTGACGTTAATACGTGCAGAAACATTTAAATAATAGATGCATGCAATGGTATATACAGTTAGTCGCATCAATATTCGAACACAGTGCCATGTTGCTATTCATTGTTTTGTATGATAATATAAGAGGGGGATGATTTCTAAATATCGTGTTGCCTGTTCTATGAAAATATGAATATTCTCCATTTATCGTAGCTTAAAATTACGTAAACAGTTTCTTCCTAACAATGATGTTTATTCGTACAACAGATTTTTACGTAACAAATAAAGTTACGCAAAACGTGACAAGCGTCCGAATATCGGTGTGGTGTAAGAGTAAGACGATCTTTTGTCGAACATCAAACATGTTGTTTGCAAGAAATTGTTTACGTATTTTCAAGCTGCGATAAGCGCCTCGTATTATCGTAGACGGAATAAGCAACGCGATATTTAAATCAACCCCTCTTATATAAATAGAGAGATAGTGCCATGCCCGGTTATTAATACGAGTAACAGTACGTTTACTTTCGTCTTTAGGTGCTGTCGCTAGAAATTGACTAAAGCGTGGAAACGCTTGTAAACGGTATTGTACATCGTTTTTAGAACGTTTCCATAATCAATCACTTTCAAACTAATTGCATAAATGTAGGAAATGGAGAAATCGACACCCACCAGATACACGATTTTGGTTATCGATTTCTTTTCGCGGATGTCCCACTTCCACGTCAGCGGTACTCCTGTCGGATTATCCCTCCAAATTCCTCCAATCTGGTTGTACGACAGCCTGCAGAAACAATTGGAAACTTGAACGGAAGGTGTCTAGAGCGACAGTAATTAAAAATTCCAGCGAAATTCTTTTCCAATACGAACCTGGTCGCACCGTCCTCGTCGAAGACAGCACCGTTGCCTACGGTGTCGAATACGGCGACAATTTGCGAACCTCTCTTTACTCCCATGCAATCTTTGCCTCCTGGGCTGAATACAGTATACATATCGTCTTGAAATCGATTTCGATCATTTTTACGCTTGTTTTTCGCTATTTCGCCGGGAAAGGTCTTCATTACGTTACCAGGGTTGCCGAAAGTAGCGTTCTTTTATGATCGCTAGATTACGTATTATTACGCATTTATGCGAAATTTGAAGGTGCAGAAATGGAGAAAATACATATAACAGTATTCTAATTTTATTCTATCATCGAGTAATTTTACTTTCGATGATGGAAACATATCTATCGCGACCACTGTTATTACAACATTTTTCATTTTACTTTACCTCGTCATTTCTAGAGCTTTGCCCTAGTTTTCCTTAATAGTGCCAAATATCGTGATAACGAAATTAAGTTTAAAGAATAATTTCGTTCAAAGAACACCGATGAAAATAAGTTTCGCTTTTCAGCAACCCTGGCATAATCGATCGTCCAGCTGGAGGTGAATTTTTTCCATCTGTTTGATCCGTTTGAAATATTTTAAACATTCTACGAGTGATAATTTAAAATTAGCAGAATTTCAATGCCAGAATATTCTAGATATTAATTTCCAAAATATTATTACTCCCTTCAATTGTACTGGTAAAATTGATAGAGAATCTAATAATAAGTACAGGTTGTACGTAATATTACTGTATTAATATCCATTTACTTGGATCAATGTGAATTATTTATACTAATAAATCGTTGTATAAACATATTTGATTTAAATTATACACGTATAATCTCTTTCGTGATAGTCACAAATTTCATAATTAAATTTAATACGTTCTATTGACATGTATTTAACTCTAACCTTTAAATTATGAACATTCCAATATACGAATGGTAATTTCCTACCTCATTGCGCCAAGTAAATACATACTTGTTATGCTCAATGTTTTACGTATTAACTAATCTTTCAGTTACAATTTATGAAAGCCTAATAAAATTTATATCAGTAGGAATCGATAATTACCGAAAATAAGATTATAATTTTTTGCAATATGTGCATATATTGGTAGATTCGTATTTTATGATTCTACGAAATTAGATTTTCTGAAAATGTATATAAAAGAAGCAAGATAGTCTCCGTCTGTAATCACAGATTAATTAAAAAATTAGTCTACGGTATAAATAACGATCTTAAACATATAACGGGTATTAAAGATATATACTCGCACTAACTATCTTATAGTTTCTACCGATACGATCGTGACAGTCGAGTTTTGTGGCAGTGCCAATGAAATTGCAAAATATTTCTTATAACGTATAATACATTCGTAAAAGGTTTTCACAAGTGATTGAATACCTTCGTCGGCAACTGCCTGTAGCAGCACGTAGTATCGAAAATAACTTTGCGAAATCGATTGATTAAATAATATTCGAAATTAAGGTCGAACGGCAATTACGCGTATCGGTGAAATTCGGTTATTCGGAATCACGTGACAACATATTTCAAGATCATTGAAATCCATGAGGTCTGTCATATGCTTTTTATGTAACTAGCAATAATTGCCTCGCCCTGCTAATTTACAACTTTCAACGAGATTATCGATTCCAATCAAAACACGTTGATACTTTACTTCGATAATTACATTTTCGATTTTGCGGTCTCTGGAGTTTAATAGCCATCTCTCCGTTCGGGTAAAACACTTCTGCCGATCCACCGGTGTGAAAATTGACAAAAATACGAGCTTCGTCGTCGTAATACATTCTTCCATTGAGTTTGTGCTTTCCGAACCTGACAACCGAATCGAACAACAGAGGATGTATTATAAAAGCAAATGTGTAAACGTGCAAAGATAGAAAAAGCATTGTCCGATATAACATAAATGAAAATGTTTTTTCCTCGTTATACGATATATTAAGATTTTCCTTGTGCCTATAATTCGCGATAGTCGAGTTTCCATATTCCGAAGCTCCTCTCATACTTGTTTTATTCCCTTTCCTGATTCTCTTCACTAACTTTTTAACTAAACAGATTATATTAGCAAGTTTAAACTAGAGATTGTGCTTTTTCAACCTAACGAACGAGAGAACATATAAAAGGATTAATGATTAATTATAATAAATTAGGGAAGTTGGTTTGTAGCAACAAGTTAGTACGCGGCACCGTCTTCAATGCCATCTTGTTAGCTTTGCTCTTCAAACTAATAGTTAACTCGTTAGCAACTAATTTCGAAGTTTGTTTACAGTTGATGCGAATGCGATGTGAATCGACGAATTTTTAGTTTGTTCGCTTTCGCGTTACTTTGGTCTCGCGTTTTCTCTTCGTTCGATCGCTAATATCGAATAATATTTAAATAAACGCAACGAGAATTACTTTAAAGAAATTAAAGCCAGAACTTTCTGCCTTTCTACAACAAGGATACGATCATCGTACAGGTTATAGCGCGAGTCGCATCTTCTATTCCTTTTTTTAACGATACATGCTACGTTACTCTTCGTCCTCGCGAAATATTACTCGGTAATGGGCCGCAGCGTTGAGAAATCGTTGAGCGCTCATATGACTACCTACCAGGATAGCTCACAAGCATAGCGTTAGATCGTCGATTCATCGATGCATAAAATTTAACGAGCTATTTCGCCTGATCGAATTCCACGGATGACGAGTTTGGTTAATCAAATTCAGAATTTCTGAATATATCAAGAATTTGCTATCCTCTATATTCGGTAATTTATTGATTGACGCTGCCAATAATAGAAGAAAATACAGTAAATAGTTGAAATGAAAATTGATTAAAATAAAAAATTGGTTTTTAGATTGAAAACATTACTTTGCTACGTGACAACCAGCGGCTTTATAAAATATCGTAAATCTAAAATTTCCTAACTATTTCTTCCGATATTTTTTATGTGGTACGTACAATTATAGCTTTCTCAAAAATTATGGCAGATTAAAAAAAAGATTAAAGAAGCGGATTATTCGATAGATGCAAAAAACATACCTTATGATATACCTTAGAATGGTTATACTCTATAATACCTTTAATATCTTTGAACAAGAAATGTCTTATGAATACATACACATGTATACAGATTTACTTAAGCTACGAAAAAGAGTTGTAAATTCGATTTCGTTACAGCTTTTCCGAGAAATTGCAATAAAAATCTGCTTGTTAAAAAGAATGCTGAAAGTGCGTGTTTTAACTTGGTTAAGGCTAAAGTACGATTACGCCTTGCGTTACGATTACGTTGATTACGTCGTATTGATTCGTTTACGTACCAGTCGAGACCAGGTTTCGAAGGCTTTGCTCGATACTGGATAATTTTCCTCATGGTTTTGGCAACCGGCAGCACTGTCCAACCGAGCTTCACGAAGTGCTGGCTTGATAATTGGTACTCGATCGGGCTTCGATCGTCTGTAACGTAGAAATTTCACGAGGATGCCGAACTCGCCACGCTGTATACAGGCAAACCACATTATTTGGATGCGATACGATAATGATGACGAAACGCTGCCAGGCCCTAAATGTTCCCGATTAATGACGATTTGGTATCGGACTTTGGTCAATCTCCATCGAGTCAGAAATCTCGATAATAACGTCGAATTGGATACCATTGATGGTCGAATCGAGATCTCGCGATTTAAGTTGAAAGAAAGTAGCTTTTAAATCTTCTTTCTTTATCTTACTTATCGAACGAAGAAAGTTGAAGCTAGTAGTAAGAATGAAAGTCGATATGTTTAACCTTTAAAATCGGAAAATTATATTTTTACATAAAGTACGAAGAAAGACCTGATAAAGCAAACTAGCTGCGTTACTGTGTAGGCTGAATACGTAATTTGCTGATTAAGGTGGATACGACTGGAAAATATTCAGCGCAGCAACTCAATTTTGTTATTTTATCTGGGTTTGATTCTAGACGTCGAGAAAACGAAGAAAATTCCTCTACAGAAATGTTTTTTGAGTTAAAAAATTTTATTTTACCATAGAAATACGTTACTAGCTGGCTTGTCTCTGTGAGCGAATCGTAATAGTGGAAGTCGGCCAACTGCTATTTTATAGAAAATAGATTCCTGCGCCTATTATTATAAAAAATTCATTATTTTTACGCGAAGGAAACACTATGCAGCAAAGATCAAATTTAAATAATTTAATTAATTAAATTGATCGCTGAAACTAAAGAAGTAATTGGATTTACGACACTGTATCGAAGAGTATCCATATATTCTCATGGTCAGGCAATTCGCTCGTCTTGTTCGTCGTGAAAAATATCTGTAGCCTGATCAAATCATCCGTGTACTCGATCAAATCGCGATCGATAATGTATTATACACGTACGTATAGAGATTGAGCTGGAGTGGAACTAGAGGCTTCCCGAAACTAAAACGTTATATGTCGAGTCTGCTATTTCGTCCGACGATACCTATCTCGTCCCGATCGGCGGTCGGTGCCGTTCGAAATAATATCCATCTTATACTTACGAGCGTGGATGTATTTTATATATCTGTCGTGCATACTTACATATTTTACATCCATAAATGTCGCGTGCTTTTTGCGCATTTAATGTGCCTAAATGTTACAAATCAAACTATTACGTGCAACGATTGCAAATCAGATATGTAAAAAATGAATTTTTTCGATTTCGGAATCTCGAATCACTTGGAAACAATAATTCACCTTACCGATTTGGATATCGCTGAATATCGCTCTTTTTTTGTGGTAACGAGATCCATACGTCTTGCTAGAATTATCCTCAGTTCTATCCGAACCAGACCGTCTATGTTCCTTCTTACTCGATTTGCTTGTCTCTTTCTTATTCTGATTCTCTGAATCGAGCGTTGATTTATCTTCGGCGCTGCTTACACCACGCTTAACTTCGCACGCAAAGAGAAATTTAATTGCATCATTACGCCTGTTACTCTATACGTTGTACACGAAACTTCTTTCGGACAGACAACAAGTTCCTGAGTACACTTTGCGTCGAACTACACTCTCTAAGTTTTAATACTTTAGCTATTTTTTATCTATAGCAATTTTTTTAATTCTCTGTACCAAGTACAAAAGCTTGGCGTTTAACATTCGTAAAACTGTAGATTACGAGAGATCACTGACGATTCGAAATTTTGCTACTCCTTCTCACAATGTACGTATACAGCCTAATGTAGGTATACCTACCGTCCCTATGTTTCTTCGTTAAGATAGACTCAGTTTCGTTCCTTTCGTTGCTCGAGCGTCCATCCTGCGTTCCACCAGATTTCAAAACTTTGTCTTCTTTGTCGAAGGTATAAGATACCACTTTCTTTCCATTGTCAAACGCATCTGCCTTCTTCTTCTTTCGTCCATCAGCCTCTTTACGCTCGCTTGTATCCGTCATTTCGTCCAGCTCGATGTCCTCCTCCGTTCGTGGCTTCTTCCTGTTTCGCCGGCCGGTTGTTTTCTCTTCGATATCCGTGTCTGTCGTCTTCTCGACCATTTTCTTCCTTTCGTTCTCTACCAATGTATGCCCATGTAATTTATTCTTTCTTCTTTCTTTAGGTGATTTCTCCGTTATCACCGGTACACCTTTATCCCCTTCTCTCGATCGATGAACTCCAGTTGCTTCGGATTCCGTTTCCGAGAATTCCGTGTATTCCAATCGCTTCTGGCTCAAATACTTCGCGTCCCTTTTAATTTTCTTCATTTTTCCAGCAGCTGCTCGTTCCTCGTTCGTGTCACGTAAACCACGCGATCCACGGATCTTGTCGAGCTTACTTTTATACGGAACATCGTCACGTTCCTCCCGTCCATCTGGCGTGATAGGATACTCGCCGGTTCTGTCGATATCGCGGTTCCTCTTTATTTTTCCTCTCATCTTTCCCTCCAACGTACCAGCTGCTGTCTTTGTTAAATCCCTGCCCTCGGCTCTGTCAAATTTATCCCATTCCCGACTCGAATCGTCGTATCTTTCTATCTTTCTTTCTGTTTTCTTCGAGAACACTTCAGCTTCCGCGCGACGTGTCTCACCTATCTCACCGGCAGATCGATGTTTTATCGTTCGATCGGGACTCTCTAGATTTTCCTTCACGCTCGTACGCTCGTCGAATCTCGCGCTACTGTCATCATAATCTGTGACATCTACAGCCCTGGATATTTCCACGGAAGCGTATGTTCTTGAATCGTCATCGAATCGTTCGTTCCTCGAAGATTTCGATTTCGGCCTCCAGTCGATCGCTTCGTCTTTACTGGCGTCCTGTCGATCAGAGAAGTCTTATGGATCTGTCTTTTATATTGTTCAGATTTTGACCAAGTATTGTTTTCGTGTAACTAACTGACGTAATCGACTGACGTAGAATCCATTCTATACGGATGTCGTGAAATTTTTTAGCTTCGTTGCAGCAAAATGTTCCCTGGTGAAATAAAATCGACGTTTTGGTAAAATCAGGACAATTCTAACTCGATACGTGTAAGAGGTAAATGCACTATAATAAGAATTGAACGATCTTCTATAGTTTCTATATAGACAGCGGATTTTTATGCAATTATGAGAAACTTGACGATACAGAAATGCGCGTGATATGCAAAAGTATATAAAATATCTAAAGTATAGTACTGTTCGTAATATTAACATGCCTTGGTTCTATTCTTATCTGTGATATTCGTATTTGTGAAAATATGAATTTCTATAAAAATCCGCAGTCTCGTGTTTATCTCGCTTTCTGTAAAGAGTTCTAATATCTTTATGATATGTATCGACCGAGATGCGACGCGATGGAAGCAAAACACAGTACCTTATTGTAGATTGTAGTACAACTTACATAGATAGAACACGAGTTTTGTAATACTCTACGAAGACACAAACAAGTTGTCTCTACGTTAGAAATTTTCAAAATTTATATCTTACAAATAAATATTTACATTTTATAAATAATTATAGATAACGATAACGCGATGTTTGTCAAAATATTATTAAGGAAAATTAATGAATAGAATATACTTAAAATGTTATTTCGAAGAATAAAACGAAGAAATTGGAATACTCAAGTAAAGTTTCGAGTTGTAAAACGGATGACTTTTTTGTTTATTTCAATGAGGTAGAGGAAGCTTTGAGGCAAACTGAGACAACCTGTGTTATAAATAACTTATTAAGTTAGAGCAAATTGTAGGTTTAAAATTCGAAAATTTCATTAAAAAGTTCAAGATGTTTTAAACTTAACAAGGTTTAAAGGAGTTTATGAAAGTCTAGTAAAGATCCACAAACTTTTCTCTAAAGATTTCTCGAGGAGGTTCTTTCACTGACTTCGATTAAGTTTAAGAATTTTATGACAAGCAATATGTAACATTATCCAGGCAAAGTAAAAACTATACGTATATTTTTTCATCGTAAATCGTTAGCGTTATAATGATTTCTAAATATAATAATGAAAGATATTCCGATTGAAAAATTGATGTGAAATGATAAACAACTACTTAGAGATACACAACTACTGATAGAAAAATCATAAAAATAGCTTTTGATTTATATGATTAAAATATGTATGTATAAGTACGTATAATTCTAATAAAATCTGCATATTTATCTGATATAATTTTTGTTCGTATACACTATGCTAATATACGTATAAATAAATATTTTGTTGGTGTATCTGTCCTTATTTAGCGGATTTTCTCTATTCGCTAATAAATCTATTTGATTCTATTTAGGTTTCATGGTTCGTTAAAATTATTCAAGTCCCTAAACGTTATACGTGTATCCAATAAAACGTGTAATTAATAAAAGGCCCTAACGATAATTAAAAAATATATACAATTTTATTTATTATTAGGAGAAGTTTTTATTAATTTTATAATCAATTCCGTTTTTATCTTCGTTATTAGAGGCTAGCTGTGATTAACGATCGATATATCGTTATTAAATATTGAAATTATTACATACCCACTGTCGAGTGGTTTCATTAACCACACGATCGCAAAATCTACAGATCCTGAGACAGGGTCGCGATCCAGACCTCTTTTCGCTCCAGTCACGAATAAAGTTATTCACAAGATTTAGTATCAGCTTGGTCTGCGTATTGCCGAACGGTTCTACAACGACGTCATAAAAATCTCGTAAAACTCGAGAACTCGCATAATTAATACCAACTTCATTAGTAAACCTCGTAATCCCGTTAACTGTTCGAAAGGTCTTCTCGCCAGTTCGCAATTACTTTTTCTCCGTTTACGGGAACTTATAATTTAATGTATCGTTAGTTTCACCCTTTTCGTTGCTTTCCGCCCAATTTATCCGATTTATTTGTAAAAATACGATTCTTGATAGTACGCTACTGAACAAAAAATTACCTTCTAAATCCTGACCACAACAAATCAGCTTTCTCATTATTTCTTTTAAAAGGAGCGATAACGTTTGAAATTTTTCTGACATTGCGCAAGGTGCTAATCTTTCCAAAATACATAAGACATCTTTTATTCGACGTGTAATGTTCTCGATGGCACAGCACCTTTCTAAACACGTCATAATTATATCCACCTATTTGTAATAAAACAAGTACACAGAAATGGTATATATTAGGTCATCCCATATATATATATAAAGAGAGAGAGAGAGAGAGAGAGAGAGAAAATAAATTCATATTTTAAATAATTATTATAATTAGACGGCTGATATTTATGCATAATAATAATATGAAATTGTCTTCTATCTTATGTAGCTATGATAATTATAAGGAATAGAATGATTTCGGTTCGAGTTAATCGCAATTTTGTAATTAAAATATAATATATAATACAAGTACGTGTCCTGACGTTTTATCACGGTACTGCAGTAAATATCGTTGTCTCGATAAACAAAAAAATGATACGAAATATTAACAGCCGTAGGAAACGATTACGACGAAAGAAATGTTTTATCGTTATACGACATACGTGTGGTTCTTCGGGCTTCGATCGTGTTTTTAATTTGTTCGGGAAACCCGAAGAGCTACAAATGTGTTATCTAGTAAATATCGCGATTCTTTAAAATCTAAATTTGAATTATTACTTTGCGAACAATTTCTTCTGGCAAAACTTCCATATCTTGACAGCGAACGCAAGGGAACATATTACGAAACAATCCAGATCGTTGAGATCCCTTTTTTACGTTTCCACAGACTATTGATGTCATTGCCGTGGCCACAATATCCAGGGCTCCGTGTAAAGGAACCGCATCGTAATTCATGCCGCAACATTTCCCCTCGTGGATCCTGATTTTTTCAAATACAGTTATTCCTTGAGTTATTTTCTGTATATGATGCCAAACCAGCTGTTTGGCATCATATGAAATTATTGCTAATTAAGCGATCGTCGGACGAACTTGTACAAGTCCATAAAATTTTTTAATAAACGATGAGCTCTCGTGAAAATCTCCAGCGCAGGTGTTAAACACTCTGAGTCTTCGGTCAACCGAGTTTTCCGATAGTAGCAGAACTTTTTGCAAGACATCGCCACGATGAATTTCTAGATCTTCGTGCAGACTGTTCAATAAACTTCTATATTAACTTCTGCAATTATTAAATTGAATAATAATTTCGTTCTCCTTTATATTAGCGACCCTGTTAAATTCGTGCCACGGTACGATCATATTTTCCGGGACATGTTTTACGCGAATATGGAATGAATAATTTTATACGAACAAATTTAATCTAACGAAGGCATTTGGCAGTAAAAGATAGATTGGTATAAAAAGTGAACAGCGTCAAATTTTTTATTTTTTACATAGAAATATTACAAACGAAGTTTAAAGCATCCAACCTGACGAAAGTATCTTGTAATTATTTCAGAGTTTTTGAAAATTTAAAATAGTAGAGTATCAGACTCGTCCATAAACAAGCCGATTTGTCTATGGAACGTGAAAAGTATATGTATTTGGTTACGGAAGATTAGATTGCAATAAATAAATTCCATGCACCTAAATAATAACACTTGGTAGCCGATCATTTTGAAAAAACGCGAACGAACACATTACTCGACCCGATACGAAGAATTCATCTTCTCACCTTCTACTTTCAACAGAGAAAGACGTACCTAAGTATATAATCACTTAATAAATCAACTTAATTTCAGATGCGATGATCGCTACCAACACGTAAAGTCTCGTCCTTGGATAATTTCGATAATTTCGTAGCACGCGCCAAATCACTTTCCAGAATCAATCCATTTGTTTCTGCTGAAACTGACATCAATCGCCGCGGTAAATCATCAGTTCTCTTGACGCTTTTCATCGCACGGCTGTCGTGTAACAACTGACATTCGTCATATCGTACAGATATACGCGTAGTTGGTAGATACATCGATATTTTATACTGTTTCATACCGATGTTCGCGACGCGTTGTCGTCGAGACCGTTTCTTTTATTTGCATGCGCGTAGTTCGCAATAAAAGATATACCAACGAGCTGCTGATAATACGAAGCCTTTATATTCGTTTCGGATGGAATAATAAATTTCGCGAGTACCGTTTTGTGGACGAGTAAACGGAAGTTGTTACATCGACCAAGCGATCATCTTGCAAATTTGGTAGCACTGCGGTAGCACTATATTATATGTTCGTACTTTATATTTACATACTTTCGTATTCGATCGATTTTACGTTGCTATTTCGATTTTGTCAATATTATATTTATCATCAAAAACGTAATATTTGCACTTGTGTTAATAAGCCTTGATTTCTGTATGGATTGCCCTGGACACTTGTTACATCTTTAAGACGATTATTCTGTCGATTTAATACCAATTTTTTATACAGTATACGCTTGCTATCTATCCTCGGATTAGTCTCAAATTTTGCCAAGATAATCGTGGCATTTGTGTTTTATTACAGCGCTAATGAAATTCGAAAATGTTCTCTATCACACACACAATACATATATTCACAAAGGTTTTTCATAGTACTATCTACTTTGGATCTATTTCTAGGTCGCTCTATATATTATGTATCCGTAACTTTATTTTTATTACAGTACCTATTCAATTCCCTTTCGATTAATTTTATTCTTATTTGTCTCGATGTTTTTAGGTTCGGTGCAGGAAAACAGAATAATTTGCTTTATTTGTATTCTAGACAAAAATATGCCGCTGTATCCTAGCAACTTGTTTATTTTCGCCAGTTTACCATTTGATATTTTCGTATTGTTGCAGTGTCATATTTTCACATTTCCATATTTTTACGTGGTTATATGTTTATGGTAGCGTAGCGTAAAATACAGTAGCCAGATAAATTAAAAAATACCAAGTCGGCGCAATATTCTTGCTGCACCCCCCATTGTCGTTGTCTACTCGGGACAACTTCCGAGACGAATAACAAATCGCGTCGCTAAGTGGAAAACTCCGGGTGTTATTTTCTCTCTCTCTCTCTTTCTTTTTTTATCACTCACACTGATTGCAAGAAAACGCGTGGGGCGGCCGACCGCGCTTGTATTTATAAAAGTTTTTACGGTGCCAGATATAATTTATCTGCCACCAAACAGGGTGCCACACTTTTATGTACCAACTCAGTTCCACCTAACTGCAATATTCATTTGAATGCGGGAAAAACAGGGATGTGGCAAGTGAAACGGAGAGTGGGAGGAAGACAGGGAGGAGAGATTCTGGCGAAATCGCTGTTTTAGCTAAACTTTCACGAATGAAAAAACTGTAAATGGACAAACATACCACTTGTGACGAGAAGTGTCGTGGAAAATTTTCAGGATTATTTCGTGCTTAAATTTTCTCGCTTTAAATATTATGCTACGGGATTAGGAGTTTGTGCTGCTTTTGCATAAATTTAAGTAATTTATTCAATAACGTTAAACTTATTTATAGCTTCGTATTTTCCGCACCTATCTCTTTTGCATCGAACCAGCCTCGTTCGTACTCACATTCGTTTCTTTCCCCTATTCTTCGTCTCTGCAGATCCTTGGAAAGCGGAATTGGTCATAAGATGGTAGAAAGTTAGCCACGATTTACGATAGTCTTGGAGAACACGGCACTTGCCGTGTAGTAGGTACTCTATATGTGAGCTGTATTAATATAACATCGCGACACGAAATATTAATATCGTCGTGGAAGTGCAGCAGTTCGGTATGCGTCATATGAGGTGCTTTCTACCCTCCGTGCAATAATCGTAAGAGGTAACGAAGCGTGTCTACGCGGCAGCATGCGAGGGTGGAACAATTTCCGACGGTAGGAATTTAAATATTCCACACTTGGCCGGTTTTCTAAGTCAAATGGCACTAGCGAGAAGAAGGGAATATTATCATCGAGAATCTGAAATTTCGCTGGGAGACACTCGATTTCCGTTTTTTCATCGCTGCCACGAATATGTTCCACAAGTATGTTTCAAAACAGCGACATCACTGTTAGAGGATGTATAAAACGTTTTGACGAAGGATAAATTGACAGAGAGGTAGACTGTTGGCAAATGGCCCGATATCGCATTGTCAAAGAATAGAGACTTTGTTTAAAGGATTGGATCATGCAGTGGCGAAGGGATCGATGCCTCCTGATAAGCGGAAGGTAAAGCACCGCACCGCACTTATCCCAGAACCTTAGAGGGGCGAAGTACTTGTCAAAATATTCTTTAAATATTCTTTCTTACCATATACGTATGCTAAATAACTATACCAAGCAACGTCCACTTTGAATATTTGTTACGATATTTATAACGATATAAAAAAATTTATATAGAAAAGTTGCGCGGTAGATATAGAGGAGGATATACCGTAACGCAAATACTTCTTTTGTATTGGGTGGAGGCCAAATTTGTTATTCCACATGGACACATATTTCGTTTGGTCTCTTCAATGTAACGCAACGAATTTATTTTAATCGATACGCTATCTAGGTGGAAAAATGGTCCGGTACGTTTCACGAATATCGTAGCAATTAGTTGTTGGACGGCGATGAAAGCAGAAAGACGGACGAAAAGCCTAAAGAACATAATTCCTCGAGGCGTTCGTCGGAAGCTGCCAATTACCACATTCTCGCAGCGGTCGCTTTCCCGGCAAAAGAAGATCGTAATTAGCGAAATTTTCTCGCGCCAAAGCAGGCTTCGAGCGTGGCCTGGTCAAAGAAAACGGAGCCGGTGTAATTACAGATAAATTCACATTTAAAAAATGCGTTTAGAGAAAGCATAGATTGTCGGTTATTGCTGATAAGTCCTTTGAGAATGGTTCACCTCGGAAATTACACTCGTGCAAGTTAACGTATCAAGGATGTGTCGTCACCCGGCCCGAGGGTGTCCAGTTAGTCGTCCTGAAAGCTCGGAAATTCTGTACCAACTCGTATCTGAGCTTGTTTCTTTCCCTGATTGCTATCTATGTTTCTAGGTATGTTTAATCGTTGTGCGAATCATGAATGTAAACGGGTATCGTTTACGTAACGATCGAATGTAAACGTTGCCTGAATTCTTTTTGCGGAAACAAAGAAACGACGACATTCGGGAAATAGTATCATTTTTACGAAATTCTGTCGCCAATCGTATTAATCTCTTCGGCGACTAATTTATTAAGGACAGAAAAAGATAATTTTTTATTTTTAAATAGTATTCGTCACTTGCTAGATAAACAGAGGTATTTTGCTACGAAGTGGAAATAGAAAGAATCTGTTACAGAAATCCCTGATGAATAAGTCGATTAATTTTATAGATGAATATTTTTAGAATATACATGAACACGATAGAAATAGGTATTTAATTCTTAAACCAAATAAGAGGACATAGTTTTGATAAAGCGAGAAACATAGGTGATCATTTTTTTCTCTTCGTACATAGATTGAAAGAGATAGATAATATTAGAAAGTATTTCGAATTATCTAAGACCAATGCTGCATACATGCGTGAGTTGTAGAACAAATGCACCCTAGTACCTTTATGCTTGTCATTAACAGTCATCGATCTCGGCCGCTTTAAAAAGGATGTCAGTTCGCTGCATCGCAATATGGTAGAAAAGCTAATTTCTAGTACCTCCTAGTAATGTTTATAATGTTTCCTCTTATCTCGTGGTACTGAATCTCGTGGAACAGAGAAAACTGAACAACTATCCTGAATTGTTGAAGATTCGCAAGATTCTCTTACGTAAAAGAGAGAGAAAAAAAAGAGGAAGAGATGAAAGGTTTTCTGTGGTCAATCGTTTCGATTGACCGAGGGCCATCGATTCCTTCACCGACGGATTACCGAAATTACTTTGCGAAGAATATCCGTCGTCGGAGATTCGATTTGCGTCTTCGATTAACCGGGCCGCAATTTCGCGCATTTCAACCTGGCTTTCAATAAAGATAAACGTAAAATCTAACTACCGTTCGATCCCTTCCTTCGCGCCCTTTTCAGCGCTTTCTGCGGCGAACGACGTTCGGCGAGCGTACATACGGTTGAACATCGAAACCGTGAGAGCACTTACACGAGATGAGCTTGCGGCTGAAAAGCTTTGAGGAAAATTGCAAAGATCCTGACGCGTCGAAATACGCTTCCGGAATAATACCGAGATATTCGCGGCGCGGATTTCCTGCCCATTTTTATCGCTTTTCATCAAATTACAGTCGAATGTGCTCTATTCTAAAGCATATATGCCACGGACTCGTCGTTGTTTCTCTTCGCTCGATTTACCCGAAATTCTTCCGCCGTTTCTAACGGCGTTTATCCGGAATGAGCTTGTCGAGAAACGAAAAAGTTTATCTCGTTGAAATTAAACGTGTCTACGTTGCCCCTACACGCTCCTCTGTACTCTGATTCTCTTTCGAGTACTCGGAGAATGATATCAATGAACTTACGCAGACTTTAAGTTTTTGCAGTAGCCGGGAAAAAACTCAGCATGTTGAGAGAGAAAATGTTAAATTTACATTTTCGTGTTTTATGAAAACGAAGATGTCTGTTATTTAACATGTACATTTTCCACGAGAGTTAAGAGTTTTTTTTTTCGTAAAAAAACATATAGTTCACTCAACTGTGTTTATTATATTATTTACTATACCTTTGATGACATTAATATGCGTTTTCTTCTCTTAGCCGTTAACTTTTATAATCGGTGACTAAGATTTAGTCACTGATACTCTTATGGATAGAGCGAAGATTCTTACGCGTTTATGAGAAATTTAAAGGCGAAATAACGCGTGACATACTTTACTTTTTGTTTGCTACATTATTTCCAGAATATTTGGTATTTTGTTATTTTCGTCTATAATCATTCTAGAAACAGCTTGGTTCTGTAACTTGGAACAAAGTGTAAGTAAGAAATTATATTCAAATTCTATGTTTCCATTGATAATTTATAAACATATAAAAAGACATAAATATACGCTATTATATTACCGGATAAACGTTCTGTGCTCTATAGAAAACCTTACTCGACGTTTTCATCGTTCTAATATAGTCTACAAAACTTATTCCAAACAGCCATTGTAAACGCGAAAATAACTTGCCGAAAGGTTCCCTATAACGCTCGACCATTCCATTATGATGGACGATTTAAATCGTCGAACGCGTGCTCGTTGCCTATCGTTCGACGGTATCGAGTCGAAGGGAAACTTCTGACCGATTGGCAGTGTAACGAATCCAGCGTATAGCTTTTGTCGATGACAGAAAAGAAGGGACGTGGCTCCCCTAGCGAATAAATTTTTCCTAATTTTCTCGCGAAAACGAGAAGAGGTAAACTCCTCGTAATATCCTGTTGGAGGTCGTTGACGATGTGAAGGTGAAACGCGGGCTCCGCATCAAGGATCGGTGAATGCAACCACGGATAGGTTTACCAACGCCCTCGGAGATCGAGGAGCTAATATTCTGTTCCTGATGAGTTAGCCCAGACAGTTTTGAATATTAGATTAAACGCCGGTCGATCCCCTGTCATTAGCAGGATGCTCTAATCAAAGTCGATCCAAAGTTCGAAACCGTTCAGCGGGTGGTGCGTCTTATTAAAGCGGAGACAACCCCTCCCTAGCATTTCCTTTTGGCTGCGCCGCTATCAGCTACACTTTCTATCCGCTATCCCGTTATTCGCATCGTCGGCTGCCTGTGCCACGTTTCACCCTGAATTAAAGGATCATCGTCATCGTGTGTGCTAAGTAGTTCATAGAACAGCTTTAAGTGAATCATCCTGCGCCTTGTTAGCATCAAGGAATCCCGCTCCTCGAGGTAGGTACACTACCTTATCCAACGACTACGATTTAGTATTTCGAATATTTAACCCTGGCCCGTTATACGAATCGTTCTTCAACCAACCGTATTTTTCTCTTTTTAATGTATTTCTTAGGTTTATGAAAAGAATTGAAAAAATTGTTATCGATACTTGTGAATTTCTGTTTCATTTTTTCCATTTCATAACTGTCCAACGAGCACAAATGTTGTTCTGATTTAGAACGATGTTTTTCATCGAACATTTAAATCCTTCTCTATCATCTATCATCTATCGTAACTAGTAAATATTACAAAGAAAAATGATTTGAATAAATTGTGTTTAGTAAATTCTTCTCGTGAAATCTGTATGAATTTTTAACAAATAAACTAGTATTTAATAATTTATAATAGTTATAATAGTAATTTATAATAATTTATAATAATTTATAATAACAATTCGTTATTAATCTAAAACAATTACTCCATTAATTTTTATTTATTATATTTATCATTATATTTATTATTAATTAGTAACTATACTATTCATTTATAACAACATGTACCCGTTACTAAAAAATAATTATGCTTTTAACTTATAATAGTTTTCTTTGTGTAGATCGTTAATCTGTAACTGCGTGTAATCGTTAACTGTGTACCTGCTTGTGCCACGGGTTAGCGTGTCTCTTACCCCTTCCCCCCACCACTTTCCACGTTGCTCAGCGAAACGAAGGTACAAGGAGTCATTCGGTCGTCTCATTTCGTATCGATAACATGGATCGCGTTGTGTCAGGTTTGTAACGTATACTAACCTATTGGTGGCGTCGCTTATTCATTATTATCATTACTAATGTTTTTCGTACTATTCATTACTATATTGTTTACCATCGTCTATATCTCGTTATTAATATCGTTTGATTAATATACGTTTATTTAATGATTCATTGAACATTAAGATAATGAAATTAAGTGGTTTTCTGAAATTCTTTGTTTTAATTTTTCTTCGGTCGCCTATTTATTAAATGATACTGTTACCGGTAGCTTCTATCGTAATCTTTCGTAATAAAATTTGAGTTTGATTGTGTTTTCATTTAATTATTTTCTACATTTGTTTTAACTTGTAGTTATTTTTGTACAGGTTATTGATCGATAGCAGGGATAACATAGAAGTAACAGGAATACTAATATATGGACGCAACGACGATTAATGATCAATTCGATGAATTTTCATGGAAATTTGGTAATGTTTAATTTATTTTAACTAAGACAGCTGTGTATGAAGAATTCGATTGCCTTGTTATTCGAACATGGGTAACATTTGACGTACAATTTATATTTACTTTAAAATATATTTGATACATATTTCATAATAAATAATTTCGTGATTATTTGGAATACTGAGACGAAAATAAATACGATTAAATAAATCATTGTTCTAGTTCGAATATATGAAATCATTTTCTTGTTTCAAACGAATTTGTAACGAATTATTGTATTTTTGCAATGTAATTCGCGATATAGAATTCTTGATAATTTAACGACAAACTCGTGTAGACAGTTTGAAACATAGGAATCCTAATAAAAATAGTTTCAACTTATTTCGATAGGTATCGTAACATTCACATATAAAATTCAAATTATTTTGCTATATTATGTGAATTTTCTATAGTTAACGTCATATACTTGCAACTTTGTAGCTTATATTTTTTTCATAGAGGTGGCGCGCTAGTGGACTCAAGTACGTCAAAGCAAGGTTTCGTGCGTGTTTCTGTTGTATTCTTTAAGTATATTTAGTTGTGAACTTTTGAATTCTTGCAAATATTTTCGAGTATTTACAATACGCGACTATGGTGTATTAATGGAGTGTATATCCTAGTTCATATTCTAATAACGAACATTCACAGTATAATTCTTGCAAATGATTGCATTGCATTCACGGTATTTGTAAACTTTTGTTCGGTATGGAAAAATATGTCATAACTTTCAAGTAATATTTTTCATACTTGTTCGAATCTTTTAATAATAATTTTTTAAATGTAAGAAAATAGCAGTGTTTTCTAAATATCATAAACGTTCGATAGAGAATAGCAGAAAAATATCGAAACGATATTTCGCTTTTCTTACACACGCCCCCCCCCCTCCCCAGGCCGCCATTACACAATTTTATTTTCAGAGAATATTTGGGACCGCGCGAAATGCGGTTTGTAGAGTCAGTGTTTGCTACGTAAAAGTATTTTTCAATATTTTCAAATCACGATAGTTTTGATTAAATTCAATCGAATAATAACACGCGAAAGTAATAAAATTTTATGAAACAAATTTGTACGCGATATTAGATTTCTTGTTCGCCGATTATGCTTTAAGCGGTCGTGGTAACGTAATCTTTTATTTTTCTTTATATATATACATATATATTTGAATGTTCGTTTTCGGTATTAGAGTCGGTGCATCTCTCAAGAGGATAAAGCCTCTCCAGGGGCTCAAGAATGTAAGTAGTTTTATGTATTGTATTTCAATTTGTTCAGTTTTTTGTATTTTGTTTGAATTATTCTTAATTACAACATAAAAGTGATCGATAATTTAAGAAACTATAAATGTTTTTTTAATTGAAATTAAGTTTTAAAGTGTTAACATTCAATTACAATAAAACTGTTTGATACACATCAAAAATCACTGAATTCTCAATTTTTTGATTATAAACTTTTATGTTAGAATTTCAATATACACTACTTGTTAGAGTTTATTAGAATTTCAGTCTTTATCATCGTTAAAGATCCAAGTTTGTATTATGTATTAACAATATTCATGATCTCTTATGTTTTGTTATGGACATATCACTGCTTCAACTTCTTCATCTTCTTTAGGACTGTTCTAACGGTGGTTCAAAAGCCAAGAATGTAAGTATATTTACATATCGTACTTGAATTATGTCTATTCTGTGTATTTTCTTTCAGCACTATCAATTAAGAAATACAATTTGATTGAAAATTTGGCAGGTTAGGATCTTTTGAGGTTTTTCTTTCATTAAAATAAAATAAGTGTTAAAGTCTTAATACCGAATTATGAAACAAATGACTAACATATTTCAGAAATCATTAGATTCTTAATTTTTAGATTTTAAACTTTGATATTAGAGTTTCAGTTTTTATACTTATCAAAGTTTATTAGAATTCCAACCTTTATTATTACTAAAGCTACTAAAGTTAATAAACCTCTATTTTTCATTATCTCCAACTTTTCAAATAATCAGCAATCACTCATCGTGTTTTGTTTTGTAACAGATTATTCGCAACCTCTATTTCCACCATTGGATTTTCAACGGTTCCAGCCTGATGTTAGTCTTCCTGACGACATTCGCTGAGATAGCGCAGTATCGATGGTAACGTCCTCTGTTTCTCCGCTTCGAACGGTGAGTCGCATGCATTTCTGTCCCTCCGGTCACTCAATCATGTCGTAGGATGAAAGGTCCGAATCGACACGGGTGACTGGTTGTATTGTGTAGAATTTCTTGCGAGCATAGTGACCGCGGGTATTTTTTATACCCGTGAGTAGTAACATTTTTTTCAAATCTTTATTTATATTAGTTCAGGATAGGTCTTCTTGCATATCGCGATTATAGTAATTGGTTTTTCAATAGCTAGTTTAAATATATACATTTGAGAATATATTCATGGTACTTATAAGTATGTATATTAGTATTCGGTATAAATATTTTCAGAAGGCAAATATCTACGTGAATATAGCTGTATGACATAAATATACTTAATCTTAAGCAATGAATTTTAGTATAATTAAGAGATATTAAAATGATCTCGTTTGAGCATTTTGTAGTGGAGAAATCGGATACCCTCCGATTTCGTTGTTATGAAAGCTGCAGTTGTCACTCAATGATAACGACGATACAGGCAATATACGAAACAACGAATATTCCTTAATTTCATTTTCTCTTTCGTGACGATATTAAGTCACGTTCGTTTATTTCATTTTGGCTAGAATTTAAAATATGAGTTAAAATTCATTTTTTCCCGTACAAGAATGTGTGAAATTTTACGTGCAAGAAGACACTTCGCGACAGGCAGATTTTTTAATCAAAACAATAATTTTGACCACTGCTTCTGCACTTTCGAGTATATGCTTTGATAAAGAGATCGCCTGGGAATGTTTCTTTCTTAGTAATATATTTAGAGTCAGTTATTCCATTTGATCGAGTCTCAGTCTTTTTCAATTAACGCTACCTTTTTGCAATATTAAAATTTTGTTCTGATTTATTAAATTAATAAAGTAGAGTTACTTGGGTACTATTAAATTAATAAAGTAGATTTTATCAGATACAAAGTAGTAAAATATAAAATCAAAGAACGTTAGTCCGTTAAATAAAAATTACACAAACTAATCATCTTTTTAGATCAGGATTTTCAGGTTTAACCCTTTCCGTGCCCATTGTCAGGAGCTCATTCACGTGCCCAGGTGCTACTTGAATGGGAGAAAGACATTGGGCACGATGATCATACGTAATGTAATAATTTCTCAGCGACTGACGATGTGTTAGTGTATCGTGCACGACGTATTTTCCACATTATGTGTGTGTGTTGTTAGGCCGTGGAATTGCGCCGCTTTCTCTTATTCGTTAAAACTTCAAATATTAAAAATGTCGAGATATATATCGATTCAATTTACGTCTCGATACAATCACAATTTGTGATAATATCATCCACGCGATTAAGTGTAACCACGCTTTTAATATTGCCGTAAATTACAATTATAATTCCAAGTTTACTTACATTTATTCTAACGATATCATTTCCTCAGACGTGTTTTATCGCGTTTTACGCAATGGTCACTAGCCTTCCTCAGTCGATTTCAGGAAAACGGTACGTACCTTAGAGTGTGCATGATGTGTGTTAAGCTCGGGTGTCGGAGGCGTCCCGGGACGTTCTCTCTAGTGTAGGATCTTTGCGCCCGAGCGTCTGTGTGAGAACCGTGGAGCGAGTGTGTTGGTGTGCCTGAATCGCCATTTTTAAATATAGCGCTAGGTAGGATAGGTAGTATACCTTCTGGTATGTCTGTTAATAATAAGTAGGTAGGGCCGGGCATGTTGGCACAGTCTCTGGTCGGGTAGGCGCGTTTTCGCGTGATCAACCTGTTTCTGGAAATCTAATTTGAAAAATTGACGGTGAAACTGGCACGAGTAGAGCATGCTCTCGTCTCTGGTTTTGTCTATCGATTTTTTGAATTTCGCGGTCGCGGTCGCGAGTAGGCTCCAAACGAACGTTTATTGCTCGAGCACTCACATCGCGAGTGGGCAACGATCACCGCTGTGATCGTTGGGGTTAGGTTGCGCCCGAAGAAAGAAGAGGCTATGAGCCGAAGAGGCCCGGCAAACTGCCATTCAAGAGGGCAACTACTAATGGCTCTCCATTATCTGGATCATCCAGAGCATGGAAAGTCATTCTTGTTACTACTTTGTCACTATGCTCGTTTTTAGTATTTGTAGTAGTAGTAGTAGATTTTTTTTTGTCGATGTACATATCGGCCATTATCACATTGGGCAAATCGCGGTCTTTTTTTATTAGTGTCGCGAAAGAGATTAATTGCGGGTTGAATTAGAGTTGCGAAATAATATCTCGGCTTTTTATTAGTGTCGCGAGAGAATGATTATGGTTTGAATGGTTGAATTAGAGCGAATTATGATATCGCGATTGTGTTTTGGAACTTTTATTATGAATTTTTAGAACTTCTTAGAGAATTATACGGATCCGAATTTATCCCGCTTTATATTGTTTAAAATTACATTGACAATGTCAGTTAAAACCTAATTTATTGCCATTGGAATCAATACTAATGGTCGTTCGTTATTAAAACCATGATTTTTACAATTTTTTTCGATGACAATATTTTCAGTCTTTTAACAGTAAGGTAGAATATTTTAAATACTTGAATTTCGTTTGCACGAATCAAAGTTCATTCGCGATCATCGTTCATTTGTAACAAAAATTCTGCGCACATCTTTCGACTCATTATGTTGAATGAGAAATAACAGATAATAAATGTTAGACGAAGCAAGTGATTTTATAATAATCGGTTTTTCTCTCATCTTAGTATGCAAATCAAATTTTTAATTTTTGATTCAATTCAAATTCAGTTGTTTAAAATTGTTGCTTTCAATTTTCCTAGCTTTGATTAAAAAGATACAAACGGTCCTCTATTTTTGCTACAATTTGCTATGACGTATTTGGTATGACGTGGTAGTAAAAGCATAACATGGTAGTAAAAGCATGGCACAGTAGAATGTACGTATTATGTAGTCGTTAATTCTATATGGTACATATTTCATCTTACTCTCTTGTTCCTTTTGTTTAACCCTTAATCATAATTAATTATTATAATCAAAATGAATTAGTTTTCATTTCCACGACAATAAAAGACGAAAATTTTAATGTACATACATACATGTATATGATATATATGTAAAGCAGTACCCCATATAGAATTACAACTAGATTCAGATTTAATATAATTTATGGATTTTAGGTTTTCATGCGTCTTAGCCAGGTTTCTAGTTTTCGCGTCGGTTTTTCTTCTTAAACCTCCGTTTGCTGTTTATTTTGAACATTGTACAAACGCACACCAAGAGGAGTAGTTTATTTGATGATGAATAAATTTTAGATTTTTTGCGTAAAAGGAGCATGGATGGGTCGCGAATAGGGTGGCTCTCCATTCAATCGGTATTATTTGATATATAATTACTAATTGTATCACTATAGAGAAAACAATTAACTGTATAACTGGTGTAATTATTAATTATATGGCAAGAAATATGAGATAATTGGCTGCGATCCTGACTAGGTGTTCATATCAATGCAACTATGGTATATTTCATCAGTGGAATATTAATAATATTCTAGAATTCAGTAACTCCGTCCAAACCATCGTAGCTGCCGATACTAGAGATCGAGGATTAAGATTTTAAACCTAAGGAAGGTTCTTCGGTGATTTGGAAAGCTTCTAAGAACGATTCTGTATTTTAAAAAAAAGCGGCATTATATCATTATTTTCGAATTAAGAATCATTCAAAAAATTAATTTCCATACTTTCACGTAGATAATTATTTAAAAGTTTTTTCCCTACACTAATTTCAATAGCTGCGAGAACTGTTTCCTATACAAATAATCGTCGCGCGACTTTAATTTCCGAAATATATTCGGAAAAACCTAAAACTTAAATTTAGACCACGATTACGTTCCGCCTTCTGCGATAGGCGGCCAGATTTTTATGTAACTCGATCTAAACTTAGTCCTTCAATTTTGATATTGTATAAATAAAAAAGGAAAATAAATTGACTATAGATCGGGGCAGAGTAGCATCCGTTACCCGGCAACGCAAACGTGAAATAATTTCCGATGAATCGGTTGATGTATGGAGTGTTACACTTTATTTTCAATTGGTCTAGAGTCAAATAACCAAGTAATCAATATACCTATCGTCATTGAAAAATTGTTTACAGAATAAAAATTTGTAAACCGGCGCATACAATATATAAATACATTAAGAAATTTCACATGTTACGAAAAGAAAAGAATACTACTTTTGATGAAAAAAAAAGAAAAAAAAAGAAGAAAAAGGAACAACTTGCAATTTATTATAAGAAATTGCAAATATCGCTGAAAAGTAATAGCCATCCACGAGTCCGGATGAATTTTCCAAAAATTCTGAAATATATACGTGTCATAAGCTGTCACTGTGTTTTCAAGGCTCTGCCATTCATGCACCATTTCTCGCGCAATTCGCTCGTACTCATTCATGGCCCGTTACTCTTGAACTCTAGGTACGTACGCGCACGAAAGCCTCGTTCATGCTAATTTTATCGTTCGCGGATACGACGTCGAATTACCGCTGGCGAGTCATTATCGTGCATTTTGATAATATCGTAGCGCGTCGATTATCCATGGGGTTTTGTTCGGCGTTCACGGTAAACGAGCGTGCGATATTTACACCGGTATAATGGTCGATTGTTTGGTCGTGCATTTGTCGCTGGTTGTAAATCAATGAAAATTTAATCACTTGATAATTTAATCGATACGCTAATTACACCTAATTTTATTAATAACCGAACCAATGCGACGCATGCAGAAAACGTAATGCTCGGTTATGAACGCAAATCTCCTGCTTATAGCTCGTATAGGTAACTTCACAATTGCGATGTTTCCTGTTTAATCATATAGTGATTATGATTTTCTATTTCTCTCTATATCCTTCGTGCTCCACTCGGGCGTATTATTTTCACGATTTGATTGGATTTATATCTGTAATTGATCTGTAATTTGCGTACGTATGTTGGGCAATTCGGGCGAATCCATTACTCTGACTATTGATTGCGAAAAATAATCGTCCATTATATAATGGTACCCGATGGTCAATATTATTATTTTTCATTTCAAAAAGACAGTGTAAATCAGAAAGAAATTCCTTACTATATATTTTACATCTTATTAGAGTACCACTTTCGCATCGTCTGGTTCGAATTACGACGTTTCCCGCCTTGTTATCAAAAGAAACTCGTGGAATTATGTATTTGACAATACACCTATGAAATTATATTCCCTCTGGATGTCATATTTCACGAACATACACACAGATACGCTCGTGGCCGTGCAACTTGCATTTTCTCGTTTACTTCTTGTCACAAGGAAAGAGAAGAGAAGAGATGGTCCGGTTTCAGAGCGAAAGAATAAAAGAAAACAGAAATAGAGAGAATTTCAAGTATATCTCTTCCGTTTCGTTTGTGAATCTTCGTAAGATAAAGAAGCGATTCGAGGGACAAGAAATAAGGGAAAGCGGTCGGAAAAAGGTTGGTGATAAATGTTTCAGAGGCCGACGCAGTGACAAAACGTTTCGGGGTCGAGAAGTCACGATTCGGAGTAAGGATACCCCATGTCTCTTCCGACGACACGTAAAAATATATGATACACGGTGTGTCGTTCGTGATCCGTCGATTTCAGCAATATATTTATTTCTTTAATTACAAATCGCAGTTCTTTTTCTTTTTCAAGGCGGGTATTTGATTGAGTGAGTTCTCAGACACAAGTACACTGTATGTAACGTTGATCAGGGAAATGTGTAGTGTGTTGAAAATTTCTACTAATAGTAATTTTAATTTTGCACAATTAATGACAATTATGCTTAAAACAATAGTTGCACGTTCTTTATACAATTTTGACATAAAGAAGTGGCTTTTATAAATTGAACCAATATTATTAACGAAATTTTACAAGTCATTACATGTTACACGTTATAAAAATCAACAAATCATCTTGCACAACGCTTCACACGCAACGAATAAGACGATCCTGATACATCTACATTGTACATACTCGTACATCATTTGACAATCCTGTATATCGTTACAAGTTACTAAGTTTTTATTACTATTAAATGACATCTATCGAACACGTTTAACATTTATAATTGACATTTATAATTATAATACATTTAAAACGTTTTAATCTTTTTTATAATATCAATTATTCCTATATGTCGCACATATTTGACAAGTATCGTAATTTAAAATAAATTCAATCCTCTGTTAGAGCATCAAAACGGTCAAAGAGGAATTTTAAGGGTTAAGAATCAAATATTACGAAAATAATATTTGTCCGTTGTTTCCTAGAGTTCATTACTTTCCTCCAGCTTTTATATTAAGTATATATATATAAATAATTTTGTTGTAAGCTTCCAATTAATTTTTCGCGTTTCTTTCAAAAACTAGCTGGAGATATGTCACTTTTAAAATACACGTGCGGCATGTATTTCCATAAATATCTAATTTCCATTCGAATCGTACGAGCGTCGGGAAATTTTTAGCGAGACGTGCAATATTGCTCGTTCATGTTGGACACGGATTCCTTAACGATTCGTGAAATCTCAACAAAGGCGGCGATATATTTTCTCGAGTAGAAGAAAGTCATATAGAACGTGAGGAAATAGCGATGAGAAAGAGTGAAAGAGAGAGAGAGAGAGAGAGAGGGAGAGAGAGAGAGAGGAGCGAAAGGGTGATTCAACTCTTTTATTACTTGCTGTCTCTTGATTTGCCCCTTACTTCTGGAAAGGGAAGAGAGAGCGACGTTGAGGATAGTCGGGTGGCATCCAGACAAATTTCAACTGAGCCAAGAGCTCGTAAAAGCTCAGCCTCCTATCCGAATATCCCCTGCCACCTAAGCCCATCGGGGTGAATGTGATCCTGTAGGAGCGTATTTCAACAACACAGGGAAGGGGGTGTCCGACGACGCGTTTTGGCCAATCGTATAGCTCCTTTAGAAGAACGGACCTCAACCCCGTGAACATCGTAAAGAGCTGCAAATTGCAGTCCGCGAATGAACGAACGGAATATATAAAATTTGGCCGACCGCCATTTTCACTTCATCCACCTTTCCACCAGGAAACGAAATCTCCCGTGAATAGCAAGAGTTTCATCGATATTTTTTGCAATCACGATGTCGTTTTTGACCGTCGCGTAGCAAGTTAAACTTTACCTTTAACTAGACAAGTTAAACAACTCATTATTAGTAATTATTTATTTACAAAGATAACTTTTCTTCTTGTTATACCTTTTTATTATACTGTAAAGGTCAGTGTAATTTTATATTTTTATAAACGTAATATAACGTATAACGTGTAAGTTTAAAACGATGAATAAATAGAGAGTAGAAGCATAGTATAAAAAGTGTCGAAGAATAAGTTCAAAATGATACTTAAAGTCGAAAAAAAATGTCTAGGACTACATTTGTTTCAAAACTTATATAATCTTTTGATTAGATAATTGGACGATTTGATAGGAAAATAATATACTCGATAAATCGTTACTTTTCAGATATCCGAGAGAACCGAGTCTAAAAGTAAACTATTTACTAGAGAGATAATGTCAGAATTTCAATAAATTACTTGACCAGTGCAATGTCACAATTTAAAATGGCACTGCTTTAATACTTTTTCAGATAGTAATCGATAAGTACATACGAATAATATCGTATATCGATAGTCTAGATACCCTGATGGTCCATAGATTATTAGTTACGCTTTAAAGGGGGAGCAGTTTTTTAATTCCTAAATGATCGAATAATTTCCTAGATTTCTTAAATTTCTTCAATTTAGTCGAGACATTCTTTTAATAAACTGAAAGTATACGTATCTGAACTGGAGAAGAATAGAGTAGAATATTTCTACGTTTTGTGAGTACAGCAAAAAAATTTGCAACTGCCCGGTCTCTACCCTTCACTGTCCGAAATGTTCTCAGTAGGACAATACCTTGGGTTCCTGTGCGTTTCCCAATTTCACCCCGTATGAGCGGGTTTTGTCCGCATCCTATTGCTTTCCTTGCTTTTTTTTACTGCTTGTCCCTCCTTCTCTTTTCCTGTCTTGCTTTACTCTTCTTTTTTATTATCCCTATAGATTGGGAAGTTTCAATGGACTTTGCTCAATAGCCTGTGCTCCTTAGTTGCTTCGAAACTAATAAACTATAAATCCACCTTCTTTCTTCCGATGTTTCTTTAACCCACAGCGAACCTTGGTCGCAACTTCCTGGCCAATATGAAGCGGCACTTGCTGCGTGGACAAATATCCAGAGAGATAAACGTATCTTATGCTGTCATGGCTAAGAGTTCAAACAAAAATTTGCATTCATCACGGTATAAGATTATATCGTCACATAGAAAGTGCGTCATTCGATCCAGTTCTATGGCGATAGCTAAGTTTTTACGATGAATGTTACCTTGCCTTTATAGATGTGGTGGCATTATCTTTCTACTTGGTAGCTTTACGATACAAAACAAGCGATTTCCAACGTTTTCCATTTCATGGCACGAATAAACTCATTACTAAAATTCTGCGGCACAGCAAATCGTATCGTATCGTATCGGAAAATAATTTATACCTAATTTTCTTCCTCAAGAAAGGATAGATCACATTCGTTGGAAGAAAAATCGATAGAAAATTAGTTCGCTTTCTTTTCATAACTATAGAACCAGCATGATAGAATGTATTCGAAAAAAATGGTACTCAGGATACAGAATAAAATGACCTCCTCGAAACCATCCACTTCCTGACTGAATCATTTTCTACACGGTATAACAGATAGTTTATTACTAGTTTACTAGTAATTTGCATTTATAGATTAAATCAGCTTGTGCATATATACATACATATGTAGTAGAAAATGAACACTTATACCAAGCACTAGCGTGGCGTCACCGGCTGTTTTGTGTCTTTTAAGGAAATTCCTTCAAATTCCCTTAAAGTGTTAGAAATAAGCAGAACACAATTTTTAAATTGACACGTGTTAGTAACCCGTTGAAGGGTAACGTTGATATGAGAAAGTAGTACATGCGAAAAAGGTGAACATCGAATTGTTTCAAACAGATTTTGATACAATTGTTTGCTCAGTATGATCGACAAGAGAAGAAAATAAGCTGGCGGTCTTAACGGGAGTCACGTAGGGAGACTTAAGTCGCAAACAGCTTCCCCGTTTGTCGGATCTATTAATTTAATGCCGTGAAATCACTTTGTTTTCCTTTTAAACAACTTCATGATGCGGTACGATACTAGACGCTCGTCATCGCTTATCGAGATGAAAAATATCATGGCAGCTTACAAATTGTACGCTAAAGTATTCGACTTGCGTCTGGATTTAATTTTCCGTTCACGCATGTATTCAACAAGATGGAGGAGAACGTTTTCGGAAACCATTTCTCTTCTCAGGTTAAATGGGATATTTTCGTACATCGTGCTAGTACACATACACAGTTTCGTCTCGATGTTTATATTTCAAGTTTGTGGATATTTGCATATATGTTACGAATTCAGATATTTTATTTCCATTCTGTATTAAAACCTTATTAAGAAAAATGTTTTTAGAAATTACAACTGTAAAAATATAATAACGTTTGTATATGTATTTTATAAGAACATGCGACTCTTGGATTAGTTAGAAATAATTTCATTTGCACACATGATAATGATGCGAGTTCGAACATTATTTGAATAAAATATTTGAGAAATAATTGTTTAAAAAATGTACTCTCTTATTTAACTCGTAACTATTTCAAGGTAACTAAGCAAATAATATGAAAAATACAGTATTTAGCGTTCTAAATTACTTATTACTTTATTTGAAAATGTTAATTAGGATAAAAAATGATTGGAGAATTAAAATAAAAGTAATAAATTAGTTGAAACTTGGCTTATTATTTCGAGTTGCCATTTTCTACTTTTATTTCAAGTAAAATTTAACCATGTCTGCTATGATTCCAACACAGAACGATGGTGCGTAGAAACCATTTCGAAGAAATAGAAAATACAGGAGAAACAAAAGTAACGGAATGACCGCACCAATCACTCGACCACAATTCCATTGAAAAAAATATAGAACGAATAACGAAAAAAGTATAAAAATGTCCAGAGGCTCGAGCTAGACCATGGAATATTCTATAAATGAATAAAAAAGTATTAATAGAGGGACCATAAAAACTGAAATAGAAAATTAGCAGAAAAAGAAAACGAAAAGATTGAATTATCGTTGATTTCGCCATGCATGAAAAATTGACGCTTTTTGTTCCCTAATTTATACGAGTATATATCAGAATGATGGTTAGAAATACTATAATTATTCATTCTCATTTTGTACAATTATTTCGATTTCCTTCAAAAATAATACCTTGCACATGCCAATATCTCGAGTACGCCGTAATGTTTTGTGAAATATCGTTTTACAAAAGCTAGCATAGGAAAACTATGTTTACAGATAGGAAAAAGTAAATATTTAACTAATAATTTCGATATCAGTCAACGAATCGTTCCAAAAATTGCAGATGCTGATGCTAATGCTAAAATTTGTACGCTTTATGTTATATAAAATAATTCTGAAAAAAGAAATCTTTTAAAATGCATGGATAGAGATAGGCGCCGTTATAAATGTTCATACGTGAATCCATATTTTGAATAAAAGTTTCATCCGACTATTCCAACTTATTGAAACGAGAAGTTTCATAAGAATAAAGAAAAAATATTCAATTTTTATTATTTTTATATCAAGAAGAATCGGAAAATATGTTGTTGGCTTGTTACCGAAGAAAAATAAAAATCGGACTGTGCGAAGTACAAAATACCTCGTCGCGGTGAACATAAATGTCGTATTACAAGTCGTGTTTGCACGTAAATGCAGGAATATTAGAAGCATCGTGTTGGAAAGTTTTACACCAACGATGCCGCGATACAGCAGAAAATGATACTTGCTGCAACACGTTAATGTTACGTTGTAGGGATATATCCGTGTTGGTATACGAAGCACGTTTGATACATTCGATGCACGATTCAAAGTTTATCTTAACTTAAGCGGCAAGGCTAGGTCGGAGCGCACTAAAAACCCGTTTTACGTTCGCATGTAGTTGGTTAATTTTAGGCTTAATTTTAACCGATATCATAAAGACATTGGTGTAAATGTAAATTTGTAATCTCTTAGTATCTATATTATTATCATCTGATTTTGTACTTGTATTTCTTATGTAAATTTGCAATCTCTTAGTTTTTGTGGTATATTTATAATTGATTATGATTTTAGATCAGAAAATAGGACGCTAATTAATTCGATCATTATTTTGGCAAAAAAGATATACTTAGTAGATCTGCTCTTAACCATTTCGTATGAGATGAAATCTTTAGTTGGATAAATTAATACTCGGTTAATTCGAAGATACGTATACACCTGTCACACTCATGTGCATACGCATATACAACACGCATATATAGTATACGCAAAGAAGTAACGTATATGGATGTGTGATTTTACCAAATTTTCTATCTGACTTTTGCAAAACTCGCATGAAATTATAACCTAAACTAAAACCCGAGCTCGAAGCGTTAAATCCACGTGCACGCCGAATGTGTTAATATTCTCGGACGTTGAGCAAACAAAATGCAGAATAATCGAGGACGCTATAACGAAGACAGAGAGAATATCAGTTGCTTTTTCGCGTGCGTGCACAAATCCGTTTCATTTCAGACTGACCTGTTCGTCCCTTCGTTTCAAGACTGGCGAAGCAATTATTCGCGCTCATCGCCTTCAAATTTGCCCGTTTGTGCCGCTAGCAATTCGTGGCCATTCTCAAAGAAGGCACCAGGCGAACGTAATCTAGGCGACGCGACGCGGCGCAATACCTCTCGCTCCCGTGCAATTATCAGCCCCCGCGTGCGGAAACAAAGTACGGAATGGTATTTTGTCGTTTAGTCAATGTGGTGCTATGTGATAAGGCGACCGCCCTTCAATCTGCCCTTCGTTTCATGTTTACGGGCCTCTACAGGGTGCTTTGCAAGCCTGTTGAATGAGATTTTACAACGTTATTACGTGTCTTTTAACAAAGTATCGTTCGATATGCAGTCACTTACAGAAGTCCAGAAATATTAAATATTACAGTAGCAACTCTACGAATTCTTTTGAAACACATTAAGATATACAGTGATTCGTACATGCTTTCTTTTAAAGTTAGATGCATAAAAGCTAGAGACCTTTTTTGAGAAGCTAAAGGGATTGGTTTATTAGACAATTTGTAAAGAATTTCAAACAGATTGCGATTAGTCAAAGTTGCGAAGAAAATAGTAAGTCATTCTCTAAAACTTTTTGCATCCGAGGCTGTAATGAATATTTAAAAATTACTTTTCGTAGATTTATGTTAATTACGCAGATGCTGAAAGTTCTCTGCAAATAGAGATTTGAAGACTTGAAGATCAACTCCACTTGAATAAAGTGGAATAAACTTGAATAAAGATAAATTATTGGAAGTGTGCGAGAACCCGAAAATATCGGATCGGATCGGATCGAACTGCCGAGAGTATCGTCGTCTCGTAATTCACGATTGTCAGGATTTCCGAGGAATTGTCAGGAATTGCCGAAATTTTCTTGATATATTTGATCACTCGATGTACTCGAGAAGATTTTGAAAACTCTCTGTAAAATCTTTTATAAGGTTGACAAATAAATACTGATCAATGAATCCAATATGTAGGTAGTTAGGAAATGGTCACCCGGTATGTGACAGTGTGGTGTCTAGCATATTGTAAGATCCTTTTCGTCGAGGGGTAGCTACCCTTATCTTTAACAGACAGCATTCCAATCGAAGAGCGCGCCCTTCTTTAGTCCTTATAACCGAGCAAACAGCTTTCAACGACCAACACGTCTGAATGGGGATACCGAGCAAGTTTCTTTTATTCTATCACGAGGGACATATAATCGAATTAATTCGACGAAGATGAATCGATTAAGCACTAACCCTTTTGACTGCAACACTTTAGATTAATCGCACAAGAAATCTTTTAATATTCGTTATTTCTCCTGTTGAGTAGGTCTTATTTCTTAACACGTTCCATACAGCTCTACTTTTATATAAGAGGACAGTTTTGGAAGGGCGCGAGATTAATTAAGAACGTAAGCGAAATTGTCATGTAATTATATACCAGTATTAAAAAACGGAAAACAAAATGCGAAATTTCTCGATGTACCTATTAATTGTATTCATAACTGTTGATAACGTTAACGATATTAAACAGTTACAGATAAAATTATTTATTATAATGGGGAAAAAGTAAGGGTCACACGTGTATTTATAACTATTCATAGAACTCGATAGAATCCATGAATTCATCTTAGAAAGAAAGGGAGAATCGATGAATGATATTAATGGTGTTACTCGATTACTATAAATTGTCCATTATCCTATAAAAAGTAATATGCTGGCTTACAAAAGGACTATGTGTAATGCTTATGACGTATAACTTGGAAAACGCTTTCCTATGGCCCATATATCCCCTTAATGGAGTGAACGCAATAGTGCTTTCTATCTTTGGGGGAGGATACTCGTGAATTGATTCGAATAAAACGAAGATAAATAGAAAGGAATATTATATTAATAATGTTAATATGTAACACTTGCTCTAGTCAGTACCCGGTACTTGTTCCTAATACTTAATAAGGGAGAAATTAAATAATTGAGACGGAGGTAATTAGTAAAATATCAAATTCGTTATTTCATTATCCTTCATTGTTGTGTTCGATTATTAACACCGACGCATCGCCTGTAGGACACGTACAATCGGAGAATTTGAGAAAAAAGTCTCGATAGAAATGTAATATTTGCGTAGTGTTGTTCCGTTCAAACGTTGCAAACGTTGCTGGAAAATTACTTCGGTGGCGCGAAAGAAAAATTTTGCAATCTTAAAGAAAGTCAGACTCGTTCTCGCAAACTGCAGTCGCTGTCTCGAAACTTTGAAGAGTATTGACACTCGCGTCAAATAAGAAAATAGTTTTACTTTCTCATAGAGATTTTTGAAAACTTCGGAACTCAGATTTCCTCGAAACTTTGTTTCGAACCTTCGTTGATCCATGGAAAAATTAAATTATTTCTATCCGTCGCTTTTAACAATTGTAGAACAGAACCACGCTAGGTTCAGACTGCTTTGAAATTTGTTTCAAGCAATATTCTAAAAATATTAAATATGTATGTAGAGAATACAATTGCCTTTCTTTCGAAAGAATCGTCAATTTCAGGATTGAAAGGTTTCTCTTGTGTTGCTTTTACAGTTTCTTTATTCTGCAACTATTTGTTAAAAGATTGTGTGCAAAATGATGGAAACGGCGAAATTTGATATTTCGACTGATACGATGTGATAATCGTTGATATGACGGAACACGGTTCTCAAATATTAATTTCGAGTAATAATTACAAGCTAAATTAAGCCTACGAGCCTATAAGCCTGTAAATCGAGTTACAGGTACGAGCAAAATTTGGCATAAGCGATTTCTTTGCTTATACGCTTGACCGTTTCGGGTGTGATTATTATGAAAATTTTCGTCCAAACTTTCAAATCGCTAGGGCAATATTGGATGATACGCGTGTCGACGAGCACGTGTACCTTGCACACGTGTGTCCTGTTCAAGGACTATAGTGAAGTTGCCGAGTTAAGGGTCAACAAGTAGAAGGGTGCTAATTCTCTCGTTATATTCTCCTTTGCATCCCCTTTCCATCAGCCTCTTTCTCTCTGTTCTCGACTTGCCTCGTTCTCTCTGTGGAGCGACCGATAATGGACTTTTAATGCGTTCGATTTGCCAGTCGCAGTGCCAGGCTCCCCCTACACTCTTTAGAGTAAGATTTCCATATTTCCGATTCCCTCTACTCAAATAGAAGCAGGCAAAAACGTTCTATTTTCTTCTTCTTTGTCAGTTTTTGTAGTGACTTTGAACGATAATCGTGGTACACGGTCGTTTTACGAATTATTACCAACACGCCGATTAACGAACGAAATAACGTTTATGTAGGCAAGAAAAATGCTCATGGTTGTATCCGATATCCGACGTATTTCGTATTTCGTATTTCGTATTTCGGACATTCTAGTCAAAAACGTTAGATTTATATTTCCTGGTACGGTTAATTTTCCCTTCCTATAATATATCAAATACTTGCTTGACTAATTTAAAATATTTGAAATCTGTAAGCTATCAATTAGCTTATGTTGTGGAATAAATGAAGGCTGGTGATTTCTCATGGATGTTTATGGCAACATGTTTATGGGAACGTGTTTACGAGAACATGGATGGAAGCAAAGATTATGTGAAAATGTGAAAATTAGAAAACAAGTGGCATAAAATCAAAGATATTGAGATTCGGAACTTTTGTCTATGAAAAATTGTCGTGGCTCGCAGTACAATTCCGTGAGGTTGACTCATTACTAAGGGGAGAATCGACGTGGCCCTGCAGGGCTTGACGCGTTCATTCGATATTCTATCGAGTTATGTCTCGGCAAATATCGATCGAGCCGATACACGTCAGGGTATAGGTCTCCCCTGTGAAACCGTGGTAACATCATCGTATCCTCGTTGAAACGTAGCCGCTTTTACGGCGGTAGTTACTGGCTTGGCACACCGCTCGCGCTCGCCAAAAAACCTGTGAAACTCTTTGAAAGCTCATTCTCTCGCACCGACGCTCAACCAGCTCGACCGGAATTTCCCCGGATTTGCTTGGCCACCGACGACATCCGCTAGAACGGAAAATCGACTCGAGGCCTCCAAATAGCAAAGGTCACTGCCGATCCGATAGAAAACATCGTTAAAAGTATCCCTCCCGCAACCACTTTGCCTTCTAATCTGTCCGTAAGTCAGGGCAGAGTTCGTTGCTTCGAATCAATGGAGTGGAGAATCAAATAGGATACAAAATATTTTATATAACAGTAAATCTACTACTAGTTTTTCTGACTTTATAGTCAGATGTAGTAGGTGTATGTGATTTTCCTAACGTTAGATTTTGTATATTTGTACCTTTTTAATAAAGCTAAAAGTGAATAAGTTTTGTTACATTTACCACGATATGTGTGTATCCGAATGTATCAAAGAAATTCGTAGAGTCAACGTTTTTACTATAATATTCTACTTGTAAGAACTTTTGTGGCTGACTGTACCGTTCATCGTAAAATATTTTAAAACACTCAACGAACGTACTTTTGCCATTTTTAATTATTTTCAAAGCTAGATACGACAGGATGCGGGAACGTTCTCAAACAGAATTTCCCGTCTACGAGTTACTTGCATCAGATCACGTTTCCAGGGGAAAACGATTGAAAGTACCTTGAATGATTTAAATGGATCGCTCGCGTGTTCCAGCAACGACCATCGACTCTCTTCTTCCTGTTTGCCTCGCATGCTCATACCGATTGCTCGCTTATTTATTTATTTACTTAAGAGCAATTACCATTCACAATTTGTCGATTCGTGTAAAAACGTTTTTACTTTCGCAAACTCAAACCTGAAATACTTTCACGTACAAACAAATGCATTTTGTTGCAGTTTGATCGCAGTCATCAAATTATCTTTAGTTTTTAAAGTAAAGAACTTATTTTCGTTCGAAACGAAAGCTTCGTAAAAATTCAATAACGAAAGTGGCAAATGTAGTTAGCAAGTATGTGAGAAACTGTATTAATGAAATTTAGACTTATAAATGAATGTTGCTTTGTATTTTACTAAAATTAACTAAAGTAAAAAACAACCATCGTGCATTCTCTTAAAAGTTTCCAAGGGTATTCGCGATGGAAATAATATCACGTAGAATGATAATACTATAAATACTAAAATAGCTGTAAATTGAATCAAACCAAATTGTATCATATCCAAGAATAGTTTCTTATACACGGTTTCATTAATTTCTAATGTGAATTTTCTCTCGTAGTTCGCAACGCTGAAATTTCATCGAATTAATATTCATTTTTATCAAAATGCGCTACGCGAAGGCAAAAAAGGGGAAGAAAGGAGAAAAGTATTCCCTTGTTTTCAAGATTGATGCTTTTTCAAACGAGGAAAAACGATGGTGGTTTATACGTAAAGTGTCTGACAAATATAACTAATGTGACAATCATTTCGCGATAAGGTAAGAAATCTATCGATCGAAGTAAATCTATGCGATCAAGCATATAGAAACGAATTATTTTAATCATTTAAAATTATTTAAAATGTTTGATGCAATATCGTTTCCATGGATAAACTTGCAACGCATTTTACTGCAAACGTATTACATCTTTTTATAAGGGATGACAATGATGGATTGGCTATAGCAAAATGCCAACTTGTTTGCTTACCAAAGTCTTATAAATCTCACACTCATTGAAAGGAGAAGTTCCATATTAAAAATATATTCAAGATTTAATTTAAGAAATAAGGTTCATTTAAGTAATAAGGTAGGAAGATAAGATTGGAAATTTTATTTTAACAAAAGATTCTATATCTTTCGAAGTGGATTAATATTTTTCTTTATTAATGACAATTTTAGATTAATGACAATAATAAACTATGTAATATATATCTGATTCCAAAGTTAATAATTTTCGTTATTAATCGAATAATAAGTACACGATCTTATTAGGTATAATGAATCGACAGTTTGGGGCCAGTTTACACAAAAATAATGCGTGCTTCGATGGTTCTTTTATTATAAAAAAGTGGATCGTATATTAAGACCAATCGTGGATCGATATCGAATCGGAGAGTACCTTTTATGCAACCTTGAACTTCGATGTAACACGATAAAAGTTTCGTTGTGACGTTAATACAGCTTTCGTAAAAAATACACCAAGAAGACGGATGGCTTATAATGCGAAAAATTTACATTGGAAAATACAAAATATACGATAAGCCAAGATATTGTCAATCAGCGAATTTCATCGCCATTTAATATCATTACAGAGTATAGAGTTACGATGTAACGTTTCTTCGTAATTTAAGCACAATTGGAATAGAAATTACCTATGATTCTAAGGGCAGGTGAATTTTTCGTATAACGATAAATAGCACGTAAAGCACGATGTTTGGAAGTGAAGTTTTTCAAACCTTTATCCGTGAAATTTGTTGCGTATATTAAAAGAGTGTTACCGATGTTGTGCTATAAAGCTCATGTCGTGTTAGAAACATGCGACGTTAAAGATGTTACCTATTAGAATTATTAATTACAAGTATTCGAATACTTCTCTGACGTGTTATCAGCGATTTCGGTTCGCAAATGTATTGCTCGCTGCTTATTTGACCCTCGTTAATACGCTGCATGTTACGAAAGTTACTGAAACGTTTCTATATTAAAAAGCTTGTATGGAAGTTTTTATTTCATTGTCACTTTCTTTCCGTGCTCTATGTAATCGCTACGTCGACACCAATTGCTTTGGTCCCTTATGAAACTTCTAAAAGTACAACCGTTCGCGATAGTGGTGAAACAATCGGCAACGAGCTCCAACGATCGATTTCCAATCATTATTAATTATCAGAGTTAATGATCTGGCTGATTGGAGGGAACCGTCTCGAGGACCTCGTTAGTGTCGTGTCGGCTGCCTCTTCGATATAGATATTTGTTCATTCGTCCTGTCTGCCGCGCCAGTTTCGCCGACTGTCCTGGCGATCGTTAATTAAATAAATTCACCGCTAATTGTATTCGGGCTTTTCATTACCAACGTGTCGGATCGTTACCGTTTCCCGCAGGATCCTGAGACAACCTTCCTCGTCTCCAGGGCATTCTAATGCGCGCCACTCTCACTTCCGGTCCCTCGTTCTCGTTCCGATATTAAAAATGTACACCACCATGCAGTTTCCTCCTACTTCTGATACGCTGGTTAATTAATTACACTCGATGCTAATATTCTGCTGAAGCTACATCCAACCTTTCTGCCGCTTATTCAGCGTCTCTCGAGAATTTCGTTCTCGCGCGTTAAAGCGGACGAGCGCATGTTACTTTTTAACACGTTTACAGAAAACGTTTACGGCTCGTTTAACAGCTCCAGCTAACGGTGTTTTCGATTTATTCTGTTCATTTTTTATGTTTTACTTGTAATTAGCGGCAATACCTTTTTGCTAGTGTTTTTGAAGCGATTCAACTGTATTGGATTCAAGCGTTGAATCTAAGCACAGAGGCGGAGCTATATTTTCTTTAAAGTCCTTAGAGATAAAAAAAAGTTTCAGCGATGCATGTCCTATATTTCTCTATCGTGTATTTGTATAGATACATTCATTTATAATGCTTCTTGTATAAATCAATTCCATCGGTTATGCTTTGCAGGAACACGAATGCACGAAGAAAACAAAAATGAAGGTAACGTGGAAATATAGGACATTTCATTTATTCTTGCTCTCTTATATTTTTATCCGTCTATAACTATCGTTAAAAATATCCGCCCAGTTGTATGGCAAAATACGCAAAATATTCATCGTTTATCGTGATAATAATTTTGACAATATTCTAAATTATACTAAATATACTAAATTGTTACTAAATGAACAAGCTACACTTTGCGCAAATTTAAAGCTTGAAAACGGTATATGTAGCGATAAATAATATACTTTGTTAGAAAATTTGCTGAATATATTGCGTTGACTTGCTTATTACACTTAACAAGCGACTAATTATTAATCTCTGCTGGAAAATTCTATCGTTTTTTGCGCATCTTGTTGGGCTTGCGGAATGCGTTAATGTTTTCGTTAGTTTGTGGTAATACATTATATACATTATATTTCGATCTTACAACTTTGACAAAAATTAAAGTATCGTAATGAATGAAAAACTGAAATAATACTTGAAATTAACACGTTCACTGCAACGATAAACCATCGATAAACCACAACGCTAAACATTTTGAAATTACTGAAATATTTTATAAATTTCATGAACGAACAAACGTTCAACAATAAGAATTGTTTGGATAACATTGTCAGAAAAATGTTCGCTATTACCATACAGTATTTAGGCAAGAAATTAAATATTACGATGTAATATATTTCAATCTGTTGCGACTTTCAAGGTAAAATATATAAAATTCGCGCGATACCCAACGTTTAAATAATAACAAACTTTTATCGAAGCATATTAACAGAAACGGGTCATAAATATATCGTCCTGTATTTACAGAATGTCTGAAAATGAAAAGAACATAATTCTACTACACACTCGCAACATAACGATATTTCTCACAAAACATATGCCCTGAGCGTATATTTTAAACTATTTTATGGTGCTGTTTTTTTTTTCTTTTTTTCTTTTCTCTTTTTTTTTTGCGTAAAACTCGCCTTTAAAACGAAATACGCTGTACAAACGCGGATTCAAGATTAAAACTAAAGCTACTGCCTGCTACATGATTTAGATAGGACCAGCCTGCAAGCGTGTGCTCGGCAAAAGATATTTGCCATCATAATACGTCAAAAGAGAGCGTGCAGAGGAAGCGATAGTTCAAGTCGGTGTCCTAAAAGCTGTAGCACGATATCAAGTTGAAATAAGAGGAACGACGACGAAGAAATGTAAATGTAAATATTAATACAGGGAGTCGGATACTGTATGGTGGCTAAGAGAGCCGAAGGGAGACTTCCTCCGGGAGTCTACCTTCCCTCGCCTGTTTCGTCCGTTCAAATATTTAATGGATTCGGCTACATCTACTCCTCGATTTTCTATATACAGTGGAGTAGCTGCGCTGTGTGTGGACGATGACTTCGCAGTTCAATTTATACGGCCATGTATTCGTGGGACGTGCAACCTTTTACAGGTGTTCGTTTGAACAATCGTTTTATCGTCAAAGGTTACCAATGAGGTTGTTCACTCGATTCACTGTCCATTGACGTACCGTGAGTCACAGAAATATTCATACTACACACATGTATCAATTTTAAGCTTCAAATTATCGTTGCTATTATTTCGAAACGTAAAAATTTATTGATACGAATGATGTAATTTATTTCTGTTGAAATAAAATTCAGTAGAACGATAGTCGCAATAGTCGCAATTCATCGTTAAGTATGGTCGGATCATAACGTATCCGTAACAGGTTAGATTACTTAAATGTAGGATATTTAGTTTCGCTTTGTATTCTGCCCGTACTTGTACATGGCTTTTATCGTTTGAGTATAGTATACGAAATAAAGTTAAGCGTTCTAACTGAAGCCTTTGCGATAATCTAGAATCCGGTGATACTAGTCGAAGCTTAAATAAATGTTAACTATTACCGAAGAATTAAAGTTTCTCACGGGACGATTGGATTCTACAAGAGTAAAGTATTTACGCTGCAGTATAAAACAGCTCTTCCTAAATTGAACTAGAAGAAAAGAAAAACAATCGTTACAGTTTACAATAAATACTTAGCAGCCTGAAATGCGGAAATTAAAGAATGTCTACAACGAATAAAGTGGATGGGTTTCTGAAGGAAAGCACTTCTTCCTACGGCGGAAGAGTTGTTTCTTCAGTTCAAAAAATAAATAACGATAATAACGAATAACAGAGTAATTTGAAAATATTTGAATGATCACGACAGGTTAAACGAACATTTTGAAAGTTACAGTTTTCTATCTCTTTAAGGAAATTCCATTGATAGTGATCGCATACTTTGATTCTTTAAAAAAGTGTGACACATCTCTGAACAATTTTACGAATATAGTCTTACTTACGGTATAATCTATATAGTTGTTACTTTTACAAACAGGCTACGTGTAAAGTACGGTATAAATATAAAAATTGGTATCAGATGCAGAGCCCTTGTTCGATACAAAGCTATCTTCTATAATACTATGCGAACTATGCATACAACTTAGAAACCTTCTGCATTTTACGGCCTGATCTTTACCTTTGGATGGGCTGACGCGAAAATGCAAAAATGGGATATAACATACATACGCGCATACAAATTCGAATATTCAACGATTGCAATAAATCGAATTTGATCGTAGGTCGAGTACAAAAAATGTCTTTAAAAAACACGATTCAGTGTAAAGCAACGTAACGATTTAACGTTTTTTTAACTTTTCTGTGTCTATCATCGCACATTTACGTTACGATAGATAGGACAGTTTGACGCGCGAATTGAAATCGAAGCGAAGCCATAGAATCCGATAAGGAAAAAATAGATTGACCATTAATTAGTTGCCGATCGACACTGATCAACCTCTGGATGTGTTCCGCGAGATTTCACGCAGTTAATTAATTTCGCCTGTATAATTAAACTTCCGTCTCGCTGCACACGTGTTCCCCTCGGTTCGAATAAATAAGAAGACACCTGAATTCGAAAGCAATTTAACATTTCGCAATCGTCCGTGCGAAGAACGTCGTCATCACGTTCAAATAATAACGATAACATTTCTGTAGTATGTTCGCTTTTTTGATAATACATTCGTAATACAAACATATTAGAAACGTATTAGAAACATTGCGCATACATAGAAGAAAATAGATAACGTGCCTGCGTCTTAATATATGGATCAAGTACACGGCAAGCAAAGAAATTTCTACCAGTCGTTTCTGCTATAATCAGTAGAATAACGAGAGTGAAGTTTATCCACGCATCCGGTAGCGATAGATGAAAAATCAGGATATTTTCCGCGGTTATATCCTGCTAGAGGATAAATTTCAGGTTCGAAGCTCGGCAGAATGAACAGAAAAGGGGGGAAAAAGCAAAGAGGATACTGAGACGCGCTTCGCAGGATTTGACGGAATTAATTAACCCCGTGGTATAATTAAAGTCCCGTTTCGTCGGCAGGGAACGTTGCTACACCATGAAAGTTAAACTGACGAAGATCAAATCGTGAATCCTAGTTGCAAACTGTGCATGGTGCCCGTGCAGTGGTACAGTGAGTGAGAAACAAGCAGAGAAAGAGCGAGAGAGAAAGTGAGGGAAGAGAAGAGAGAGACGGTCGGATAAAGGGAAAGGATGGAAGAGAGGAAGATAGAAAAGGGAAACAGCAAAGGACAGAGGGAAGGTTGAGGAAGAAGGGGATTTAATGGCTATAGAGAGAGAAAAGATCTTTAATTAAATTCTACCATTCTACCATTTTCAAACTGCTATGCGTTTCTCATCGAAACGCCGATAGAAAATCGAAGATTCGATGAAAGCGTTGTGAGAAAAAACCCATTTCCCTGCCGATAGTTACGGACGTATCTAATTGAGAACAAAATGCGTCTCGTAATAACACTTTTGGCTGCAATTCAAAAATCTTATATCGTACCTAGATGATCCGATTACGATGTTTATTTTGTTCTTGTAATTCATCTGCCGTCAGCTTCTACCTCCGTCTTTACTTGCGAAATTTTCGCCCCAAGTCGTTTCAAGGTCGTCGAGTGCGTTTTAATCTCAGCTTTTCAATTAAAAAATTAAACAAAAAGCGAGTCCTTCTGACTAAAACAAAATGTTGTATCATAAAATGCTGTATCATAGCCTAATTTCCCGCCTGAGATACATCAACTTTCTATTAACTAGGATCCGCTATAACTCGAAAACAAAACTAAGCAGGACATATGTCTATAGGAACTTTTTTTATTATTTAGATGTGCAGAGACCGTTGCCAAAACCGTTGCAGAGACCGTTGAGACAACCTGTATATGCTACATATTATAATTTTATTATTTATACTAAGAATATTATCTATGCGAAAGTTAATAAATGTATGTATGTATATCTTTATAGTACTTCTATATGTGTACTTTATCGACATTTATTTCATTGATGTTTTTCAACCGTTCAAAGCTTTCTTTTCCATTTTAACCATTTTAAAAGGAATAGTAGAAGAGACCTTAGTTTTACCCAGATAACCCGTTCTTTGTGTCTCCCCTACACCATATATCAAAAACACAATTAAAACGCAGGCAATCGTACGTTCCCCTATTCGGATACTTTGGCGATTCTGATAGCGCATCACGGCCGGTTGGCCATCCAAACGTGTGATTTACACTTACCGCGATTTACAGGGCGTACGCGCGTCGTGTATTACCCAGTGATTCGTCGTTGGCCGTTTGCGTATTCGGCGTCGCACCCCTAAGCGGGCGCAGGCGCGAGTCTCGCGGCGCCTTCAATTTACCGAGCGACGTCCGTCAGTTGCGCTCCGACGCCGACGACGCTGTGATCGCTTCTCCTGTGCTTTGATACTTCTCCTTCGTGTCTCGTCGATCACGTAACCATGTGATCGTCGCTCTCCTCGATATTCATCCGACCATGGATGATCCATAATAATCGAGCGTAACGTCTCTTTGCTATATATAATACGTTTTAATGGCTTACGAAATCTAAAGTTTAGTAGCTTAGGAGAAATGCAATTTTAAAAATAAAATAGTTGTTCGTAAAAGAGTTTGAAAAACTTTCCAATCAAACACGTGGAAAGGTTACATCGAACGATGATTTTGTGCATTGAAAGAATATGGATGATGTTTGTCGTCGTTTGCGCAAAAGATGAACAGAACTTTTCCACGCTTGCTGTCACGTGTATAACGTGAAACGGAAATAAGAAACGGAATAAAAGTGGTACGTTTTGCGCGTATGATTACGTCGGTGCGTGATGTTATTATGTGAGACAATGCGGTGGGGTGATGGATCGTGTGATCTGTTGCGATGCAAGTTTTTCGTTCTTTTGGTTCTCGTTGGCTGCAGCGATGGATACTTGAACATTTTTATCAGCCAGGCTCAGGTTATGAAACTGTTGGGTAAGTAGCCACCTATTTTTAACTTACACAGTTTGTTGAAAAATCAGTTACTTTGAAAAGGCAAAGAAACAGAGGATAACAGGCTTCCTTTTATTTAAATTTCTCGTTGCAAATTTACTTCGTACGCTTGCTATTGCTAATGCTCAATTCTATTCTATCTTGAAATGTTTCTTTTTCTTTTTTTTTCCCAATAAATATTTTTCTCTTTGTAGATATATATTATCGTGTATCGTTTCAAAGCTGAGAAGCTTCTTTTTCGCTCAAGATTTTAATTATTTAACATTTGGAATAAATCTTAACCGCCTTTAAACAAATATGTAAACGAATGTTCTTAAAACTTAAGATGTAAGCTATATGTCACAACTACGTGTTCCCGAACTTCGTTATAATTTTCAATTGTCTTATCGCTACGTTAGCCGAAAACCTAGCAACGATACATTTGAGTGGTATACGTTCAAACTGCATATTTTTCTTTAAATAGATAGTTTTGAAAATATAATTTAAAAAGTAGAGCCACTATTCTATATATCTATTTTTTTATATTACGTCCATTCTGTGCACTATTGTGCAAGAGCTAGATAAGAAACGAATAAAGAAATATGCACATAGAAATATGTTATGCTGTAAGCGGAGGGTGAAAAGTCCTCTCGAAAAGTTATTTTCTACAAATGTCCGGTCCTCTAATTAGAACTTTCAATTAAGACGAAAGTGAAACAACGTGCCTGCTCGTTATGGGACGAATTTAAAAACACAAGAGGACTCGATGGTAGTTTGAAGAAATCTTGCGTTCGCGGCGGCCGTTAACGGATCTCGTTACAAGTGTAACGTTTTGTCATCGTCGAAAGCGAAAGAAAGAGCGGCGGAATGGATGAGGAGATGAGCGTGACAAATTAAATGCAAGCATTCTATCGACGTAGCGGCGACCATATGGTCGAAAGAACCGCGAACTCTCAATTAACTTGCCATCGATGCTGCTTCGGCAAAATCTATAGAGATAAACTAAAACTACGTTCGCAATGGGTGTGTATCGTGAACTTTTAATTAGAATCGTTGCCCGACCGTTCGGTAACGAGTCACGACCGCGTATGATTATCGAATTAACGATAAGCTTGATGAACGATGCTGAATTTAGCAGTGCGCGAATTTAACATTGCCTTAATCGCATCGAATCCTCCTGGTCCGGCATTTTTAATGGAGTGCCAAGCAGCGTCGGAAAAAATGTCATAAACTCGTTTACAATCAGGAGTGAAATAATCCTGTGTGAAAGACTGAATTGAAATTATGGGATTGGGTTCACCTTGCCGGGTTTTGTCGTATAACTGTACCTTTTTAAAGAATAGTTTAGCCTAGATTATAACACATCGATGTGAAACACGATGTCGTAATAATACTTTTGATATTTTCGCCGCAGATCTTAATTAAAATCGTGGAAAGTGAATCCAAATACGGAAACCCAATTTTTAATTCTAACGGATCTAAGTAGGTTTCTATTCGATAAAAAACGGGTTTTCTGTTTTAAATCAATGTTATCGTTGTATCTAATACTTATATAGAAATATATATATAATTATAAACACATTTTGACGATGTTCATTGCACGATTACTACTACGAAACCGAAATCAATGCAACTGTAGAAAAAGGAAATATATCGATCGAGTTATTTCTTACCTTGATCGGATACTTTAATTTCTATTTAAAACAAACTATATTTTTATTGCGTGAGAGACGACAAAGTAATTTGTTAAAGTTATTTCGCGATCCTATTTGTATCGAAAGAAAAATTTATTACGAGATGAATAATTTTCCGAAACTTAACTTTGTTCGTAACAAATCATCGTTACGTAACGTTTCATTGTGACGTTGTTTAAATTTCAAACGTTAAATTGCATTTGAATTGGAAAATTTATCGTTTCCTTATTTTTCTGCGGCAGTTTGATTTACGACGCCGGTCGTAGAACATACGTTCCAGCCATTTTCCTTCAATTTAAGACCATTCCAAACCGCGTTTCCCACGCTTTCTTCGAAGTGCAGCTAAATCGCACTAGGAGTCGGCGAGCTGCGTGGAATACACGGTGGGATCTGTGGTAGGAGGCGTTCGTTTTTGATGGTCAGCTACGCACACACAGCAGAGACCTGTGTACCGTGCCGCACGTACTTAGTCTCTATTCCATTCGATATCACTTTACGGTTCCATGATTCATACGCCTCTATCTGGCTGAACGTAGCGAGCCTATGTACACACAGCTTGGACGCGTCACTTTTCTGCTAGCGGAAAAGAGGAAAAAGTGGAATAGCTGTATTTACGAGCGAGCAGCCGCTCGTGACTCTTCGAAAATCGAGCCAATCCCAGTGTCGCGTCGCTCAAAATGGCTCCATCGCTCATTTCTGGTGTCAATGGTCTTACGGTCGGATATCTGTGTGCTTCTCCACGGTTTTGCGTTAACACCGATACGTCGTTATCCAACGGTTAATAGAAGCAGTAGGATGCAGATCGAAACGAGTGCTACGAATTTGAGCCTGCCTGACTGATATCGTTGAGCCATACGTGATATCAGGTAAATTATGCAAAATTGCTGCCAAGTTCTTCGGGTTCTTTCGTATTTAAGTTTTGAATTAAAAACGAAGATAACATCTCCATACTTCGCAAAGCACGTTGATAAAGATATTCTTTTTTATTTGATAACGTCGTTGTTCCCGAAATATAGTCGTTTTGCGCAAAGTCCGTATTACGTCGTGGAAAATCAAGAAAATAACCGAGGCAAGAGAAACTGTTGTTTCGTCCTTCCGTAGTTAGAAAATTTGTCGACTCTCGCCAAGTCTTCGTCTTCTCGAAACAATTTCCCTTGAAAGAAAAAAAGGAAAGTCACCTCTTACTCGAATCTACGACGTTGAACGTCTCAAGTTGTTCGAAGCTACGTTGGCATCGACCAAGGTATTCAGGTGTCTTGAATACTTGGCTCAAACTTATCAGTCGTCGGCTCGACGAAAATACGCCCGCACCACAGCTCCTACGGAGCATAAAACCGTGGGCTGTCACCTTGAAAAATGTCTGATACGGGACGATGCAACTTTAAACCGTTAGTCTTCGTCGACTGGTTAGCCGTGGTGCAAGGATCTTGAAACATCGGCGAACGAAACGACGTGTAACCATGGTGTGCCGCTACGTCGTCGGAAAGAATGGTGGCTTTAGAGTCGATTTCTCAGCCAGCTAAGCACCCGTGGAACCTAACGGACGACGTAATCCTCGTCAGATCTTGGATCCTTCCGGCCCTCGTCCCCTCTTCCACTTGACCTCCGTAAACGTGCAAGCTGCGGAGAGAAGAAAGAGAAAGGGTTGATCGCGTCGTGCGAGTTGCGACCCACCGGGGGCGCGTTTAGTCGCCCGAGCTCTCGAAAGTCACTTAACTTAGATTGCACGAACGAAATGACTTTAGTTTCCCCGGAAAACTTCGTTTCGCTGGCGGAGCATTGCTCGAAAGCACCGAAAAAAGAAGGTAAAAGGGAAGACGAGCAAGAATGCACGGTGACAGAGAGCGAAAGGTAACCGGAGAGAGGGCGGCGAAGTAGTAGCATCGACGAACAAAGCGCGAGTGGAAGAGAGACAGACGTACGCAGACAGAAGATTCGCTGTAGCCTGAAGCAGACAGCCCTGCTCGAGCACGGAAATACAAGTACATCATTGGCTGACGCCTCTCATCGTGCGAACTCGGCACGTATTCCGGAGAAAGTTTCAAACATTTATACAGGCTACGCCTGCCGTTCGATGGAGGACTTGCAGCGTACTGTGGTTATACAGATGGAGCACAAGGACTATTGCGAAGCTAGTTAGAGAATCGAAAAAGTAAGTTTTCAACTGTGAAACGGGCACAAGCGTGGAAACGCCACCGAATTGGAAGTTACTCGCCGGATGTTCCGTGTTAAACGGATACCTTATTGCAAGTATTTCACAATTATTTTAAGGTGAACGAAACTGAACGAAATTTTAGGGTGAATTGAACTACGGCCATGAAACGAGATCTTTGCTACTTAAGAACGCGGAGATTCTACATCTTTTATATTATACTCCTTAAATATTTTTAGGTAAAATTATAATATTGCGGAAGCAGCGAAATATTTTTTAAATATTTTGAAACTCTTAATGCACAGATTTAATATAGAGATTTTGTTCATGGTCGAACCGACGCTTCGTGATAGCCTTCGTAATAGCCTTCCAAATTACGCATGTTTTACGCATGTTTTACGCATTTTTATTTGTAATTTATAACAATTTCTTATTTATTAACAAGATACCTAATGTTTTCTCGACAAGAAGTTCCTGGCGTCGTTACGAAAAAGAACGCACTGCCGTTTCCACGATTCGAAAATTATTCAAACTTTTCTCATCTAAACTACATTGTAATGAATGAAGTTGAAATCTATCAGTGCCAAACCCAGCGAATACGGCGGACGGGAAATTATGTTCCCCTGCGATTCCAATATCTTTTTTGCATTACTATCGCTGCATGTAGTACCATGTTATCACAGATATATGGATAGGAGGATATTTTTCCGATTCATTGGGAATACCTGCTTTATTTTTTGTCGATGCAGATGAAATTTGCATTTATCGCTACTTGAAACAAATAGGCAACCTTTAAACGTGTGTGGCTTCCCAAATAATATAATAAAGCAATAACTTAGTAAATGAAATACTTTAGAATAATTGCTATAGAAACGTCTGAATAGCATTTTCAAATCCGTTTAGAGTTTTATGCTGCTTTCTTCTATTTATGCAATAACTTCTGCGATAATTTATAACTTATTATAACTAATAACTAGCCGCTATAAATACGTTAGTAGTGAATTACTTCGCACATATTCTATAACGTGCTTCTTAACATTAAACTTTTACGTGTTTTTTATAATATCGATCGATCGGATATCGTATCGTTGACCGATAACTACGTTTCATTTTCGATGAATAATAATAATATGCCTTTACAAACTGAAATTGCATTTACATACATACATAATATGCTTTTACATACACACATAATATGTCTTTATGTACATAGATTGTGTCATAAAATCTTTTCCATAATCGGTTAAAAATACGTATTTTAACGAAAAACTATTTGCCTGTTCTTTGTCAATTAGATACTTTTGGCAGAAATTTTCTTTCAGATAGTATTTCTAAAAGAAATTACACTATTTCAACATTTGTAATATTTGCAAAGAGAAATATTTTTCATCAACCTGATATAACGTATATAACACAAATTGATACAACATTATTATAAATGTTTATTTGAATTATCTTCGACACGAATATGTGTGAGTAAGATCGGCGAGTAATTGGAATTTCTCAAGTATCCATTAACACGATCACACGATTACTTTTTAATTAATCATAAAAACGAGTAATAACGCTTCTATCGAAAGAATTTCCTTTCGAAATTTTTAACGTATTAAACGTATGTACGTTCACACGCATGATCATACATACGTTTATTTATGCATTTAACAAATATTATTGCAAGAAAGTCATATCGTGTATTGATTAAATGTTCGACAATATACACATGCTCTTGAAATATCTTTTATGTTCGTAATTTCGTAAATATATATTACACATTAAAGTGTCGAACACTTTCGACGCATTTCATCGGTTACCGATCGAACAAATATTTTTCAGCGATTAATCGAAATTGGACAAAAGGGATTCCTACGTGTATGGTATATCCGGATGGCGCACGCGGTTGAACGTCCACCGTGAAGATAAGCTAGCGGCGAATAAAAAATATTGCGCGTAGAGAGGACGCAATAGCGAAATTTTATGGTCGCGTTTAAAATTCGTGGTCAAACAATTTTTAATTAAATCGCCGACGTGGATTAAGCCGCCGCGAAGGTATATACCCGTTTATGCCGGGCAGAAATATTTTCCCAGACGGTACAACCTCTGTGACGGTCGACTTGCGCGTGGCATTCAACCTTTTGGCAAATTATTCGCTGACTAAAGCTCGCTGCGCGTCCGGAGAAACAGCCGGTCGAACACTTTCAAATTACCGGGTCCTGGAATTGATTTTTAATTTGCTCCCAGACACGGCGGTGCGTGCAGCGCAATCGGTTTCAGTGTGTTTGCTTCGTCTGGACCGCGAAACAAACCGACCGACAAACAGTCGGCAGCGTGTTCATTCTCGTTGACTGTCGGGGCAAGCTCGTAAAACAACTCCCGTTGATATTTCGCTACGACCTCTGTCAGTGGAAACGACAAGGGGAAAATCACTTATTCCAGAAGAACGCGTTTGTTGGAAAATCGTGCGACAGTTCTTACTCTCTGAAAGTGTTCCGCAAACTCCTATACGCGAACATTGTTCGCACAGACGCTTTTCCAAAGTCATTTTCCAATTTTAAATGTGATTTTTTTTTATGGAAATTAAGGAAATCAATTTTTTTGTTTCATTATCTCAAATGTAACGTATAAATTAGTATTCTAGGGTTACTAACGACCGATTGACACAGATTTTTGTACCGATAATAATAAATTTATCGTGCGTATTTAATTATTGATTGTTGAAAATAAAGGGAGAAGAAAAAGAAGAAGAAGAAGAAGAAGAAGAAGAAGAAGAAGAAGCCAGCGAAGCAGAAAAAAGTACATATTGTTCTGAAAAATAAGTTTATGTACGTGCTATTTCGTCTTGTTCCTTTCGTATGATTTTCTATTCATGTCACACGTTCGGAATGTAGCAACGTGTTTCAAGAAACGAAGTTAGTATTTCCAATGATACAATATTATTTTAAATTGAGAGTAAGAGAAATAAACACGATACCGTCTGACAATTAATATAATAAAGTTTTGCAATATCTTGCAAACGACGAGTTTGTTCGATTATTTTAATGTTTTTATTCGAGAACGCGTGACTCTATTTTAATGGTAAAACGTAAGTTGTTTTTTTTTTTTTTTTGGTGTATCGTCTGATTTGGAACAAAACTGAACGGTCTGGAATCGTTCAATATTTTGGCCTTTCTTACTATCGAATATTATTAACTATGTGAGGCATACCGTGTCAATTTTATAACGAATTGACCAACTTTCTGTATAATGTACACGTAGTTTCGCTGCTATTCCAAACTCGGCAAGTTTAACCCCTTTGAACAGTAGACGGAACATTAAATGGAAAGCCACCTATGATGGATGTTGCTTTCTATACAAGTGACTGATTTATACAGTAGTGGTCAAGAAATCCGTTCAATTAAAGTAAACGTAAAACACAAAGAACGTTTTCCTCAAAGATCCAACTTTTACCTTTTCGGTTGTTCATACGGTTGTAAATCATCTACGCGTAACTTACACTTGCCATTGATGTCACTTTTGGTATCGGAAGATTTAAACAACTTACAAAATCTTCGTGCCATCGAAACTGTGACTAACATTGAACGAAAAATTGAGTGGAAGCCTTTTCTTCTGCGTATTTGTGATTGAAGCAAAGCTCGATGAAAACTTGTATAAAAATGTACAGAAAATTAGTATAAAAAAAAGAATGGAAGAACGAATGAATGCACATCTTTTATTAACGCTGACCATGCGGAAAACGCAAAGTCCATATGAAATATGCGGCTCGATGCCAAGGGATTAAAAATTCAATCGTAAAACACGATGGAAATTAATACAACGTTTTATTTTCCGATATTTCATTTGTTTATGTTAAACGTATTTAAAGGGATAAATGATAAAAAGTTCGTTATGGCAAAAGTTTGTCAAATCGTTTGCTCGTGTGGCCGATTTTGAATTTCTCAGACTCAAGCGTTAAACTATTTCATCTAGTATTTTGAGTACAAGTATTTGGAAAAATGCTCAAAGTATTCCGATCGATAGTTCCGTATAAGGTTCTTGAGGTTTGATGTTCGCAACGTTCAATGCAACAAAATCTCGAGCTGTTCGTCGTTCCCAAAATTTTTGTCCCGAGTTTATGTGCCGAACAATTCTTTGAAATCCAGTAACTTGATTTTCACTCGCTAAAATCATTTTTACGATTTTCACGACCTTTGCCTAACTTTACCTAAATTCAGGATAAAGAGAATATATATGGACGTTTGACTGACATTTGTTCCGTATTTACTACGACAATTGAGAATCGACTAAGAATAAACTACTAATGTTTCTATATCGTATATATCTGTGCCATGTTTGGTCGCATGGTTTTTACGTAGAAGCGACCAACGATAGACGATATACTCGATTCCAGGAGCAATTACCTTTTTGCGTCGCCTTCGCGGTGTCTTCCCAATGTCCATTTCGTTCGCCGTGATCGAGATAAATGTCGATCGATGGAGTTTGAGAGAAGGACTGAACGTCAGGTTGTTCGTACCTATCGTTCTTGAACGATACTGGACGAACGATAGACTTAGGAATTCGATTCTCAATCGACGACGTGAATGTGTCGAAGGGATGATTAATCATTCGGTGTGTTACAAAAATATTGGTAAAAAGAGTTCCTCGTCGGTGGATGAGCGGGTGCGGGAAGGTGAATAGAAGCGCGACGTTTCGGCCCTATCAATTTCCACAAGTACACAGGGCTGCAAGGAACGTTAGCCAAATTGCAGCAGTTTGCCGACGGGTAGATCCGGCCAGACGATAACGTAAACCGCCATGGTTTATGGCTGAGCGATCTGCCGTGTCTCGTGTTTGTGCACACGCACGGTTGAATGCGTACGAATACGCGTTTGTACCTGTAGATTCACATATTCCGTCGATATGTGCATAAATACAGGACATACGTAGACGCAAGTGCAAATACATTATGTATTGATACAGCCGCTGGCTCGGTGGAGCCGCGCGATTGATACGCGTACACACGGGATACGTTGTCGTCTTAAATAAGCTACGAGGAATCTGGAGGTAAAGATTTACGATTTACCCCGAGCACTGCGGTCGACTAAGAATTATCGTTACTAAGTATATCGTACATTGGCACTTTGTTTTCGTATTATCGTACACTGTACGTAGTATAATAAACGAAAATATTTAACTACCTATTTATATGGATATTATATTACGCGTTTACGATAGTTGGTAATTGACTGAAAATAAAGCAAAGAACGTGTAATTTCCTCACTTCCGATAATTCGTTTCGGTTATCGGACAACTACTTGGGATAAATAATTTAATCCTATTAAGTTCAATCATATTAATGTAGTTATTTATTACCGTTATTCAATCACAATTATATCGGATTTAATCTACGATATTGTCACGTTTACATGCATTTGGAATAATTCATGTAATAATACAGGGATTTCTAATTAATTGTCTGTCGTAAAGTGCCATCCCATTAAACATAATATGTACAATTAAGTACGAATATTCTCCTACAGTTCCAGCATAAAAATGGAATCTTTGTTGGAGAAGATAAAATTTCATAGAGTCTGTGTTAATAGTAGGTTCCCATATTATTATTGCTTATTACGTTAAGGGTCCGTTCAATTTACGTCGAATTATGTATAAAATTTTATATCGAATAGTTTATTGTAATTATAGCTTATGTTTTTTTAACGGAGCAAAGAAACAGCGTTGGTATTTAAGCCGTTAAAGGAATAATAAAGATTCAAAGTATTCGGAATGAATGACACGAAATAACCGATTTCCGGTAATTCATTGTGAACGATGCACGAATATAGGAGAAAAAATTACGGGTACCGAGAGTGTTCGTTTATTCTTGCGGTGAAATAATTGATCGATAATACAGCTTATCGACGGTGTTCGATGGAATTTGTCGAAAGTTAGATTCAGCTTGATACAATTTCAAAACGTAAATAGCTTAAATTGTACGTTAATTATAATTAATTATTTAAGAACATAAGTATCAATTGAAAGGTACCTGACTTGGAACGTAAAATATCTTACAAGTCATTTATTTCTGCTTTACTCGTTTGATATTTTTATTTAACCTACGTTACCCAATTTACGTTGATATTGTATTCGTATTTGCACGTTTGAAAGTACTATATGGCATCTAATACTATCGTTACATCGCGAACACACTACTCTATATAAAGAAATAGCTATGTATCAGGATACGTAGACTGCAAATATTGAACAGCTGCTCACAGCGGTCACCAGATGCTGCAAGTAAGTATCGACGACCAAGATACCGTTAAGTAGTCATCGAAGCGTTCGAGTTTCCCCGATGCAGATAGATAGAGGCAAGGTTACACTAATTATCCGATTCCTTTAGTACGTTCGTTTAGTTTGGAAATTACTTAACCAGTAAAACGCAATAGTTAATCTCCATCTATTAAATGTTGTATCCGATCATGTTGTATAGAATCAGTTTGTGCGTTTCGTTACGTAACACATTTCCAGACAGTCAATTTTCAGTCCAACTATTCTATCATCATACGCTACCATCTTCGTCCATCCGTTGGTATTCTATTATAAAGCACATTTTAGAAGAATATAGATTTAGAAAAATATCGTACTCTATGCGATAAAATATTAGATTTGTATGGCCATAAACATTGATATTTTCTTACATCGCCTGTTCAAAAGATGACAACGTACGAGATTTGCGTACTAATTTCTCAAAGGAATACGAATATCGTGAGTTTTTACAGTTGAGACCATACATTCCAAAACGTGATAAATTCACCATCTATCAAAAATATTAATTTTTTGTAACCTTTTTAAATTCTCCGTCAATCTTGAAAGTTCTTTTTGCGAGAATTACCTATCATCTATCTACATGTATATATACAGTTTTACTTTGTTTATATTTAGAACATTGTCAATATTTTGATTAAAAGAATCGTAGAATCACAAACTTGGGCGTCTACTTTGGGGGATATTTAATGGGGATCTAATTTTTATAAATTCTTTAGACGAATCGCTTAAACGATAAGAAATAACGTTTACTACGTTCATTCGTTGTACCAAATACCATTTTCGTATAAAGTTATCATTTGTAGCTTCTTTCGTATATTTCTGTAATTCCTATATCGAGTTTTCCAAGCATAGGTACTCGATGATTTTGGATCGGTCGATGATAAATACTTGTTCGTACTTTAAGACTTTGCAAACTATAATGGTATTTCATTGTTACGAGTCTATGGCTGCGTAATTAGATCAAAGCGCCTATGCATCTCGATTATAATCCTACTCGATTTAATAAAAAGAAAAAAGAAAAAAAAAAAAACAAAATGTCTCGGGAAAGTGCATATAGAGACAATGTGAATTTGTTATTCATTGAAAATTTTGAAAGGTTTGATATTTTTATTTCTCAAAATTAACGCTTGTGATTGTTAGAAGATCAGCGTGTAAATCTATCGTAGTATGTATATTAGTTATTGGCAGATCGGTATCCTTCGCTATCGTCGGGAAGTGTCTTAAGAACGAGATTTTTGTTTCGTCTTAACAATTTTTTTATTTTTCTACTGAAAATGTTATACAAATAATTTACACTCGTAGTATCAAAAAGTAGTTTCTTTGACATTGCTAGCATCGATTGTAGAACTTCAAATCGTTAACTCGAATCTCCAACTTTGATTCGTCCCTTTTGAGATTTATACGCGAACTCCACATTGACAAGCATTGTTATGATTTTGCAGGCGGTAGAGAAGCCGAGAAACATAAATAATTCGTAGAAAGAAGAAAATATTTTGCAACGATGTACCGATTCTACCGGCGAGCGTTATTTCACTATTGTCTTACACCGTGGGACGCGGAATGGGAAGAATTAATTTGACAGCGCAACGTCGTTCTTTATCTCGTCGTTCTTCAACGAATTTCATCGCGTGATGTACTCGCGCCGTAAATAACGCGATAGAACGTGCATAGCTTGGTCGAAACTTGGTTCGTTTTCTCCATTGGTCCGCAAGACCGAAGAAAACCGTACAAAACCAAAACCGAACAATGAAAAAAGAAAGTTGAAATTGTGCCGATATGAATGGAAGGACAGGCGGATGTGCAGGTATATAATGGCTGGCAAGGAGGCTGGATTTCACGAAATATACGGTGATCGATGGGCAACGAACGTGACGAAGCTTCCTCCGCGCTGTCCACTTGACGCTGAATGCAGTGGTTGCGCGTGTAAGAGGATGCGTCGCGATTAATACGTCGACCGGCAAGTATGCAGGTGATTTGCAATCCAATCGACGAACGTCGACCATCGGCCGCCATCGGGCTGGTTTACATGGGAAATTTATATACGGACAAACACGAACGCGTTGGCGATACACGAGCTTCCATATCCGTGATTCCGTACATATTTACACGTGTCTCGCATCGACGAGCGCGCGTGATTTACGCAAACACTCGCGAGAACGGAAGACGCGTCAAAATTTATTCTCCCCTCGGATCATCGATCCGTCGATGAAACGAGTTAAGCCTCGCGATCGCCTATTTGCACGGCAAATTAATATATGTTCATCAGCCATTTCTCTGTTTGCCGGGACAATTTCGTTGCCCGGAGTACGGACGGGTTATGTTTGTGAAGTGCAGTCGTTTCACCTCGCTACCAACCCTGCCCACCGCCACGCCGCACCGCACCGCGCGGTGCCATCCAGTTCCGCGCCGTTTCGGGAATATCGCGCGGAGATGCGCGAACACGAGAATAATATAAATCTCGGCGAATATAAACTATATCGATGTCGACACGAGCAAACACGAAAATTATCCAAGTTATTTTAATCGTTCGAAATTTTATTCTCCCTCGAAGCATGTAGATATATCGGGGAATTCACGGTGGACGCGTCTAGCCGACGCGTTTGTGTGGAAAAATACGATTTATCTGATTCGCAGAGGCATTCCAATCCAGCTAACTGTTCGCATTACTCTCGAGTAGTTGCATCGTTCCCGTTCGAATACATTAGGAACCGGAGGATCAATAAACCCCCTAATGGCGAGGAAAATGGTATTAGGGATTTTCCTTTAATCCGCAAGCCTGACCTCGTCGCTGCTAAAATGTCTAGCTAACAGCGCATAGTTTTCTCCTAATAGTCTGAAATACTTTCCTTAATTGTTTCATCTGATACCGTTAATTTCGCAAATTGTATCAATTATAATTATAATTGTACATAGCTTTCGCTACACTTTTCCTACGCATACCCGATTATATCTTTCCTGAAAGACGAAGTTTGATTTCAAACGTTCAACATTAATATCCTGCTATAATACATATTATTCGCAATCGAATAACACGAAGCTTACTCGGCATTTTTAGGACCATCGATCGAGCCGAGGTGCCGTCGGTTTTCATGTGACATATGGTACGTGCCAAATGCATGGTGCACGAATAACGTGTCCACAGTGGTTTAGCACGTTTGCACATAAATATGTAGGTATGTGCGTATTAGCGATATAGTAGTGAGAAAATAAAAGGGAAAGGCAGGCAGATTTAGATAAATTTAAGCGTGTAGTGAAAAGGATTATGAAAATTGCTATCACGGAGTGCTCTAGTATCTTAGAACGATACGTCGATACAAGCTTATCAAACTTGTACTTGTACTTGTAAACTTGTCAACCGATCATCGTGAAAATTTCAAATCTAGGAAGATGCTTTTAATATCGTCGTTTGTCTCCCATGTATCTGCATATTTTCCGTTTAATCCTACAACTTTTTCCCACCTATCTCTAATTAACTGATTAACTGATTAATCCGATTAATTATGGAACTAACTAATCGCCGCAGCTTTGGCAATTAAGTTCGTCGGTGTTTAGATTCAATTTAACCTGTTTGACGCGTTTCTCGCGTTTGTAAGCATTCGGCCATTTAATTACAGTTGATAATTTACTTTGAGAAATTTACTTCGACATCGCATGAACTGTTTATTTCTACGGTATCGTAAGATGTATTATGCGGATCATAAGTATTAGACCACCTATTCGCTATACTTATCGGAGACCTAACAAATTTTACTTTATTTGGTAATATGTACCTTACATTATTGGACAAATATGATGCAAATGAAATGACGGCCATATAATAAAACAACTAGAAAATGAAAGCAGTGGAAAGCATCGAATTTATACTAAATATCAGAAGATGTGCTTATATCTTTATACTTATTGTCGGCAGTATATATTGTCGGCCAATTTTATGTGCAAAATAACGATAATAGCGCTGCGTGAGATAGTATTAACAAGGCGATAGGGAACCACCGATATTGCATCGATACGACGTGTGCTAATATCGATACGTGTATCGTTAAGTATATGTATGTACATATTGCAATTATGATTGGATATCCTTTGTGTATCTAATACAGATTGGCTACAATATAGCACATTTGTGCAACGTGGCTTTGTACGAGTGTACGAAGTACACGCGTGTCTGAAACGTCTTGAATAGGATTTGCAGTTAGGATTGAAATCTATTTCCATGACATAGATAGAACTTCTTCTATTTGTATACGATACGTACACGTATACATGTACGGCATAGATTTACCTATTTCGGATATAATAATTTTCATATAGCAGAGAAACGTTTACGTTGTTTTATTCGATTAAAATCAAAAGAAACTTGGTAACGAATCCGCGATATAGAATACTTACAATAGAGATATCCATGTCGTATGTAAGGTATAATTTCATAACCTATTTTCCATAAGTATCCTATGATATTTATGTAAGGATTTATGTGTATGCTTACGTATTAACTTACTCGTTTACTTTTATACTGTACTGTTCTCTGTCATTGCACCATTACATTGTCACGAAACGATTCAGAATATTCGTACAGGTTGTTAATTTTATTAAAGTTACCAAAATGAAAGAAAGTTTGAAATCATTGTGTCGCAAACTACCCCAAGCTTACTCCAAGAACCCTTTTCTACGATAAAAACGAAATAAAAAATGTATAAAAACGAAGCTTTCCCGGTATTAAAAATTCTCCAAACTATTCAGTCGAGAGAAGAGAGTAATATCCGCGCACAGCATAAAATATTTTCCGTTATTCATCGATCTCTGTAATAATAACGGGAGGAAACTGTAAATGCTTCTCGTGCCAGTCGTAAACGGAGGAGTCGTAAGTAAAAAATACCGGTTAAAAAAAGGATGCGTTGTGCCGAGCAAATAGCGTTCGTTCGCATTCACGACGTTTCGACGCGCGCAATTTTTAGCCGGAACATTTTTTCACGCAACGTTACGTTTGCTCGGTCGCGTACGTGAAGTATTTCAACGTGCACGATGCAAACTAGCGCGCCTATACAAATGGAGCGACGAAGTACTCTCGTTGGTAAAATATTAGACTTGCCGCGCTCGCAAAGTGGTCGAGCTATAATGCTCGTACAAACAACGACGGTGGGCCTGGAGGATAATGACGATGACAGGGAAATGTCGCGTTTCGAAAAAGAACCGTGCGTTCCCTGCGACGAATGGAAATCAGAATGCGTAGAAAATCGTCGGATGGCCATGCGGCGTGCGCCTGCACATATTGCAAAACGGTCGTACTTGTCGAACTCTATCATCGCATAAAATCGGCCTGCAGGCGTAATACCCGTTCCGCTGCGTCCAATGGAAATTGCTCGTGATCCTCCGACACTTTTTATGTTTCCACCCCTCTGCACTCGCTCGTTCGTTCTGGCTTTTTTCTTCACTGCCGTTGTCTTTTTCTGTCGTTTCGCCAGAATCTTCCCTCTAATACCATGTACTTTATCGTTTTCAGCTGAGCTACTACCGATGTAGCTGGTCCACTAAAAAATTCATTAGGTGGATAACGCGCCCGTTTTACTTCTTATTTCACTCGTAGCGCGGGTGATTCTCGTAGAACAAATGAACTTTTCATAGTCCCTTAAATTGCATCGTTCAACGATGCCGTCATCTGTTAAAAAATAATTCTGCTTTTTATAAACAAAGTATATCGTCGTCTTTGAAACGATACCAGTCGTTTGACCTTTTGACTCTGTAATAAAACGATCAAGAATTAGATTAGAATGTAGAATTTTGAAAATAATTACCTCTTTACCCACCCGTTTGCTCTACATTTTTCATATCAGATACAAATAATACGTACATAACGATTGCGTCATTTAATGGCTCGTTCGAGTATATCTCAGCGTATACCGCTAAAGAGTTAACCGTTCTCTATCGATAACTGTCTATTATTCTCTTTATATCTGACGCATATTGATTCTCTAATTATACATATTACTGTATCGGCGCAATATCATTGGATTTCGAATCATTGTAGCCGACTAGTTTCTAACATCGAAATCCGCATGCGGTATTTCTAATGCAGTTTTATACAGACAGTAGGTGCGGCGGTGTCGACCAAGGGTACAAAAATATTATTTCACTAACATTAACGTAGTTTTTGTTAAGCTAGAGTACGAAGGAAATGCGGTAGCGAACGAGCACTTCGTCATTGTATACGTGACTGTTTTCTGAGTTATATCGGAAACAAAATAACAAGTGACACGTTGTATTAAAAATCAAATTTCTCATACATATCACACGTAAACGAGTTATTAATACAAATTTCCTTATTATTATTATTATTTATAATATTATTTATAACGCAACGTTATAAATTTTGATATTTTGGTCTCTTGTTAATAACATTTTTGGTAGAATTTTGCGGTATAATTGCATTAAAAAAGATTGAAAATTTATTACAGTTTCTCTGGTAGGTACCTAATAAATACTGTCATTAGTTGTGCGAAGCAACGATGCGATGAATATACGCGTTGATACACCATACCATGTCGAATGCAATTTAAAACGAACGGCGCGGGTGTTAATTATAATTTCTGGCAACTCGATGACTTTCTATAAATCGCCAGTTTGAAACAGGCCTCTGCAGCGCATTTTTGCTGATCGAAAATGCATCGTGGAAAAGCTCGACACGTCTGGGAAAATAAATAATTGAGCGCTTCGAATGAATATTCAATAGGCGGCGACTCGTATTTACCGTTTATTGCTGATACGCAGATCGTCCACGATATCGATTTTCTGTACTGGTTACGATAATCGATAATCCGTAGGTGGCTACTACGAGATATTAGAAATTTTATTTATTAGAGGTTAACATTAGACTTACGAATCTTCGTTACGTACGTAGATAATGGGCGATACTCACGAAAGTGGGAAATCGTATGCGGCGAAGGTATTGGCGCGTGGATTGGGCAGATGTATCGATAAGCGAGCAGGGTGTTGCCGTGCGTAAATCCGGCGTCAAGAGTCAGAGATACGGAATAGAAGGGAATCGTCGAGAGAATCGTAGAAGTGGTAGGTGCATTGCATCGCCGGCTGCAGTTGGCAGGATAACGGCAGGATAGGAAGAGGGGAAGGAAAGCGAGAAGTTCTTGACGTCTGCGCGAGGATCCTTTCGACGCAAATCCAATTCGACAAGCCTCGTACGTAACCTGCAACGCGTCGTCAAGGAAATAAATCCAGTGACGAGTGTCTAAAGCAGAATTCCGCTTAGAACAGCCGGCAACTTGCCGAGACTTATGAGAAAGCATCTATCGTCATTAATGCAGAAAGCACAAAGGAAGGGAAACGTTCGATTTGCTGCCATGGAGAAATTGACGAAAGTTTATTCTCCACTTGGTTATGTCTGAGATTTGTAGCTATTGTTAGAGTTGTCTACGAGGGGATACCGTGCAAGCCACGTTCCGAGGCTGAATCAAGCTGAACAACATATTCGAAACGAATGATCGTAAATTTGTTAAGGGGAGAGTAACGATTGAATTTGCGATAAAATATCAGAGGCATCGAGAGCGAAGGTGAATCGACCGAATAATTCGTGAATAGCGAATATGCGGAAAGCATAAAAAACGTAGCTGGAAAACTTGCGAGTATCTACCTACATACCTCTATAGAGGATAATTTTAGCAACTAGGTCAGACTATATAAAGTTTTGTACTTTTGATCGAGTTCTTCTACGTTATGACATAAGGCGTATCCGCGCACTTACAAAGCACGATTAAAATCATATGACTTCCTTTACGTAAATTTATTCTTCCGATTGTGTTCTAAATGGAACGTACAAAACGATATGTATCTTTTCTACCGTTTCAAAATTAGGTTTCCTAGTTCGACGTGATTTCCTAAGTACGCATCATAAAATAAATATTTTATCGAATTTTAAATCACGTAAAACTGTACGATCGATTTATGATGAAACGTTGGTTTAAAGTGCATGACCGCCTATGGTAAATTTGTCATAAGATGTTCCAAAAAGTAAATTCTGCGGTAATATCCAACGTATATCTAATTATACCGTTACATAACGTGTATGGTAACTTATTTCCATTGTTCCTACAATTATGTAAGTAAGTTGTAAATTATGTAAGCGTGTTTCTATTAAAAATAATGTTACTTTGCGTTTGAAGTTAGCTTAAATAGCGGGAAAACCGTACTACTTACGGGATGCCTCGAAAAATTTAAAAGTATAAATTTTTATACCCGGATAAATGTTCTTTCTTCATTTCGCAAGTAGATAATCTCTTTTTTATCTAACCACTTTTTTAAACCATCCTATATAGCAGAAAGAGAAATAATATTTCGATTGACAGAATTAGCGGCAACGAAAATGCCGCTCAATTCCGTTTCTGTCGACAATTTAACTTTCTCGGTAGAAGAAAGTTCTGATTTCGTTGTTTCCTCCGCGTCCCTTCGATTCAGGCGAAAAGAAATTGTTCCGGCAGTATTCGTCAATTAAAAATTCCGACTGGCTGCCGAGCTTCCCTAATTATCGCCGGTGCCACGAACGGTATGATGGGTTCCTCGATCAGCGACGGTTAATTAAGAAACCGTGGTAATCATCGACGAGTTTCGAGAACGAAGCGAACAGTCTGAAGAAGGAAGCTTTTGTGCGGACGCTTACCGCTGCCTCGTTGTTTTTTTATCCATCAACTTTCTTTGTACCATTTTCCCGTTTTCCTTTTACTTTCTTTTTCCACGTGAATCGGTAAGAGTAGAAAGGTAAAAGAAGAAGCAAAGATGGTTTCGCTAAATCCGTTCTCTGTCTGTTGCCTATTGACGGCTATTTCCTCCAGCTAAATTGATAATTGTTCTCGCTTCTTTCCTCGTACTTCACCCTCGCACTTTATTTGTTTGGTTTAGCAACGCGCATCCTTTCGTACGTTATTTCGCGCTAGCCAAGGATGATATCTTGTTTCGTTTCTAATATCGTTCTATCTGAACAAAGAGTGATAGAAATATCGGAACATCGTGGAGGTTATTGAGTTTTGGGTGGGATATATCTGCAATGGACGCGTTCACCAAGTATCGTCGTTTAACCCTGCTACGTCTTTCAAGTAACGAAATATTTTGTAAAATAACGAAATATAAAATAAAAAAGTTGACCTGTAAATAATTCTGTCGTGAATTATAAATGTTTGTGATTTACTTTATATGTTGTTACTTCTTACACGTTAATTACGCGATCGTTATCGAAACTTATAAAATTTAGTTTAAAGTGTAAGCTGTAAAACATTGCAACATGAAAGAGAACCGCGCGTTTGCTGACATTCGGTCCAGTCAGTTGAATATTACGCGATCTTTCTTTCTTTCTTCCTTTCTTTGCGTAATATGGAAAAATTGCAAACACCAACCAAACTTTTACACCGTCTTGTACAACCGCATGCGATTTTTTAACGCTCGAAGCGACGTAGTGAGGCACATTTGATCTAAATCCGGCTTAAAAATTCCTCGTCGTTTTGCATTCGATGCTACTGTCGAGGAAAGCGTAAAACTGTCGAACGAAAGAATTGCGAGAAAAAGGTTGATACGATCTCGTTTCTAGTTTCGTTCCTCGCGAGAGCTTTAATAGACCGTGAATACGCGCGAGTGGGAGATTTTAATACGCGAATGGATCAGCTCGGTGGAATCGACGTATCATCGCGTTGCAGGAAAATCCGAACGAACCACGGGCGACGATAATTGTCGCTAATTACGCTTCGTGTGTCGCTTTTAAGCCGGCCGAGGACCACAATCGTGTTTTTCCCCTCCTTCGAATAACGAGGCTCGTTAACGCGCTCCTTCTAACCAGCCATCGGAGTTTCTGTTCATCCGGTCGTGCTTGGATCGATCTAGCATCGGTGTCGTCGTGTTGATTGTGTTTCACGACTTGCACTTACCGAAACCACTCGTGTCTGGCCGGTGTTCGTTGGAAGAGCAATCGAATCGGTCGTCGAACGTTGTTTCTAAAGAGACGTTTAAACGAATTTCACTGTTTTCTTCGTTTCTCGTCGACGCGACGGTTCGACATAGTTATTTGAACAGGACAGCAGAGACCGGTTTAATGAATGTTTTCGTTGATGCTTGGGTACGTTGTGTAGCTGACTCTTGAAAGCCAGCTACGTACGCTCCACGAGAATGAAGAAGAAGTGGTAACGATCAGAATTGCTGGTTGAGCATTTGATCGAAGGCTTTTTTATGCATTTGCTGTGTCTCGATTTTATACCGCTCCGACAGTCTCTCGACGTGCTTTTACACAGAATTAAATTAGAGAATTTTCTACAAAATTTCCGCTTGAAATTACAAATTGGTCAAATTATTTTACAAGGGATAACTGTTCCATTTGTTCTCCAATATTAACGCGATAAAGCACTCGAGCGTTTGATCGACTCGCTGATTTTTAAAATAGAAAGAACGCACTGCGGCGAACTTTCACCTATGAACGTGCAACGTGATTTTCTTCGTCGATAGCCTTTAGAAGTAGAATACGCGTGCTGGATCGTGGTAAGTGAGAACGAACTTATTATTATAATCTTATCTTGCTACATTTTATGTGCGTAGTTTCCACAGGGTAAAGAAATTGTTACCGATACCCTTCTACCCTTGCTTTCTGGTCATTTATTTCTTCGTATTCGTAAGTTGTTTCGTATTCGAATTATTTATTAACGGAGAAAACATATCTGTTGAAACCATTATTTCTAGAATAATGCGAAACATCTCATTATGAGAAAACTGATTCATCCTATATGTACTAGATACTTCATTAAAAATCCAATAATGCTAGAAATACGCGATCCCTTTTAATTAAAGGTAATCTGTAAGCACAGTGATAATATTCTGTATAACGAAGAGAATATATATCCGACGAGAATATATGCATCTACATATTGAACGAAATCTGCCATATATTCGGTCGTCCTGCGCTGTATTTGAAGTCGTATATCGTCGAAAATAGGATATCTTTTTGCGATAAGCGCTAATTATAAAATTTAAGCAGAGATTTACAGGTATTCACGTATAGTACGGTAATTAGATTTCGAAGTACAGAACCAGTACAAAAACTGGAATTTGATCCCGAAAATTAATAAAAGTATATTATTCGTACTTCATAACTAAAAGAAATATGGCTACTAAAATAATCGATAATTAATCAAAGGTATTACATGTTAATATCACGTAATGTTTTCTCTTCGTCGTTGCTAAACGCTATTACACGAGGTCGTTTTGTTCCCAGCAAAATATATCCTCGTCTTTCTACTATTTAATTTAATTAGGTTACGTTAATTTAGGTATGATCTCTGCATAGCCTATTTACTTCTAGTTTACTTTCTGTTTCATCGAAATAGCTTCGAGTCGTTGTTACTTTCCTATAGCGAAAGATATTCGAGTGTAATGGATCGATGCTCGGCGAATTAAGATCGAATTAAAAACATGGATATCTCGAAATCTGAAACGATACACGCGGTTCCCCGAATATAAAATATCGAAACATCGTCGAGTTGTCGCTTGTAAGAGATCTTTGTCACACGTGGAAACGCCTCGCGAGCATGCTGCCGTCTTTCATTCGGTTCTATTCAACGGGCACAACGATATTCTCATAGCCACGAAGGGCCATGAAATTTTCCCTTACATTAGTGCCGCTAAATAACAGTAACGTACGACAGAAAGCAATCCTATTACAAAGGAGGTTCCGTATTGTGGAACGCTTCCCTCAAGTTTCTCAATTAGTCACGTTCATCGCCTGCAGCCAGCTTTAATGCACGACGCTGCGCTCCAGTCGCATTTTCCATACGGGAGGACCTTTCTCGTCGCGCGCGCAGGTGTATGATAAAACATACTGGCTCGTTGTTGTCCCTGACAATCGGTTACCGTTGAATAGTCTTACCTGTAAATACGTCAAGGCACACTGAGCTTCGACCGAAAATAGATCAAACATGGGTACGAAAAAAAGAGTCGTTCAGCCTTTGTTATAAATATAACGATCGTGGTCGTGCGAGATAAAGAGAAAGAGAGCGTTTATGAGATTTATGAATTGTGAAAATAGACTCGACGAATACGTATTTATTACGATTTGAACCGAGGTAAGCATATCGGCATGCGATAAGCCGATCCTTGCGATACTGCTCACATTGCGCAATATCTGTTGAGATGGACAACCGCTTTTTCATTTCACAACTTGATAGTAACGGAGGATTGTTAGAGGAAAGAGTTTGAGCCGTGAAATTTCAATTCAGACGTAGACTTATTTCATACGAAAATTGTACGAGACAGGATCTACGAGGCGTGATATGAGACGCGTCAATGCGACCGATCTATCTTCTCCGAGTTTCTTCGAGCTCCACCTTTCTCTTCCGAGGTTGAGTAAAACGTGATCTTTTTCTTCTCGGGTTTCTGAAGATGCTACCCTTCGTTAGCTTCCCCTTCTACCCTTATCAGGAAATGTTTCGCAAATGCAAGGCGGGCGTGAAGAATAGGCAACAAAGCGGATTTCCTCGACCCGAGTCACCAACTCCACGTGGAGTGGTTTTCTACACGGGAATGCTCTTTTCCGAACGTTTAACAACTACGTGTTTTATGACATGCTGCTATTGCCATGCTATTGACATACGTTATTTGCTATTTAGTTGGTTATCGATTTTGGAAGGGCCACGGCCGCGTCTACGGCTCTTTCGTTATAACGGATTTTCCAATTTCTAAAACTCTGATTACGATACGATACGAGAAATTGTGCTAAATTCCGCCTCTATCGACGCTAAACAAGTTTCGAAAAGTTATTTTGAAATACATTCGTGTATGTTTTATTTGGTTGTTCTATCAAAAGAGTGGATGTTAAAATGTAAGAGATTCGTACCGTTATTTAGGAAAATTCTCGTCCCACAGGATCTGTTCGGTTTTCAGCGAATCGCAATCGAAAACAGCTAAACACGGAAAGGCGGATGCGCAACTAATTAAAAGCAGCATGGAATAATTGAATATTAAGAATTCTGCTTGACAAACCGGTAAGTGGCTGAGTGAGATAGAGGGTTGAAACGACGGCCGCTGGAGAAAAGGGAGGATTGTCAGAGCACGTGAAACGGGTTGTGACTGATTTTAATTAAAGACAAACATCCCTCTAACTCGACGACGCTCTTTTGCGGCCCACTCGGGGAAACAATGGTTCTCCCTTCGGCAGGGCAGCTTGTTCTTTCGCTCTCGTTCCCCTCGATTTTCTCCCTTTGTCTCTCCTTTCGGAGCCTCGTCTCCTCGAGTTTGCCCGATTTCTCACGGCACTTCTTTTCTCACATTTTCCACAAACGATCCGACCTAACTGCAGCCTGCGCAACCCTTTCGAACGGGAAAGCGACAAGAAACGGCGGATAGAGGTGGCCGGAAGCGAAAAAGGAAGAGAAATTTTCGCGAAGGAGGAAAGAGAGGGATAGAAGAAGAGAGACAAGAGCCACCGTTGGATGAGCGTAGATGATTTTCAGACCAAGTGCTCCGGGCTCTCATTGGCGAGATAATTTGCGAAGAGTAACGCCAGCTTGCTGAAATGATCTTCCATCTTCGTCCCACCATTCTCATCCGGATTCTCTCTGGCTACGTTCGACGTTAAGGGTAGATACAAGCTTCCAAATGGGCCACTTTGAGAGTACACTCGACGTCAAAATAGACCGGCCAGCCCGTAAAAGTTTGAGAGGGATTATGAAAATATCATGCCGCGATTATGGAGGGTTAAAGGAATTTCGTGAAGGGATAACGCCGGAGAAGAATATCGAGTGCACGCGGATCTCCTTCGTCGAGACGCCGCGCTGCCGCGCCACCGCGCCACCGCGCCACCGCGCCACCGCGCCGTAGGGCTATAGATTTTCTGGACCTAACGTAGACCTAACGTTGCATGGAAATTCAAGGTAACTTCTTACCGAGAGAACGTTGTTTGCATCTTATTAAAGAGACAAAATGTTAAAAACGAAGGATTATTTAATTGGAGTCTCGATAGGTAATTTATGACGATTATTATAATTTATAAAACAGATATTTGTACGAAGGTCATAGTTTAGAAGAAATATGTTTTCCTTGTAACCGTTCGATACGCTGCACTGTTAGTTTGTCGGTCTTGAACAGTGCTTCGAACGGTGTAAACAGATTTCTCAAGGTACCGCTACGAGGAGACTAGCTCGAAAGGAGAGATATATTTAACTCAAGTTCAGAAGTAACGTAATACGTGGCTTAGTTAACGAAACAA